>NC_067407.1:7116745-7433140 GCF_009764475.1 Pristis pectinata | reverse complement strand
TAAAGGAGCTATGCAGTTCTATTCATTTTAATTTTGTTCTATGACAGTTCTTCCCTGGTAAGTAATATGTTCAAAGGCCCCACTTCAAAGTCATTGTCAGACATTACTGATGAAACGGGTTGTAACAATCCAACTAATTACCATTATTTCTGACCCATTTATTGCTCAATGGAAGAGCTTGTAGAGAACTTTCACCATTTTGCAGAACACCTGCGCTCTGCCCGTAACCACAACCTGCATCTCCCCGTTGCCAGTCACTTCAACTCCCCCTCCCACTCCATCAGTGATATACAGTCCTCGGCCTCCTCCACTGCCAGGAGAATTCCAAGCGCAAACCGGAGGAACAAGCACCTCATTTTCTATCTTGGAACCTTGCAGCCTAATGGCATGAACATTGAATTCTCCCACTTGAAGTAATCCCCACCCCTCTTGCCCACTGCCCCCCCCCCACCACGCTTCTTCTCTTCTTCCCTCTCCCAGCCTATCGCTCTTTTTTCTACTCTTTTTTTTCTCTCCTTACCTTTGACCCATCCCCCAGTGGATCTGCTCTCCCCTCCTCCCTCGCACCTGCCTATCACCATCTCTTACCTGCGTCTACCTGTCAGCACCGTGTGCCCACCCTGCATCCCCTCTTTCACCCACCTATCACTGCTCTGATTTTCCATCCTATGTATTGGGCTTCCCCTTTTCCTATCTTCAGTCCTGAAGAAAGGTCCAGACCCAAAATGTTGACAACCTACTTTTCTCCACGGATGCTGCTTGGCCTGCCGAGTTCCTTCAGCATCATCCTATTTTTCGTCTGGATTCCAGCATCTGCAGTCCTTTATTTCTCAAGAGAACTCTACAAGTGTGCTCTGAGCAGTGAAGGCTATGGAATTTGAACCCAAATATTGCCCTTGACAGGTCAACGCTTGGACTCTGGCTATACCTCTCGCTACCTTGGTGAAGCAGCCAGCATAATCAAAGACCCCACCCACCCGGGTCATTCTCTCTTCTCTCCTCTCGCATCAGGCAGAAGATACAGAAGCCTGAGGGCACGTACCACCAGGCTCAACGACAGCTTCTATCCCATGGTGATAAGACTATTGAACAATTCCCTTATACAATGAGATGGACTCTCAACCTCACAATCTACCTTGTTGTAACCTTGTACCTTATTGTCTACCTGCATTGCACTTCCCCTGTAGCTGTGACACTTTACTCTGTACTGTTATTGTTTTTACCCTGTACTACTTCAATGCACTCTGTACTAACTCAATGTAACTGCACTGTGTAGTGAATTGACCTGTATGATCGGTATGCAAGACAAGTTTTTCACTGTACCTCGGTACAAGTGACAATAGTAAACCAATACCAATATTTATAAACTGCAGCAACTAGTGTAAAGTAGGAACTAGTGTAAAGTAGAAAATGCTTACGAGCATCCAATCAGTTTTTTAACTGGATGTTGATGGATAAATATTAGCTGCCAGGTAGAAGACAACTCCCCTGTCCTCCCTGGGAACTTACACACCCATGTGTGGACCTTGGTTTGACCACACAACCCAGATCGCAGCATTCAAGGGTTAGCCTGAACTTTTCTCTTCAAGTTGTCAGAGGTGGGATTCGAACTTCTGACTCAGAGGCCAGAGTGCCCCCAGCAGAGTCACAGCCTGCATACAGAGTGGAATGGTTTCCGACAGAATTAATGCAAGAAGTCATGTCATCTTTCAGCCATATTCCTGGTGTATAATGTGCCACTGCTGTAGTAAAACTACTTCCAATGTTTCATACAACTTTTTTTTAAATATAGCAAAAATGAATGATCCATAATAACCGTTCAGAATCAAGTGGAAAATCTAATTATACTTCACCTCATTTCAAGCCCGGGAAATGTTTTTTGTGAAAAAAAACTCTTTTTGATTAAATAATCCTTTTATCAGGATATAGCAGTTTCCTCTGTACTAATTAGAAAATGATAACCTTAATGCAATAGAATATTAATTTGGATATTCAATGAATGAGCTGTCTGTACAGAATATACATTAAAGTGGATGTGATTCCACTGGAGAGGGTGCAGAGGAGATTCATCTGGATGTTGCCTGGATTGGAGGACTTTAGTTAGAGGGAGAGATTGGATAGGTCGTATAAACTTAATTCCCTTAACATCCAACAGTCTAATGATTCTGTCTTGAACATACTCAGTGACAGAACCTCCATAGTCCTCTGGGGTTGAGAATTCCAAAGATTTACTGGCCTTTGGATGAAATAATCATTTCTCACAGAATCACGGAATCATAACCATAGAACCATACAGCACAAAACAGGCCCTTCGGCCCACCATGTTGTGCCGTCCATCAAACCACCCTCACACTACCTAACCCCTTCCTCCCGCATATCCCCCCATCCCACACTCCTCCATATGCCTATCCAACAAGCTCTTGAACCTGTCCAATGTATCTGCCTCCACCACCACCCCAGGCAGTGCATTCCATGCACCAACCACTCTCTGAGTGAAAAACCTCCCCCTGACATCTCCCCTGAACCTCCCACCCATAACCTTAAAGCCATGCCCTCTCGTCTTGAACATTGGTGCCCTGGGAAGGAGGAGCTGACTGTCTACTCTATTTATTCCTCTCAATATTTTATATACCTCTATCATGTCTCCTCTCATCCTCCTCCTTTCCAGTGAATAAAGCCCTAGCACCCTAAGCCTCTCCTCATATTCAATACTCTAAAATCCATGTAAACCACATCCACTGCACTGCCCTCATCAATCTTCCTGGTCACCTCCTCAAAAAACTCTATCAGGCTTGTGAGGCAAGATCTTCCCTTCACAAAGCCATGCTGGCTGTTCCTAATCAGCCCATGATTCTCTAGGTGTTCATAAATCCTATCCCTTAGAATCCTTTCTAACAGCTTACCCACCACAGACGTGAGACTCACCGGTCTATAATTCCCTGGCCTATCCCTATTACCTTTGTTGAACAAGGGGACAACATTCGCAACCCTCCAATCCTCTGGCACCATCCTCGTGGACAACGAGGACTCAAAGATCCTTACCAGATCAAAATAGAAAGAGGACCTTCAGCCCATCATGTCTATGCTGACATCAAGTACCCATTGACATGACCCAACAACCCACCCTGATTACTCTCTCTTCTCCCTCCTCCCATCGGGCAGAAAATACAAAAACCTGAAAGCACGTACCACCAGGCTCAAGCGCAGCTTCTATCCTGCTGTTGTAAGACAATTGAATGGTTCCCTAATACGATAAGATGGACTCTTGACCTTACAATCTACCTTGCTGTGATCTTGCAAGTTATTGTCTACCTGCAATGCACTTTTCTGCAGCTGTAACACTTTACTCTGCATTCTGTATTGGTTTACCTTGTACTACCTCAATGCACTGCATAATGAATTGATCTGTACGATCGGTATGCAAGACAAGTTCTTCACTGTACCTTGGTACAAGTGACAATAATAAACCAATTTACAATTAATCCCATTTAGGTGATAAACTCATCTGTTTTAGTAACACTGCTTAAGAGATAATTATTTACAAGGCACAGTGGTGCAGTGAGAAGAGCAGCTGCCCCACAGCTCCAGCAACCTGGGTTTGATCCCGATCTCCAGTGCTGTCTGTGTGGAGTTTGCATGTTCCCCTTGTGACCATGGCCAGTTTTTCCCTGGTGCTCCAGTTTCCTGCAGGTTGCCAGGTTAACTGACCATTGTAAGTTGGCCCTAGTGTGTAGGTGAGTGGCAGAATCTGGGGTAGGGGAGGGGGTAGTTGATTGGAATGTGGGGAGAATAGAAAATGGCTTCAGGAAAGGGGGCAGTGTACATGCACCTGACCACATCAACGGTACTGAGGTCAGGAGGGTTGAAAGAGCTTCACTTTCCTGGGAGTGAACATCAACAATAGCCTGTCCTGGTCAAAACACATAGACGCCACGGCCAAGAAAGCTCACCAGCACCTCTACTTCCTCAGGAGGCTAAAGAAATTTGATATGTGCCCTTTGACACTGACCAACTTTTATCGACGCACCATGGAAAGCATCCTATCTGAATGTGTCACGGCTTGGTATGGCAACTGCTCTGACCATGACCACAAGAAACTGCAGAGAGTTGTGGACACAGCCCAGCGCATCACAGACACCAGCCTCCCCTCCTTGGATTCTGTCTTTACCTCTCACTGCCTTGGTGAAGCAGCCAGCATAATCAAAGACCCCACTCACCCGGGACATCCTCTCTTCTCTACTCTCCGATCAGGCAGAAGGTACAGGAGCCTGAGGGCACATACCACCAGACTCAAGGACAGCTTCTATCTTACTGTGATAAGACTATTGAACGGTTCCCTTATACGATGAGATGGACTCTTGACCTCACAATCCACCTTGTTGTGACCTTGCACCTTGTTGCACTGCACTTTCTCAGTAGCTTTGACACTTTACTCTGTACTGTTGTTGTTTTTACCTGTACTACGTCAATGCACTCTTTACTGACTCAATGTAACTGCACTGTGCAATGAACTGAACTGTACGATCGGTATGCAAGACATACTTTTCACTGTACCTCGGTACAAGTGACAATAATAAACCAATACCAATACCAATAAAATGGGATTAGTGTCAATAGGGGCTTGATGGTAGGCATGGACTTGGTTGGGGGAAGGGCCTGTTTCCATGCTGTGTGAGACATTGCAAGATGCAATATATTCACTGGCTGCCATGGTCATTGTAAATCTGCTTTACTCTAGGCTAGAAAAGAACAAAAATGTCATTAAACCGGAAAGGGTGCAAAAAAGATTTACGAGGATGTTACTAGGACTGGAGGGCTTTGGCTATAAGGAAAGGCTGGATAGGCTGGGACTTTATGCCCTGGAGGCTGAGGGGTGACCTTCCGGAGGTTTCTAAAATCGTGAGTAGGCATAGATTAGGTGAATGATCACAGTCTTTTCCCCAGTGTAGGGGCGTCCAAAACTTGAGGACATAGATTTAAAGTGAGAGGGGAAACGTTTAAAAGGGATCTGAGTGGCAAAATTTTCACCCAGAGAGTGGCGGGATGTGGAATGAGCTGCCGGAGGAGGTACAATTACAACATTTAAAAGACATGTGGACAAGTACATGGGTAGGAAAGGTTTAGAGGGATATGGGCCAAACGCAAGTAAATGGGACTAGCTCAGGGAGGTAACTTCGTCAGCAGGAACGAGTTGGGCCACAGGGCCTGTTTCCCATGCTGTGACTCTACAGCTGCTGGAAATCTGGAATGAAAACAAATTATTTGGTTCATCGGTTTATTATTGTCACATGTACTGAGATACAGTGCAGAACTTTGTTTTGCATGCCATCCACACAGATCATTCCAAAACATAAGTACATCGAGTTAGTTCAAAGAGAAAAGCAATAATGCATAGAACATAGAACAGTACAGTACAGAACAGGCCCTTCGGCCCACAATGTTGTGCCGACATAGCTATTCCCTTCTACCTACAGAATGCCCATATCCCTCTATTTTCCTCTCATTCATGAGCTCATCCAAGCCCCTCTCAAAAGCACCGAATTTTGCCTCCACCACCCTCTCAGGCAACACATTCCAGGCATCCACCACTCCCTCAGTAAAAAACGTACCCCTCACGTCTGTTCTGAACCTACCCCATCTCACCTTAAATGCATGCCCTCTGGTATTGGATCTCTTAATAGTGGGAAAAAGATATTGCTAGTCCACCCTATCTATGTCCCTCATAATTTTATACACTTCCAACAGATCACCCCTCAGCCTCCGCCGTTCCAGAGAGAAGATCCCAAGTTTGTCCAGCCTCTCCTGATAGCACATGCCCTCTCATCCAGGCAGCATCCTAGTAAACCTCCTCTGCACCTTCTCTAAAGCCTCGACATCCTTCCTGTAGTGAGGTGACCAGAAATGCGGCCTAACCAGAGTTCTATAGAGATCACAAGATCACAAGACAAAGGAGCAGAAGTAGGCTATTCGGCCCATCGAGTCTGCTCCATAAGCTAAACTAATACTATTCCTATCTCGCCCCAATTTCCGGCTTTATCCCCATATTCCTTGATACCTTGACTAATTAGATACCTATCAATCTCCTCCTTAAATGCCCCCAATGATTGGGCCTCCACTGCTGTAGGTGGCAAAGAACTCCATAATTTCACTACCCTCTGGCTAAAGAAATTTCTCCTCATTTCTGTTTTAAACCGGTACCTTCTAATTCTAAGATTGTGCCCTCTAGTCCTGGACTCACCCACCAGGGGAAACAGCTTAACATCTACTCTGTCCAGTCCCTTCAACATTCTAAATGTTTCTATGAGGTCCCCTCTCATCCTTCTGTACTCCAATGAATACAGTCCAAGAGCCGACAAATGCTCATCATAAGTAAGCCCTTTCATCCTGGGAATCATCCTGGTAAATCTTTTTTGAACCCTCTCCAACATCAGCACATCCTTCCTAAGATAAGGGGCCCAAAACTGTGCACAGTACTCCCTCTGAGGCCTCACCAGTGCCCCATTGAGCCTCATCAACACTTCCTTACTTTTATACTTTATATCTCTCGAAATGAATGCCAACATGCCATTCGTATCATAACGTCTTGACTCCTGTACTCAATACCCCGATTAATAAAAGCAAACATTCCATAAGCCTTCTTAACCACCCTGTTTACCTGTGTAGCCACTTTCAATGAGTCATGGACTTGCACCCCAATAGTATGCAGAATATAGTGTTATAATTACAGAGAAAGTGAAAACGCTGGAGATTGGAAAGAGGAAGATTTCGAGCTGGTTGGTTGACATCTGTGGAGGTAGAAACAGAGTTTACATTTCAGGTCATTGAGAACTCAAGCTGAAACGTTAACCGTTTCTCCCCCCACAAATGCTGCCTGACCAGCTGTGAATCTACCCCTTCCTGTTTCCTCATCTCTCTGGACTCAGGGAATTGAAGAGCTTCTGAAGAGCTGTCAGTTTTTGTTCATTCCGTATCTGACAGTTTATGCACACTGCTCTTTTCAGGCTGATTCTGAGCTCCTTGTTCTGCTTGAAAATCCCTAAGGCTTCCCTAAGTACCAGGCACTTTTCTTTGCCAATATCAACTTTGCCTTAGTTAGTGGGGTTCTTGACTCTGATCCAGAAACTTTGTTAGTTCAAGAACAGCCCCCGATACTTGAGCACAAATCACAGACCGACATACCAATTTCATGTTCCAGTTACATAAAACTTTGGTTGGAGTATTGTGTACATTTTTGGTGGTTCCTTTACAGGAAGGATGTGGAGGCTTTGGAAAGGGTACAGAAGAGGTTTACCAGGTTGCTGCCTGGATTAGAGAGAATGAGCTATAAGGAGAGGTTGGACAAACTTGGATTGTTTTCTCTGGGGTGTTGGTGACTTGGGGGAGACCTGATGGAAGTTTACAAAATTATGAGAAGCATAGATAGGACAGACAGTCAGAAGCTTCTTTTCCCACGGTAGAAATGTCAAATACTAGGGAACATACATTCAAGGGGAGAGGGGGAAAGTTTAAAGGGGATGTGCGAGGCAAGTCTTTTATACAGAGACTGGTGGGTGCCTGGAATGGGCTGCCAGGGGTAATGGTATAATCTGATACGATATTGGTGTTCAAGAGGCTTTTAGATAGACACATGAATATGCAGGAAATGAAAGGATATGGATCACATGCAGACAGAAGAGATGTAGTTTAATTCAGCATCGTGTTCAGTGCAGGTATCATGGGCCGAAGGGTCTGTTCCTGTGCTGTACTGCTCTATGTTCTATGTTCTGTGTCTTCAGTCTGATTCTGAGCTTTTTGTTCTGCTTGAAAATCCCCAAGGCTTCCCTTAAGTGCCAGGCACTTTTCTTTGCCAATAGCAACTTTGTTTTAGTTAGTGGAGTTCTTGACTCCGAGCCAGAAACTTTGTTGGCTCAAGATCTGCCACAGATGCTTGAGCACAAAACACAAACCGAAATACCAATACAATATCAAGGCGAGCTTTCGCTGATAGATGGGGAGAAATTACTCTGAGACCCTGTCCACTCTCATGAATCCCATGGCTCAAATTTTTAAAAAATGGCAGATCTTTTTTTCCCTCTGTCATTTTCTCCCTGATCTCCCTGATAGTTGAGTGAATTAGGGCTCTTCTCTTTGGAGAGTAGGAGGATGAGAGGTGACTTGACAGAGGTGTACAAGATGATAAGAGGCATAGATTGAGAGGACAGTCAGAGACTTTTTCCCAGGGTGACAATGGCTAACATGAGGGGACATAATTTTAAGGTGATTGGAGGAAGATATAAGGGGGATGTCAGGGGTAAGTTTTTTACACAGAGAGTGGTGGGTGCGTGGAACACACTGCCAGCAGAGGTTGTGGGGGCAGATACATTAGGGACATTTAAGAGACTCTTAGGTAGACACATGAATGATAGAAAAATAGGGGGCTGTGTGGGAGTGAAGGGTTAGATAGATCTTACAGCAGGATAAAATGTCGGCACAACATTGTGAGCCAAAGGACCTGTACTGTGCTGTAACGTTCCATGTTCTGTGAAATGTGCTTTGTAAGAATGTATTGACTTGATGGCAGATTTGGGTTCAGAGTAGTTTATTCTATGTTCTATGTTCTATCTCCACTCCACCACTTGCATCTCTCAAGCTTTTGGTCTCCTGAGACTTTCTCCTAATCTACTATAACGACACAGAAGGAGGCCATTTGGCTATTGTCCATGCTGTTCCCCAACAAAGCAAACCCAATGGCCCCACTACCCCTCTCCTTATTTCCCTGTAGCCTTACAATTTATTCTCCCTCACATGGCTATCATCTCCCATTTGGTTATCCCAGGTTCGATCCTGACATTTGGATGTGCTGGAGGTGACATCTTCTCCCTTGTGGTCCCTGTGGGATATCTGAGAAACATGAAGGATAATTGGCGGCCAGACCTCAGGTTGGAGAATCTGAGGCCCTGTCTCAGCACTACCCTTACGGTGCCTGCAACAGTGCTGCACACCCTCAGTGGTGCACTGGATGGACAGTCTAGATCTTGTACTCAAGTCTCTGAAATGGACCTTCCAGCCTGATCCTTCTGCCTGAGCCACAGCCGTTATGATCACCTGGATATTTTGGCTGGTGATGAAGAGAAGCTGTCAGCCTGTCTGACAGTCTGCTTTCAATAATCACAAAGGTCCCCATTAACCTAAAGAGCCACTACACCTGGTATTTAATTAGCACACTCCTCTGGAGTACATCTCCGATTTCTATAGCTAATGTGCTCAAGTGGAATCTACATTAAAATCACTCCTAAAAATAGATTGAATAGAAGTTATTGAAAGCGCTATTTATTGTAGTTTACTACCTCTCAATAAAATGATGCCAGTTAACTGGATCCTCAAGTGCTTAGGATTTGGAGATGAAATAAATATTTTACTGTAATACACAAGCAAGGATACCCATTGAAATAACGAAGAACGTTCAGTTTCTTACCTTGTATAATGGTACTCTTGACTCAATCCGTAGACATGAGTCCCTTAGCGAAGTTAACTGCATGAATGCAGGATGGTACAGTAATACCAGAGTTAATGCTGATTCCACACAGAGACCTGGGTTTGATCATGACCTTAGACAGAGTCGTAGAGTCACAGAGATATAGCACAGAAAGAGGTCCTCTTGTCCTCTATGTTTAGGCCGACCATCAAGTTCTTATCCATACTAAGACACAAGAAATTCTGCAGATGCTGGAATCTGGAGCAATACACAAAAAGTGCTGGAGGAACTCAGCGGGTCAGGCAGCATCCATGGAGGGAAATAAACAGTCGACGTTTTGGGTCGAGACCCTTCATCAGGACTGGAAAGGAAGACGGCAGAAGCCAGAATAAGAAGGTGGGGGGAACGGGAGGAGAACAGGCTGGGAGGGGATAGGTGAGTTCAGGTGATAGGTGAGTCCAGGTGAGAGGGGGATGGTAGGTGGGTGGGGGAGGCGGAGAAGATGTAATAAACTGAGAGGTGATAGGTGGAGGCAACTGGCTGAAGAAGAAGGAATCCGGTAGGAGACAACAGTGGACTACGGAATAAAAGATGGAGGATGGGAGGAGAGGAGATGGGCAGGTCATCAAGGCAGAGGAAGGGAGCCACAGGAATAAGGGAAGACAAAGCAGTGGGGGACAGGGGAAGGAAAAGAAGAGATGGGGTTACTGGAGGTTAGAGAAATCGATGTTGCGGCCATCAGGTTGGAGACCTGGACTAACTTCATTTACCAGCACTTGGTCCACAGTCTATCGCCATAGATGCTCTCAGTGTGGAGTTTGCGTGTTCTCCCAGCGACCACAGGGATTTCCCTGGGTGATCTGGATTCCTCCCGCACTCCAGAGGTATCTGGTTGGTGGGTTATTTGACGCCTGTATATTGCCCCAAGTGTGTAGGGGACTGGTGGAAGAATCAGGGTGAAGTCAATGGCATGTGAGAGAGAACGAGTTACAGGGAAATAAAATTGGCAGGGATGTTTTGGTGAGGAGGTGTAGGATTAATAAACTAGAACTGTATTGATATCTTAAGACGGATGAGAATTATGGCTGCTCGAAATACTGATTTAAAAAGTGTCCTTCAGGCCAGAACAGCCACACCACTGCCTTCTTGGGCTGGGTGCTGTGTGGTAATTGCTGTGTCTGGAACTTAATTGGATTCCCATTATGCTTGACTATGGAGATGATGGTCAATCTTAACGGGAAATGGGAAGGCTGTCTCAAACAATGAAGGTGATACCTGCCTTTGTCTCACCCGATTGCAAAATGATTAACTGAACCTGTGGTGTGAGGCTGCTCTTTGTCCATCTGCAGTAGCCCTTTGTCGGCTTCCTGCTCAACTAAGAACTCCGGCACCTCACTCATTAAAGTATGCGTGACAATACCTGTATAAATCTCTGTCTACCCCTTTGTACTGGGAGAACTCGGGAAGCGACTCTTAGTGAGTGCTGAAGAGAATTCTCCTAGCGGTGCACTGCTAATAAAGATATTTGTTCGAATCAACCTCGTGGCACTGTGTTATTTACAGCGGACGGATAGGGAAATTGATTTCGGGACGACATTGGGAGCTGGCATAGACTTAATGGGTTGGTTTGGAAAGAGTGTGTGTGAGAGAGCTTTGGTAGATCAGGGTGAGAGAAAAAGGGACAGAGGAGGAGCAGGTTACCTGAAACTGGAGAATTGAATGTCCATACCATCAGGTTGTAGACTACTCAGGCAGAACATGAGGTGCTGTTTTTCTAGTTTGAGGAGGTAATGAATTGATCTGTACAAATGGTATGCAAGACAAGTTTTTCACTGTATCTCGGTACAAGTGACAATAATAAACCAATACCAATACCAGTTTGCACTTGGCCTCCCTTGGCAGTGAAGGAGGCCGAGGACAGACAGGTCAGTATTGGTATTGGTTTATTATTGTCACTTGTACCGAGGTACAGTGAAAAATTTGTCTTGCATGCCGTTCATACAGGTCAATTCATTACACATACAGTTACAGTGAGTTAGTACAGAGCGCATTGAGGTAGTACAGACAAAAACAATAACAGTACAGAGCAAAGTGTCACAGCAACAGAGAAAGTGCAGTGCAATAAGATGCAAGGTCACAACAAGGTAGATCGTGAGGTCAGAGTCCATCTCATCGTATAAGGGAACTGTTCAATAGTCTTATCACAGTGGGGTAGAAGCTGTCCTTAAGTCTGGTGGTACGTGCCCTCAGGCTCCTGTATCTTCTACCTGATGGAAGAGGAGAGAAGAGAGAATGACCCAGGTGGGTGGGGTCTTTGATTATGCTGGCTGCTTCACCAAGGCAACAATGAACGATTAACTACAGTTTCAATAGCTATAATTACCTACTTAACTTCAACATTTTGAATATAGACAGGTAACTTTCCAGAATTACATATTTACCATGGTAGCATGCCCTAACTAGCAGAACCCCTTTGAATATTCTGGTGTCTGTTCTGAAGGCTTCTGAGCACAAACTCCAGACACCCAAAACTCTTTTGTCACAGTGTTGAGGGACGGCTCCCTGAATATACAACTAGCCAGAATATTAATGCTCTACAGCGTCAGTGACCCGGGTTCAATTCCAGCCACTGTCTGTAAGAACATTCTCCCTGTGCCTGCGTGGGTTTCCTCCGGGTGCTCCGGTTTACTCTCACATTTGAAAGATGTACGGGTTAGGAAGTTGTGGGCGTGCTATGTTCGCACTGGAAGTGTGGCGACACTTGTGGGCTGCCCCCAGAACACGCTACACAAAAGATGCATTTCACTGTGTGTTTCGATGTACATCTGACTAATGAAGATATCTTGTCAAAGCGACAAAACAGACCTGTCCTGAACTGTGCATTAAATGGTAGGGACTCGCCTTTAACAATGTGTTAATACAGGAGATGGCCACTTGATGTCTTCCCTGATCTCATCCTGAAGTGTTCAATGAGCACCAATTAATTTGAACATTCATCTATTGTCTTCCCCTGCATAGTTTCAATGGGACAGAATCAGACTATCCCACACACAATGATTGCTTTCAACAGCCTTAAAGTATCGGTTAAATTGTGAACAGGTTTTATTTCCTGAAGACTGGTTCTCATTTTAATTAATATCTGCTATCCATACTTTCAAAACTCCAGAATAATCCCTAACAGCATCTCAGCCTGGTACAGCAACTGTTCTGCTCTGAACCAATGGAACCTGCAGGGAGTGGTAAACACAGCCCAGTCCGCCACAGGCTCGTCACCTCCTTCCATCCAGACCATCTTCACGGTGCGTTGCTTCAGGAAGACTAACGGTGTCGTCAAGAATGCCTGCCACCCCGGCCATTCCCTTTTCTCTCTTCTACCTTTGGGAGAAGATATAGGAGTTTGAAAAAGACTCAAGCACAGCTTCTTCCCCACTGCGATCAGACTTCTGAACCAATGAGCTCTGTCACATCCCCTTCCCAGTGGGGCTGCCACGTTCTCGAACCCTTAACTCTATCACTGCCGATGTTGTTACTTTTGCATTTCTTTCTGCAGTACTTCAGATCGCACTACAATCTCTGCACCATTCTGTTGTTTGGCTCTCACCACTGTATTTATTGCTGTATTTATTATTACTATGTACACTGTTTACTCTGTGAGCAACACATGAGCAAGAAATTTCATTGCTCCCTGGTGTGTATGACAATAAACTAATCTGAATCTGAATCTGAACTGAGGTCAAAGCAAGTCGAAGAACAACATTGTAAAATAGGTTGTATAGTGGACAATGAAGAAGGCTATCTAAAATTACAGGGGGATCTTGATCAGCTGAGTAAGTGGGCCAAGGAATGGCAAATGGAGTTTAATTCGGATAAGTGCAAAGTGTTGCATTTTGGAAAGTCAAATCCAACCAGGACTTTCACGGTGAATGGCAGGGCCCTGGGGAGTGTTGTAGAGCAGAGGGACCTTGGACTACAAGTACACGGTTCATTGAAAGTGGAGTCACAGGTTGACAGGGTAGTGAAGAAGGCTTTTGTCACGCTGGCCTTCATAAGTCAGGGCATTGAGTATAAAAGTTGGGAGGTCATGGTGCAGTTGTACAGGACGCTGGTGAGGCTGCACTTGGAGTATTGTGTTCAGTTTCGGTCACCCTGCTAAAAGTAAGATGTTATTAAACTGGAAAGAGTGTAGAAAAGATTTACAAGGATGCTTCCAGGACTTGGACTGAGTTATAGGGAGAGGTTGGACAAGTTAGATCATTATTTGTCAGAACATGGGAGATTAAGACTGATCCTATAGAGGTGTATAAAATCATGAAGGGCATAGATAGGGTGAATGCACTTTTCGCCAGAGTTGGGAAGTCAAGAACCAGAGGGCACAGGTTTAACATGAGAGAGGAAAGATTTAAGAGGAACTTGAGGGGCAACTTTTTTACACAAAGGCTGATATGTATGTGGAACGAGCTGCCAGAGGAAGTGGTTGAGGCAGGTACAATAACAACTTATAAAAGACAGTTGAACACGTACATGGAATGGAAAGGTTTAGAAGGTTATGGGCCAAACACTGGCAAATGGGACTGGCTTGGATGGGGCATCTTGGTTGGCATGGACCAGTCGGGCGGAAGGGCCTGTTTCTGTGCTGTATGACTCTATGACTCTAAGTCACCCTCAACCCCACAAGTCTGCCAAAGAAGAAGAAGAACCAAATTGTCACTCAGAGACTTGTGTTCACACACACTACCAACTCAAATGTTGCGATATCATTTGTAGAGCTTATGTTCAATCTAGAATTTGGATTTCAAGAAAAAGGTGATCGTTAGTAATAAGAACCATAGAACCACTGAAAATGTGTAGAAACCCACTTGGCCACTTATGTCTTTCAAGGAAGGAAATCTATGTGACTCTTCTATGAAGCGGGCACATTAGCAACATTTAAAAGCCATCTGGATAAGTACATGGATAGGAGAGGTTCAGAGGGCCAAATGTGGGCAGATGGGACTAGCTCGCTGGGCAACACAGTCGGCATGGACGAGTTGGGCAGAAGGGCCTTTTTTCATGCTGTATGACTCTATGACTTCTGACTCACCAATGTGGTCGAATATTAAATCACAATGCAAGCCAAGGACAACTTGCCAAGGACAACTCTGAATAGAGATAAAGGCAATACTTGTTAGTGAGGCTTAGACCTGAAAAATGAATAACTAGCACGAACAAGCACAAATGAAGGTTCCGGTCATTGAATTCTCCGTCACCTCACAGAACATTAGCAACTCAATGACATGATCTCCCGTCAGCCGAGATTTCATCAGCAGCTAAGTCATGGGTGTGAACTTTTATAAGTCATTGCAGTGCAAGCACTAGGTTTCATCGCTCATTATTTTTAATGTGATATGAGAGATGTGCGTTTGCAAACAACAGTTATCTTTTCCAATTAGCATGGTAAAATGAAGCATTTAATCTTATGAGACAAGTTGTTCTGATGGGATGTTGTTGTGTCTGTTGCTAATTCCAGAACATGCTAGGAGGGACACCCCCACCAGCTACCATCTCCAGTTGTCCATCCCTGCTCTGCATTGGGTTTGGGCGAGGGCTGTTGGGGGGGGGGGGATGAATCAGCAAACAGCCATCCCTCCTGGAATGCTGGGTGAGGATTGGTGTTCCGGCACCTTCCGTGAGTATGGCGGCTCATCTCTGGGTCAGGGTTTGGGATTTACCGAGTCTCCAACTTGACACAATGTCACAGCTGGGAGAGCTGCTGCCTCACAGCTCCAGTGACCCGGGTTTGATCTTGACCTCGGGCACTGTCTGTTTGGTGTGTACATGTTCTCCCCGTGATCCCATGGATGCTCTGGTTTCCTTTCACATCCCAAAGACAATCTGGCTGTTGGGTGAACTAGCTTATAGGTTGCCCCTTGTGTAAGCAGAATGGGTAATTGGGTGGAGGGGTGTGAATAAGGATGTCATTATAGAGTCATAGAGTCATACAGCACAGAAACAGGACTTTCAGACCAACTCGTCCATGACGATCAAGTTGTCTACTCAAGCAAGTCCCATTTGCCTGCATTTGGCCCATATCCCTCCAAACCTTCCCTATTCATGTACCTGTCTACATGTGTGATAGAATAGATTACAGGGAAAATGAACTGAGGAAGTGGGATTGATGAGATTTCTCTGAGAGCTGGCATGGGCTTAATGAGACGAATGGACTCCTATATTGTATGGAAAGATGTCAATAACTCTAAGTCCTTCCAACATTGTGCCTGCATTCAGGCAGCCAGTTCCTGAACTCCAGAATTTGCTCCTTAAATCTCTCCTTAAATTCTACCTCTTTGACCAAACTTGATTTGATAAGATTTCTTTATTGGTCACATGTACATCGAAACACACAGTGAAATGCATCTTTTGCGTTGAGTGTTCTGGGGGCAGCCCGCAAGTGTCGCCACGCTTCCGGCGCCAACATAGCACGCCCACAACTTCCTAACCCGTACGTCTTTGTAATGTGGGAGGAAACCAGAGCACCCGGAGGAAACCTACGCAGACACGGGGAGAACGTACAAACTTCTTACAGACAGCAGCCGGAATTGAACCCGGGTCGCTGGCGCTGTAATAGCGTTACACTAACTGCTACACTACCGTGCCTAGATTCCAACATTTAAGAGGCACTTAGACATATATGAACAAGCAGGGAATACGATAAGATAAGATATCTTAATTAGTCACATGTACATCGAAACACACAGTGAAATGCATCTTTTGCATAGAGTGTTCTGGGGGCAGCCACAAGTGCTATTACAGCACCAGCGACCCGGGTTTGATTCCGGCCACTGTCTGTAAGGAGTTTGTACATTCTCCCTAGGTCTGCGTAGGATCTTGAGGGGCAACTTTTTTACACTAAGGGTGGTACGTATGTGGAATGAGCTGCCAGAGATAGTGGTTGAGGCAGGTACATTAACAACTTTTAAAAGGCAGTTGGACAGGTACACGGATAGGAAAGTTTTAGAAGGTTATGGGCTAAACGCTGTGAAATGGGACTAGCTTGGAATGGACATCTTGGTCGACATGAACCAGTTGGGCCAAAGGGCCTGTTTCCGTGCTGTATAACTCTATGAACTCTATGTGGGGTTAGCCTTATCTCAGTGGTATCATTTGTAACTGGGTTAAACAGGCATGAGTTTAACCCCCACATGGAAAACCTGAACAAAACTCCTTACTGACATTCCAGGAGAAGATCGAGTGAGTTCTGTACTGTCAAAAGTGCCGTTTTCAGTGGAGATATTAACCAACTGGCAGTTAGATGCAATGGGTGGCACTGTTTTGAAGAAGAGTTCTGTCCAATATATAAACCTCAACCCGCATCACCATCTGGTCAGCATCACTTTTCGTGGGAGCTGGTTGTCTGCAAATTGTCTGCTTTGTTTCCTTTCTTTCAGATGTCACCGCATTTCAAAAAGGTCTTAATTTGCTGCAAATAGCTAGGACTTCCTGAGGTC
The DNA here is from genome assembly GCF_009764475.1 of Pristis pectinata. Classification (NCBI taxonomy): domain Eukaryota; kingdom Metazoa; phylum Chordata; class Chondrichthyes; order Rhinopristiformes; family Pristidae; genus Pristis; species Pristis pectinata. The sequence goes on along the minus strand of NC_067407.1, from coordinate 7,416,202 downwards.
AGAACAGTTACAACATAAAAGCAAGTTTTTTAAAAATATATTAATGGATAAGAAATAACCTCACAGGATTGAGTCGGCTGTGTCACTGAATTGGGTTATAGCTGATCTATGAGTTGCCCCTATTCATTAGCCCTGGTTACCTGCACTTGTGATGGTCAGAGTCTTATAGAGTCATAGAGAAATACAGTATGGAAGCAGGCCCTTCAGCCCAACTCATCCATGCTGACCATGCTGTATAACGTTATACAACAAGCCAGTCCCATCTGCCCACCTTCCCCATATCCCTCTAAACCCCTCCTGTCGTACTTATCCAAGTGTCTTTCAAATCTTATTATTGTACCTGCCTCAACCAATTCTACTGGCAACTCGTTCCATATATGCACCACTGCACACAAAATGCTGGAGGAACTCAGCAGGTCAGGCAGCATCTATGGAGGGAAATAAACAGTCGACGTTTCGGGCCGAGACCCTTCGTCAGGACTGGAAGGGAAGAGGGCAGAAGCCAGAATAAGAAGGTCAGGGGAGAGGGAGGAGCACCGGCTGACAGGTGATAGGTGTGAGTCCAAGTGAGAGGGGGAAGGTAGGTGGGTGGCGGAGGGGGGAAGAAGTAAGAAGCTAAGAGGTGACAGGTAGAAGAGACAAAGGGCCGAAGAAGAAGGAATCCGGTAGGAGAGGGCAGTGGGCCATGGAATAAAAGGAAGGAGGTGGGGAATAAATGGGCAGGTCATGAGGGTGGGGGAAGGGGGCCACAGGAATGAGGGAAGACAAAGGAGGAAAAAGAAAGGGGGAGGAGGGAGAAGAGGGGTGGGGTTACTGGAGGTAAGAGAAATCGATGTTGAGGCCGTCAGTTTTTCTGGGGGAGAGAGAAGATTTGTTGGAAGACACGTTTCCAGACCTTAACCCTGAACCACTCTCCCATCATTTCCTGCCACATGCTCTTTGCATTGCCATCAGAGGGGATTTGTGGATAGTAAGACAATGTACAGAGATCCCCCTTGGTGCTCAGAGTAAGAAGATCAGTGTTCCAAAGACATCGAGATAGAACACGCAAACAGGCCTGGCAGACCTGTGCCAACTACCCAAAAGGCGGGTTGTTGACTTCCCCCCACCATAATATAGTAGGGACAGATCTACAACGCACTCACAAGTTTTCACACACTGGCGATCTAATTGGTAATTAGTTTATTAAGGAGAGACTGGATAGGCTTGAACTTTTTTCCTTGGAGCGCAGGAGTCCAAGGGGTAACCTGATAGATGTCTATAAAATAATCAGAATCAGGGTTAGTATCACTGACATATCTCGTGAAATTTGTTGTTTTGTGGCAGCAGTAAAGTGCAAGACTTAAAAATTACCTTAAGTCACAAAAATAAATAAATAGTGCAAAAGAGGAATAACAAGGTAGTGTTCATGGGTTCATGGACCGTTCAGAAATCTGATGGCGGAGGGGAAGAAGCTGTTCCTGAATTGTTGAGTGTGGGTCTTGAGGCTCCTGTGCCACCTTCTCGATGGTAGTAACGAGAAGAGGGCATGCTCCGGGTGGTGAGGGTCCTTAATGATGGATGCCGCCTTCTTGAGACACCGCCTCTTGAAGATGTACTTGGTGACAGGGAGGGTTGTGCCCGTGATGGAGCTGGCTGAGTTTACAACCCTCTGCAGCCTCTTGCGATCTTGCACATTGGAACCTCCATACCAGGCAGTGATGCAACCAGTTAGAATGCTCTCCACCTGTAGAAATTTGTAAGGGTCTTTGGTGACGTACTAAATCTCCTCAAACTCCTAATGAAGTAAAGTCACTGGCATGCCTTCTTTGTGATTGCATCAATGTGTTGGTCCCAGGATAGATCCTCTGAGATGTCGACGCCCAGGAACTTGAAACTGCTCACCCTTTCCGCCACTGACCCCTCAATGAAGACTGGTGTGTGTTCTCCCAACTTCCCCTTCCTGAAGTCCACCATCAATTCCTTGGTCTTGCTGACGTTGAGTGCTTGGTTGTTGTTGTGACACCACTCAACCAGCCGATCTACCTCACTCCTGTATGCCTCCTCATCGCCATCTGAGATTCTGCCAACAACAGTGGTGTCATCAGCAATGAGGGCAGAGATAATCAGTAATGAGGGACAGAGATTAGGTAAATGGCCACAGTTTTTTTTCCACAGGGTAGGGGAGTACAAAACTAGAGGGTATAAGTTTAAAGCAAGCGGGGAAAGATCTGAAAGGGACCTGAGGAGCAACTTTTCCACTCAGAGGGTGGAGAGTAAATGGAACGAGCTGCCAGAGGAAGTGGTAGAGGCGGGTACAATTACAACGTTTAAAAGACATTTAGACAGGTACATGTATTGGAAAGGTTTAGAGGGATATGGGCCAAATGCGGGCAAATGGAATGAGCTCACTTTGGCAACTTGATCAACCTGAATGAGTTGGGCTGAAGGGCCTGTTTCCAAACTGTATAACTTTATGATTCTACAGCCGCTGGAATTCTGGAATGAAGACAGAAATTAATTGGTTAATTGGTTTATTATTTTTACATGAACCAAGGTACAGTGAAAAACTTTGTTCTGCAAGCCATCCATACAGATCATTTCAAAACATAAGTACACCCAGGTAGTACAAGAGAAAAGCAATAACGCAATGCAGAATATGGTGTTACAGTTACAGTTACAGAGAAAGTGCAGTGCAGATAGATTATAGGTGCAAGGAACATGATGAGGTAAATTGTGAGGTCAAGAGTTCATTTCTATCGTACGAGAGGTCCGTTCAATAGTGTTATAACAGTGGGATAAAAGCTGTCCTTGAGTCTAATGGTACCTGTTTTCAAGCTTTTATATCTTCTGCCTGATGGGAGAGAGAACGTCCGGGGTGGGTGGGGTCTTTAATGATGTTGGCTGCTTTCCTGAGGCAGTGAGAAGTGTAGACAGAGTCCATGGATGGAAGGTTGGTTTTCGTGATGGACTGAGCTGCGTCCACAAGTCTCTGGAATTTCTTATAGTCTTGGGCAGAGCAGTTTCCATACTCCGAACTTCTCTGGTGGCCATGGTATTTATCTGAGTGTTTGAGTTGAGTTTCTGGTCAATGGTAACCCGCAGGTTGTTAGTGGTGAGCAACCTGATGAAAATAATGTCATTGAATGTGAAGGCCTGTGCTTGGACAGGCACTGAATGGCCTCTTGAATGGATCTTTCATACGCTAAAGCTGAATTCTTGATCTCCCAGTCTACCTCGTCATGGACCTTGTCTGTATGTACTGTACTTTCCATGTAACAGCATGTAGCGGTTAGCGTAATGCTATTACAGCGCCAGCGACCCAGGTTCAATTCCGGCCACTGTCTGTAAGGAGTTTGCACATTCTCTCCCTGTCTGTGTGGGTTTCCTCCCTGTGCTCCGGTTTCATCCCACATTCCAAAAGACATATGGGTTAGGAAGTTTTGGGCATGCTATGTTGGCACCGGAAGCGTGGCGACACTTGCGGGCTGCCCCCAGAACACTCTACACAAAAGATGTATTTCACTGTGTGTTTCGATGTATGTGTGACTAATAAAAATATCTTATCTTATCTTAACAGTAATATTATATTCTGCATTCTGTTATTGTTTTCCTTTTGTACTACCTCGATGTGCTAGCGTATAGAATCCCACCCCGGACATTCTCTCTTTCTCCCCCCGCCCATCGGGCAGAAGATACAAAAGCCTGAAAGTACGTACCACCGGGCTCAAGGACAGCTTCTATCCCACTGTTATAAGACTATTGAACGGACCTCTTGCACGATAAAGGTGGACTCTTGACCTCACAATCTACCTCGTCATGTTCCTCGCACCTTATTGTCTGCCTGCACTGCACTCTCTCTGTAACTGTAACACTATGGTCTGCATTCTGTTATTGTTTTCCCTTGTACTACCTCAATGTACTGATATGATGAAATGATCTCTGTTGATCTCAATATGTTCCTTGGTCAGGTTCCTTGCATCTATAGTCTACCTGCACTGCACTTTCTCTGTAACTGTAACACCATATTCTGCATTGTGTTGTTGATTTTCTCCTGTACTACCTGGGTGTATTTATGATCTCTATGGACCTCAATATATCTGACAATAATAAACTAATTTACCAAAGTTTTGCACTGTATCTCAGTACATGTGTTAATAATAAACCAATTACCAATTGAGGAATACTCATTGTCTGGCAGTCATTGTGGTGAAATTGTTAATCCCACGTATCAACCCATGTGAGAAAGGATGTTGAATGCCAGCTTTGGCTCACTTAGTGAATTATTTCTGAGTTATTAACTTCTGGGTTCCAGCCACATGAGTGGCATTGGTGCTATGTTTTTTATATAAAAAGGTAATGCTAATGATTGATCCGTACACGAATGTAAAGGTTTGCACTGTTTTATTGTTGTATATAGTTTGTTTTTTATGATGAATAAAGTTTATTTTGGTTAAAAAAAATGGAGGAACTCAGCAGGTCAGGCAGCATCGATGGAGAGAAATAAACAGTTGACATTTCGGGTCGAGACCCTTCATCAGGATTTGATGAAGTTTGAGTTTGGGGAGACTCTACTGAGGAGGGTCTTGCAAGAGAATGCCTGCTTGTTGTGATGAATAAATAAGAAGGGCTAACACTACTGATCAAATAGCACTAAGAATGTAAAAAGATTTGCTCTGTGTTTATTCTTTTTGTATATACTTTTATTATGAATGAAGTTTACTTTTGAAATATAAAAAATAAAAAAATGTTAACTTCTGGTTTCAAATCCACAGTGGAGACATGCACACACAATTCCAAGCTTGTGTTGCAGAGGGTACTCTGCACTGTGGCGGGTGCTGTCTTTCAGATAAGGTGTTAAGGTGAAGTCCCATCTCCTCCCTCAGCTTTACCTTGTGGTGCCATTTTGAAGAAGAGCAGGAGTGACCCTCCCCAGTGTCCTGGCCAATGCGAGTCCCTCATTCAACATCACAGCTTGGACGGCACAGACGTACAGCTAGAAGAGCCGCTTCCTCACAGCTCCGGTGACCCAGCTTCAATCCTGACCTCCAGTGCTGTCTGTACGGAGTTTGCACGTTCTCCCTGTGACCATGTAGGTTCCCTCCTACATCCCAAAGACCTGTGGGTTACTCCTTGTGTGTAGATGACTGGTAGAATCTGGGGTGCCGTTGGGGGCATGGAGATAAAAAAAATGGGATTAGGGTAAAATTAATGGTGTATGATTGTCAGTACAGACTTGATGGGCTGAAGGGACTGATTCTGCACTCTGACTTTATCCCAAAAATTATTATCCACTTGTTATCTTTTTACTCCTTGTGGACACATTGGCTATTGTGTTTCCCTTATTACTCTGTGACTATACTTCAGAAGTACTTCATGGGTGGCACGGTAGCATAGCGGTTAGCGTAACGCTATCACAGTGCCAGCAACTTTGGTTCAATCCCTGCCGCTGTCTGTAAGGAGTTTGTCCGTTCTCCCTGTGTGTCTGCATGGGTTTCCTCCGGGTGCTCCGGTTTCCTCCCACATTCCAAAGACGTACGGGTTAGGAGGTGTGGGCATGCTATGTTGGCGCCGGAAGAGTGGTGACACTTGCGGGCTGCCCCCAACATATTCTTAGCAACGCAAAAAGACGTATTTCACTGTGTGTTTTGATGTACATGTGACAAATAAATATCTAATATCTAATAAAAACATCATAAAAGGGACACTTCTTCCTGTGGGGATTGAGTAAGACCAATTGACGTGACCAAGGACCAGAAACATGAGCACAGACAGTATGGACTGTGCTGTAAACACTACGAATGGAACCTGACTTTCAGCATCCATTTTTATTTTGCTTTTTGATAATGTAACCTGTTATAAAGCTGTAAATTCAACCTTGCCTTCCAATCTGACATATTTACCTTCTCCGAATTAACATTCATTGAGGATGGACTGAAGGTTTTCCTGAATTTGCAGCACTGAGATCAGACATGAAATTGCGGCAGACTTTTATCAAGCTAATGATTTGCGTGGTTAATATTTTTAAGATCAAAAATGCTGCTGACAATCTCTCATCTCCTTTAGCTGTCATTTTTCTCCTCGTTTTATACAAATGCCAATGGCAAAATGCTTATTTTTCCTGATGGAGACAAGCCCCTGCTGAGTGCTAGCTTTAAGGCAGAAGGAGGTGCTGGAGAAAGTCTGAGAGGAAAACATCTTTCCTTCACAGGAGAATGCACTTATATTAGCTTTGTAGATTCATTCAAGTGCAAATGCATTTCAATCTTTTGCCAATCAGACTAATAGGTTGTCATGTTGATTGCGTGCTGGCTTAAAGTCGAATATTTGCTTCTGCTCTCTCTTGCTCTCCCCTTATTTCTTTCTCTTGTCCCATTTAGTCCTCTCCTCTTTCAAGCTCACCCAGACTCATGGAGCTGTACAGCACAGGAATGGGCCCTTCAGCCCAATATGTTCCCTACCTCTCTGGCCAAATTCTTGGTCACCTCTTTTCCTTACCTCCCTCATTCATGAGTCTTTTCCTCAAAGTCCAACACCTCCTTCTCTAACAACCCCTCCCCTTTGCAACGCACTCTCCCGTTGATAACGTGGCTTCCAATGTTAACATGGAAAATAGAACATAGTGCACAGCACAGGAACGGGCCTTGACCCGTGATGTCCGTAGTGACAATGGCGCCAATTTAAACATCACGTCTGCCTGCTCATGGTCTACATCCCCCATTCCCTGTCTCTTCACATGCCTCTTAAACGTTGCTATCATATCTGCTTCCACCACGACCCCTGGCAGCCTGTTCCAGGCACCCACCGCTCTCTGTGTAAAAAACCTGCGTCGTAAATCTCCTTTAAACATCCCCCCTCTTAGCTTAAAGCTACGCCCTCTAGTATTTGACATTTCCACCCTGGGAAAAAGGCTCCATCTGCCCTATGATGGTTGATACCAAATGAAATATAGTGGCAATGGAAGATAGGAACTATAATGAATTGTGTATATAATAAGTAATAAATCAATTTAAAATGACTGTTTGTTTGTATGAAATTATGGCTCATTGGGACTCCATGTTTTGTAAATTGGCCTTATTAACACTTATGTTCACACTGGATATGTGCTGACATCAATTAGTTTTGGCAGTTTCACAGCATATCAAATAGGAGCAAGAATATTCCATCCAGCTCCTTAACATAGCTCCACTATTCAATAAGATCATGGCCAATCTTCTACCTTAACACTATTTTCATCTATATCCCATATACTCTGATTCCCCCTTTGCCCGAAATTCTGTCCAACTTGTCTTAAATGTATTCAAAGACTACACCTCCACAGCTCTCTGGATAGAGAATTCCAAAGACTCCCATCCATGGACTCTGTCTACACTTCTCGCTGCCTCGGTAAAGCAGCCAACGTAATCAAAGACCCCACCCACCCTGGACACCACCCCTCTCCATCAGGCAGAAGATACAAAAGCCTGAAAGCACGTACCACCAACCTCAAGGAGACCTTCTATCCCGCTGTTATAAGACTATTGAACGGTCTTCTAGTATGATAAGTTGGACTCTTGACCTCACAATCTACCTCATATGGCCTTGCACATTATTGTCTACCTACACTGCACTTTCTCTGTAACTGTAACACTTTATTGTGCATTCTGTTATTGCTTTTCCCTTGTACTACCTCAATGCACTGATGTGATGAAATGATCTGTATGGATGGCATGCAAAACAAAGTTTTTCACTGTACCTCGGTACATGTGACAATAATAAACCAATTTACCAATTTACCCTCAACCCTCCAAGGGTATAAATTCCTCCTCATCTCCACCTTGAATGGATCACTTTTTTCCTGAAACTATGCACCAAGTTCTAGATCTTACCGCAAGGAGATATCTGGAACATCCTCTTAGCATATACATCGTCAATCCTCCCTCTGAATCCTACCTGTTTTAATAAGATCACTTTCAAAACTCTTTCACAAACCACTTGAAATTGAAGCATATGTACCAGTTTATATATTTTAATGGAGAGTCAGGCTGCCAATAACTGACCTGGTTGAGTTCCCAAAAACAAGAAGTCATAGGTCATAGAGTCATGGAGTAATACATCATGGAAACAGGCCCTTCAGCCCAATTGGTCCTTGCCGACGAAGATGCCCACCAAGCGAGTCCCATTTGCCCGCATTTGGCCCATATCCCTCAAACCTTTCCAATCCATGCATTTATCCAAATGTTGTTATTGCACCTGCCTCAACCACTTCCTCTGGTGGCTCATTTTATATACCCTCTGCATGAAGAAGTTGCCCCTCAGGTTCCTCTTAAATCTTTCCCCTCTCACCTTAAACCTATGCCCGCTAGTTTTTAGTTCTCTTTCCCTGGGAAAAAGACTGTGTGCGTTCACCCGATCTATGCACCTCATGATTTTACACACCTCTCTCAGGTCACCTCTCAATCTCCTACATTCCATCGAATAGAGTCCGAGCCTGCCCAACCCCTCCCTCTAACTCAGGCCCTCCAGTCCTGGCAGCATCCTCAAAAATCTTCTCTGTGCTCTTTCCTGTTTAATGATGTCTTTCCTATAACTGGGCGACCAAAACTGTACACAATACTCCAAGTGTGGTGTTATGGACTCAGTGAAAGTCCCTTTAAGATAGAGAGTGTGTGTATGTGTGTGTGGGGCGTGCTTACGTCAATAGAAGATAAAGGACGTAATGACGTTGTTGAAGAAGAAGAAGAAGAGAGAGAGAGAAGGGAGAGAGACACCAGCCTGCTTGTTTTCTCTATCGATGGATGAGAAACAATAACTGTGTTTACCACTGAAATCCATGTATGGAAGTTGGAAGTAATCCGGTGGAGTTCACTTTGTTGCTGACCTGTAGAAGGAAACAGGTATTTGTGTGTGGACGACCACGGTTCGGATGCTTTTCGGGGTGAGGAAGTCACTACCGAGTAAACACTGAAGTGTCGTTTGGGTTCCATCGTGGAACATTTGGATTTCGTATGTACTCTCTCTATGTTTTTCTACATCTACATCTTATCTTCAGACAACGGTGGTTGTTGAAGAAGCCCTTGCTCATGTTTCACCTTATGGCTTGCGGAACTGAACTTTAAGAACCATTCAGGAACTGGGAGTTTTGGACTTTGTCACACACACACACGAAGAGTTTAGTTTTGGGGTTAACGTTCGAGGTTTAACATTCTTGAATTCTAACATACTAACATTTTTACTTTTATTTTACGTATTATCAATAGTAGTGATTAATAAAATAGTTTTAACACTGAATCATGCTCAGTGTGTTTCTTTTGTTGCTGGTTTGTGACAAAATTGGGGGCTCGTCCGGGATAGTTCCCAAGGTTAATGAGTGTCGTCTGGGATTGTACCCCAGATTGATGAGATTTGTTCGAGATTCAATCCAAAGATTTTTGAGGGAGGTCTGATAAATTCTTTTTAATTGGCTTGTGTGTGTGGAAACCAGCAGCAATGGATATTAAGGCATTTTTGGAGTCACCAACCCAAAAGGGATTGGAGGTGGCGAAAAAGGATGATTTGATAAAGATTGCTACAAGGCTAAACCTTACAGAAGTAAAGCAGTCTATGAGAAAGGCAGATATTCAGAGATTGATAGCTGGCCATTATGTGGAAAAGAAGGTGTTTGAGAAGGAAGTGTTAAAACAGTTTCCTGGCAGTGAAATAGCAATTTCTGAGGCACAGGTGCAGCTGGCAAAGATAGAGGCTGAACGAGAACAAACCCAGTTAAAGATAAAAGCTGAACGAGAACAAACCCAGTTAAAGATAGAGGCTGAACGAGAACAAAAGAAATTAGAGGCCGAACAAGAGGAAAAGAAATTAGAGGCTGAACAAAAGCTAACTCAGATGAAGATAGAGGCTGATCTAGCAATGAAGCAGATGGAATTGAAGAGGATGGAGCTGGATAGTGAGGAGAAGGAGAAACAGAGGCAGCATGAGTTACAAATGAAGCGTAGGAGTTCGGAATCTGATTCTGATGATGGTTTTTCAGCCAGCAGGGAGGTTCGATTAGTCCCTCCGTTTGAAGAAGATCAGGTTGATCAGTATTTCCAACATTTTGAAAAGGTTGCTGTGAGTTCAAACTGGCCAAGGAAAGGATGGGCTCTTATGGTACAGAGTGTGATTAAAGGTAAAGCTCAAAAAGCTTATTCTGCTTTGTCTGTTGAGGATGCAGCTGATTATACCAAGGTAAAACAAGCTATTTTGAAGGCCTATGAATTGGTTCCTGAGGCTTATAGACAAAAATTCAGAGACTTGAGGAAATCTGCAGATCAAACTTATATGGAATTTGCCAATGGAAAGAGAATATGTTTTGAACGATGGTGCCTGGCTAAAAATGTAGATGGGGATTATGATAAATTGACAGAATTGATACTAGTGGAAGACTTTAAAAGATGTGTTCCAGCTGAATTAACAACATATTTAAATGAAAAGGCAGTGGAAACTTTACAAGAAACTGCTAGGTTGGCAGATGATTATGCTTTAACCCATAAATCCAAATGGGGACAACCTAAAACCTTTCAAAAGAGTTACAAAGACAATCCAGGTAAACCGGAGATTAAATTGGGAGGTAATCAAAAAGGAAAAGATGAAAAGAAGCCAGGGCTGGAGAAATCTGTTGAGCGTACTTGTTATTACTGTAGGAAACCTGGCCACGTGATATCTAATTGTGCCCTTTTGAAGAAAAAGAAGGAAGCTGGGCCCAATGCTTGCTTTCAGGCAATTAAAAATCAAAAAGGTTTAGGAGATGCTGTTAAAGATCAGTCCTTGCAAGAGGGAAAAGCGGAAAAGTTGGAGGAGGTGAGAAAAGAATTCCGTTCGTATGTATCAGAGGGTTTTGTTTCACTGAATGATGAGTCACCCCAGGTGCCAGTGAAAATTCTTAGAGATACTGGGGCTAGTCAATCTCTCTTGCTGGACAGTGTTTTAAATTTTGGTGAAGAAAGTGACACTGGTGAGGTAAATCTAGTACGAGGTGTTACAGGTGAGACCATGTCTGTCCCTTTTCACAGGGTGATTTTAAAGTCAAAGTTCGTAGAAGGACCAGTCGAGATAGGGATAAGACCTAGTTTGCCAGTGGAAGGAGTTTCTTTGTTATTGGGAAATGACCTTGCAAATGGAGAAAGTGATCCTGTGGTACGGTTAACAACCAAACCAAGGATTGATGAGTCTGAGGATGATTCAGATGTTTACCCATCATGTGCGGTGACTCGAGCTAGAGCTAAAGAATTAGCCAAGACAGACAGTCCGGTGCAGTCTGATGTAGTTCCTTGTGACAGTCCTAAACAGGAAGAAAATTTTGATGCCTTATCTGAGACTTTTCTGTCTTCACTGGAGGATCAACATCCTTATAGTGAGCCTGAATTTAAAGATTTGTCTTTGTCGAGGAAGGATTTTATGGTGGAACAGACAAAGGACCCTGAGTTGACAGAATTGAAAGAAAAAGCACTCTCATGTGAGGAGATTGAGAAAGTGCCAACTGGATACTATGTCAAAAATGGAGTGTTAATGAGGAAATGGAGACCTCCTCATGTTCCTGTTACTGAGGAATGGGAAGTTATTCATCAGGTTGTTGTTCCAAAAGTTTATAGGGATGAGATTTTAAACCTGGCCCATAGTATGCCTTTGGGTGGTCATTTTGGGGTGAATAAAACTGTAGGGAAGATCTTGAAACAATTCTATTGGCCTGGTTTGAGAAAAGATGTGGTGATGTTTTGTCGAACTTGCCACACATGTCAGATGGTAGGTAAACCAAATCAAAAACCCCCTGTGGCTCCTTTGAAGCCAATTCCTGTTTTTGGGGAGCCCTTTTCGAAGGTGATTGTGGACTGTGTTGGCCCCTTACCAAAGTCTAAGACTGGAAATCAGTATTTGTTAACCATCATGTGTGCCACTTCTATATTTCCAGAGGCAATACCCCTTAGAAATATTAAGGCCAAGACGGTGTCAAAGGCTCTTGTAAAATTTTTTACCTTGTTTGGTTTGCCAAAAGAAATCCAATCTGATCAAGGTAGTAATTTTATGTCAAAAATTTTTCAACAAATAGTCTATGAGCTGGGAGCAAAGCAGATTGTATCATCTGCATATCACCCAGAATCTCAAGGAGCTCTGGAGAGATTTCATTCTACTCTCAAAAATATGCTGAAGACTTATTGCTTTGAAAACACCAAGGATTGGGACGAAGGTATCCATTTACTTTTGTTTGCCGTTAGAGAATCGATCCAGGAGTCAATAGGATTTAGTCCGTTTGAGCTTGTGTTTGGACATAGGGTGAGAGGACCTTTGGAGTTGTTAAGAGAGCAATGGATTAATGAGGAAGTTCACTTGAGTCTGTTGGACTATGTCCAAAAATTTAAAACTCGGTTGGAGAGAGTCTGCCAGCTAGCGAGAGAGAATCTGAAAACAAGCCAGATAAGAATGAAGACATATTTTGATAGGCGTGCTCGGCCTAGGACATTCGCAGTGGGGCAAAAGGTGTTGGTATTTTTCCCTAGCCAAAATAATCCCTTGCAAGCTCGCTTTTCTGGACCCTATGTTATTGAATCTCGAGTGACTGATCTAACATATACAATCAAAACACCAGATAGACGCAAGAAAACACAACTCTGTCACGTAAACATGCTAAAACCTTATTATGAGAGGGATTCAGTTGTGGCCTTGGTGGATGGTGAAAAGGTTGTTTCTAGAATGCCTGATGTTGATGTTGAGGAAGGCCAATTTAGACCAAATATTGTTCCATCGAAACTGAAAAACCAAAATATCATGGAGAACCTTGAAACGAAGTTGGACCATTTACAAGTTTCACAAAAACAACAGATGAGAGAATTAATTTTAAAATTTAAAAATCTGTTCCCAGATGTTCCAAACAGAACATCGATAATTACCCATGATGTTGATGTTGGGGATGCAAAACCAATCAAACAACACCCATATCGAATGAATGTGGAAAAAAGTAAACTTGTTGATCAGGAAATAAAATACATGTTGGAAAATGATATTATTAGACATTCTACTTCAAATTGGAGTTCGCCCTGTGTTATTGTACCTAAACCTGATGGAACTGTTAGATTTTGCACAGATTACAGGAAAGTGAATGCTGTAACAAAGTCAGATGCTTACCCTATTCCTAGAGTGGATGATTGCATAGACAGAGTGGGAAAGGCAAAATTTCTTACAAAGATTGACCTATTAAAGGGGTACTGGTGTGTTCCATTAACAGATAGAGGAAGGGAGATTTCAGCCTTTGTAACCCATTCTGGATTGTATGAATACAATGTTTTGCCATTTGGAATGAAAAATGCTCCGGCAACATTTCAAAGAATGATTAATTCAGTGATTCATGGGTTAAAACATACAGATGCCTACATTGACGACTTAGTGACTGGGAATGATACATGGGAGGATCACATCTCTGCGTTAGAAAGGTTGTTTGAAAGACTTTCCAAGGCTAACCTTACAGTTAACTTGGCTAAAAGTGAATTTGGCCATGCCACTGTGACGTATCTTGGTTATGTTGTAGGTCAAGGCAAGCAAGCTCCTGTTCAGGCAAAAGTTCAAGCAATATCTGAGTTCCCTATTCCCACAGGTACGAGGACTGTTAGAAGATTTTTGGGAATGGTTGGATATTATCGAAAATTTTGTAAAAATTTTGCTGATATTGCTCTTCCCCTAACTAATCTTCAGAAGAAGGGAGTAAAGTTTGTTTGGACAGATTCTTGTCAAGAAGCATTTAAGAAGCTGAAAGCCATTTTATGCTACCATCCTGTGCTCAGAACACCTGACTTTGAAAAGCCATTTTCATTAGCAGTAGATGCCAGTGATGAAGCTGCAGGAGCTGTGTTGTTGCAGAAGGGTGACCTTGATGATATTGACCATCCTGTAGCTTACTTTTCAAAGAAATTTAATGAGCATCAAAAGAATTATTCCACCATAGAGAAAGAATTACTGTCGCTTGTTTTAGCCTTGCAACATTTCAGTGTATATGTTTGCACCGCTCAGAAACCATTGACTGTGTATACAGATCATAACCCATTGGTGTTTCTGAGCCGAGTCAAAAACAAGAACAGAAGGCTGTTAAACTGGAGTTTAATTTTGCAAGAGTTTGATCTCATGATAACTCACATTAAAGGCAAAGATAATGTGATTGCTGATTGTCTTTCCCGATGTTAAATGGGAAACATGTATCTGTACTAATCTGATAGTCTGTAGTTGTGTAGCGTGATAATTATTAACATTACTAACTGTATGCGCGGTTAAAATTTTCTTGGGAAAATTTTTTTTTAGGTGGGAGGTGTTATGGACTCAGTGAAAGTCCCTTTAAGATAGAGAGTGTGTGTATGTGTGTGTGGGGCGTGCTTACGTCAATAGAAGATAAAGGACGTAATGACGTTGTTGAAGAAGAAGAAGAAGAGAGAGAGAGAAGGGAGAGAGACACCAGCCTGCTTGTTTTCTCTATCGATGGATGAGAAACAATAACTGTGTTTACCACTGAAATCCATGTATGGAAGTTGGAAGTAATCCGGTGGAGTTCACTTTGTTGCTGACCTGTAGAAGGAAACAGGTATTTGTGTGTGGACGACCACGGTTCGGATGCTTTTCGGGGTGAGGAAGTCACTACCGAGTAAACACTGAAGTGTCGTTTGGGTTCCATCGTGGAACATTTGGATTTCGTATGTACTCTCTCTATGTTTTTCTACATCTACATCTTATCTTCAGACAACGGTGGTTGTTGAAGAAGCCCTTGCTCATGTTTCACCTTATGGCTTGCGGAACTGAACTTTAAGAACCATTCAGGAACTGGGAGTTTTGGACTTTGTCACACACACACACGAAGAGTTTAGTTTTGGGGTTAACGTTCGAGGTTTAACATTCTTGAATTCTAACATACTAACATTTTTACTTTTATTTTACGTATTATCAATAGTAGTGATTAATAAAATAGTTTTAACACTGAATCATGCTCAGTGTGTTTCTTTTGTTGCTGGTTTGTGACAGTGGCCTCACCAACATCTTGTACAACTGCAGCATAATGTCCCGGCCCCTGTGCTCAGTGCCCTTACCGATGAAGGCCTTCTTGGCAGGTCATAGAGTCATACAGCATGGAAAAAGGCCCTTTGGCCCACTGAGTCTGTATTGACCATCAACCACCCATCTACACTAATCCCTTTTTATTCTCCGCACAACTCTCCTGCAGAAGGACCACTTCCCTTACACCTCATTTCAAGCCTTTTTAATCTTTCTGATGTTGGAAATTTAACCGATCTTCGAAGGGAAGCGTTGGGACCCAGACTGAAAGCATGAGGAAATGATTTTGCGGTGATACTGTGACGTACACACTTGTCGAGTCAGACATGCCTCTAGAGGGAGAGCTGGAGGTGTTGAAGGTGAACTCTGAGGCCGAACCCATTTAGTGCTGAATGAATAAGTGTGTGTGTGTGTGTGTGTGTGTGTGTGTGTGTGTGTGTGTGCGTGTGTGTGTGTGTGTGTGTGTGTGTGTGTGTGTGTGTGTGTGTGTAAAACCTTTCAGTCAACATTAAAACTTCAGGAGCCAGAAAGACTGGAGAGAAAAAATGATAAAAGGCATTCATCTTGACCATTTGGATTGGGAATGGCTTATGGGGTCACACATGATTAGTTGATAAAATAAACAAATTGAGAGATGTTCCTAATATATTTTGGGATCAATGTCAGGTATTTCCTAATGAAAGAGAAACCTCAGAATAAGAGAACAATAAGAGAACTGTGTCTGGGGGGCAGACACGGTAGTGTAGCGGTTAGCATAACACTATTACAGCACCAATCACCCAAGTTCAATTCCGGCCACTGTCCGTAAGAAGTTTGTACGTTTTCCCCGTATCTGCGTGGGTTTCCTCCGGGTGGTCCAGTTTCCTCCCACATTCCAAAGACGTACAAGTTAGGAGCAGTGGGCACCGGAACTGCGTTGGCACCGAAAGAGTGGCGACACTTGCAGGCTGCTCCCAGCACATTCTCAGTAACGCAAAAAAGATGCATTTCATTGTGTGTTTCGATGCACATGTGACTAATAAATAAATATCTAATATCTATATCTAAAAAATTTGGACAGGTACATGGATAGGAGAGGTTTGAGGGATACGGACCAAATGAGACTCACTTAGATGGGCATCTTGGTCAGCATTGACCAGTTGGGCCGAAGGGCCTTTTTCTCTGGTGTATGACTTTCTGACTCTAATTTTTAAATGAGTAACTTACCTGCCCCCTCACCTCTGAAATGTGTTCACCGAAAAACCCTACTGATATCAGCAGAGACTCAGGTCTTGCACCTCATCTGATCTGTGGCAGGATCCAAGAGGCATCTCCCCAGTGTAAAACACGAGGCAGTCCCAGCAATATTGGTCTCTACCGCTGGACCATAGGTGAAGTTCAACCATGGAGAACTGACAGCTTTGTTCCTCTGATCTTGTCCGGAGGTGTCGGACTCACTGCACATGGACAAGTCCAGGATTTAGTTCATTTTAAATGGTTGAGTTCCAGCTCCAGCAACAACTGGTCCCAGCCAACTTGATCCAGGCCATTAAAATACAGGGAAGTATAACTCATAGAGTCATACAGCATGGAAACAGGCCCTTTGGTCCAAATTGTTCATGGTGACCAAGGTGTCCACACAAGCAAGTCCCATTTGCTCATTTGTGTCCCATATTCCTCTAAACCTTTCTTATCCATTTACCTGTCTTTTACATGTTGTTAACTCAGTTAAAATGAAAAGTAAAAGGTTCTCACATGGACAGAGTTCCACACAAATGAATTCAAGGCTTGCATACCATGTAATCTCAAGGCTATGCTGCATTGTAGGTGGTACACTTGAGAATGGGTACTAACGGCTTATGTGCCCTCAAGGAAATTATAATCATTCTTGAAATACATAGGCATTCTTGAGAAGGAAGGTAATTAAAAGAGCTATAATGCGATTTAATTATGAATTTTGATTAGGAAGATGCACGGCTCTCTCAGACGGTGAGATCCTTGTCACTCGTTTGTATGTGTTGATGTTTATTGTAGAGCAAGTAATTTGGAGGATTTATACATTGAGCTGCAAAATGAGATAAATGATATTACAGTGGAGGGCTTTAATTACTTCGTTCAGGGATCAAATTGGAAAGGTTGAGTAGTGAGATGCAAGATGAAGAAATGTCATATGTGAGTCTATTCTTGATATGATGTGAATGTAAAGAAACTGCTTCAGCTGAGATAGAGAGGCAACTCAGTAATCAAATCAACCACACCAGGTAACGTTTGTACTGCTTCCTCAAAGAATGTAGAGTGTCATAGGACCCAACATGGAGGAGAAAAGCTGTAAATCTTCTCTTTGCCCCTCCAATTTCTCACTCCATCCTCACACCTTCAATATCACAGTGTCTCTCTCCCCTCCCTCATTCCCTCTCAAGCCAAAGCCAAAGTCGAGTTTATTGCCATATACACAAATTATGAATGCACAAGTGCAATGAACAACATACTTGTAGTAGCATCACTGGTAGAAAGCATTAGAGACACAACGTTCATAAGAAAAACATAAATTAAACGTAAATTATACAAAAATTATACAAGAAAGAACATAATTTGAACAAACGATAAACAAAGTCAATTGTAGTGCAAAGTGATTGTATTGGTACTACACTGAGGTACTGATTAGGGTTGTGCAGGTTGGTTCAAGAACCGAATGGTTGAAGGGAAGTAGTTGTTCTTGAACCTGGTGGTGTGGGACTTCAGGCTCCTGTACCTCCTGCCCGATGGTAGCTGTGAGAAGGTGACATGGCCCGGATGGTGGGGATCTTTGATAATATGCTGTTTTATTGAGACAGCATCTCATGTAGATACTATCGATGGTGGGGAGGAATGTGCCCGTGATGTATTGGGCTGAGTCCACGACTCTCTGTAGCTTCTTATGTAACTGTGCATTCGGATTGCCATACCAGACCGTGATGCAACCAGACAGGATACCTTCAACAGTACATCTGTCGAAGTTTGTTGGAATGTTCGGTGACAAGCCGAACCTCCTTCATCTTCTAAGAAAGTAGAAATGTTGGCGCACCTTATTTGTGATTCTTCTCCTGAGTCTGCTGGTGTTCTTCTCCCCTTACGCAGCCCCTCTCTTCTCTCAGTCTCTCTATACCTCTCTCCTGTCCCTCACTCCCTCGCTCTCTCCTCAATCTCCAGGTAGCCCTTTTCCTTCCTTGTTTTTCTCTCTGTGGTCCTCTCCTTTCCTCTTACTCCTTTTAGCTCCAGGGGCATCTCTCCCCCTCCCCCTGCTACTTCCAATGAAGCCATGGTTGATGGATGTGGTGGAGTTGTCGAGGATGAAGGCGACAATGTGTCCATTATCTGAGTGAAAGATTTTCCTTGGTGCATAGTTGGATACTCTGTACTCTGAGTCATGCATGTGCTATCAATACTTCTGAAAAACCATTGCAAGAAGTTTGAAAACGTCCCCAAAATGATAATATTTGTTTCAGAAAGGTTGGTAAAGTTTTTATGAAACAAGAATTGCAAGCCAGCAGGAAACCATAAATTACAGCAAGAAAATTATTCAGTTGAATTTTGTTGCTACCTCCCATTTAATGGCCAGTTTTCCTGAGTTTGTCAGGTGAATCTTCAGAAACAGTAAGATATTAAATTGGTCACTTATAATTTTTGCTACCTGTCACTTACAGGAAAATTGCAGGATAAAACATTCTTGCAACAATCTTCAGAGCTCATATCAAATATATTTTTGGTTAAAGCAGAGAAAGGGATCCAGGACTATGGTTATACTCTGTATATAGTCCTCTCAACATCTCACCTTATCATTGTCTCCATCTATCCTTTCCTCTATTCTGAGTTTATCCTTCAGTAATCCTACTGACCACTCTGTCTTTGGCTTCCTTCCCCATTCAACAGAGTCCAATGTAAGCTCGAACAACAGAACCTCATCTTCTGCCCAGGTACATTGCTGCCCTCAGAGTTCATATTTCAGATAACCAGCCTTTCCAGTTTGTGTCTCAACTGGCCAGTTCTAATGAACATAGAACATTACAGCACAGTACAGGCCCTTTGGCCCATAATGTTGTGCCGACATTTTATCCTGCTCTCAGGTCTCTCTAACCCTTCCCTCCCACATAGCCCTCCATTTCTCTATCATTCATGTGTCTATCTAAGAGTTTCTTAAATGTCCCTAATGTATCTGCCCCCACAACCTCTGCCGGCAGTGCGTTCCATGCACCCAGCACTCTCTGTGTAAAAAACTTACCCCTGACATCCCCCTTATACCTTCCTCCAATCACCTTAAAATTATGTCCCCTCGTGTTAGCCATTGTCACCCTGGGAAAAAGTCTCTGACTGTCCACTCGATCAATGCCCCTTATCATCTTGATGAGAATAACTCCGAACTTCTTCCTGCATAGGTTCTGTCTGACTGGCTGATTATTTCCAGCATAAAAGAGATTTTCAGAAGCTGTTGTGCTCTACATCACTCAGTTCTAGCTTGTCGTTTGTTTTTTTTCTCTCTCCACTGCCCTCACTTACCTTCCTCTTCAGTTCTGATGAAAGGTCACTGGCCTGAAATATTACCTCTGCTTCTCACTCCACAGTTAGTTAGTTAGTTCGTTTAGCTTATTGTCAGATACACCAGGGTGCAATGAAAGTCCTTGCTTGCATGAAGCTCACGGAGTAAACGGTGTACATGGTAATAATAAACACAGCAACGAGCACAAAACAGCAGAATGGTGCAAAGGTTGCAGTGCAACCTGAGGTAGTGCAAAAAGAAATGCTAAGGTAACAATAAGGGCATAACCAAGAGAGGCAGAGCTGAGAGAACCACCGGGCAGAGGATGTGAAGAGGTGATTGGTTCAGGAGTCTGACAGCAGTGGGGAAGAAGCTGTTCTTGAGTCTGGATGTCTGGGCTTTCAAGCCCTTGTATCTTCTCCACTTTCCATTCTTATTTTCCTTTAACTCATCTGTGCTTTTTGTCTCAGCTGTTCCCTGTGGTAGTGCGTTCTCAATGTAGTAGAGGCATTTCTCTCACATTTCCATTAAGAAGATGGTTAAGAAGGCGTGTGGTGGGGGATTAGCCGGGGGACTGAATTCAAGAGCTGGGAGGTAATGTTGCAGCTCTATAAGACCATAAGACAAAGGAGCAGAAGTCGGCCATTCAGCCCATCGAGTCTGCTCCGCCATTCTATCATGAGCTCATCCATTCTCCCATTTAGCCCCACTCCCCCGCCTTCTCACCATAACCTTTGATGCCCTGGCTACTCAGATACATGTCAATCTCTGCCTTAAATACACCCAATGACTTTTTCTCCACAGCTGCCTGTGGCAATAAATTCCACAGATTCACCACTCTCTGGCTAAAGAAATTTTTATAAGACACTGGTTAGACCACACTTGGAATATTGCGTTCAGTTCTGGTCACTTCATTATAGGAAGGACATGGAAGCTTTGGAGACACTGCAGAGGAAAGTTACAAGGATGCTACCTGGGTTGAAGATCATGTCTTATGAGGAGAGGTGGAGAGAGTTAGAGCTTTTCTCTTTGGAATGATGGAGGATGAGAGGAGATTTGATGGAGGTATATAAGATTTTGAAAGGCATAGACAGAGTGAATGGCCAGCATCTTTTCCCCAAGGTGGCAATGGCCAATACTAGAGGACACTCATTTAAGGTGCATAGAGGAAAATTCAGGGGAGATGTCAGAGGTAGGTTTTTTACACAGAGAGTGGTGGGTGCCTGGAATGCACTGCCGTGGGTGGTGGTAGGGGCCGATACGATAGGGTCATTTAAGAGACTATTAGATAGGCACATGGACGAAAGAATAATAGAGGGTTATGGGAGGTGAAGGAGATAGGGGGATAGATTGAATAGGGATAAGGTTTATATAGGTCGGCACAACATCGTACTGTGCTGTATTGTTCTATGTTCTATTTCCTGTTAGATTCAAAAGGAACCGTCTCAAGTTTAGGTCTTCCTTGGTTCCAGATTTTCCTGATCATCTGCTTTGAAGCTCTTCCATTGTCCAATAAACTTCTAACAAGTCACACCTCTTACTTTTAAAAGAGTCCCTTCCTGTTCAGATAGATATATCCTCTCATTTCTGAGGTGATTCTGGTGAACCTTCTACCACCCTTTACTCTGTGTATAATATGGACACCAGAAATGGTTACAATATCGTAGTGTGGCATAAACTTTTCAATGGCAGCTGACGACCAGGTCTTCAGATGTTGAGAATTAAGCCTTGGACTTCTCATCAGAACCAAGGGGCACAGTTTTAAAGTAAGGGGGTGGCTATTCATGAGTGGGACAACAAGGAATTCCTTCCCCCAGGAATTTCTGCTCAAGAGTGTTGTGGAGACTCAGTCACTTAGTATATTCAAGGCAGGGCACGATGGGTCTTTGAATATTGAATGAAATGATTTGGTATGAGTGCAGGAAAGTGGCTCTGAGGTAAAAAAACCTTTTTGAGTGGAAGAAAAGGCAGGAGGGATTGAAAGGTCCTGCTTTTACTTCTTATAGTTTTAATCCCTTGTCTCTCAACATCTCCTCTCCGCAGTGATTTTGATCCCCTGTCTTCTTGCTCCTTGTGAGGATCGGATTCTGACTTATTATTTGTGACGCTGCTCCTTTGAAGTGCTTCATCATGTTTTATTCTGCTAAGAGGAGAGCGGTAAATCAGAGTAGTTGTTGTATGAACCAACAATCTGCTGGAGGAACTCAGCAGGTCAAGCAGTATCTGTTGGGGCGGGGAGAGGGAGGAATGGTCAACGTTTCAGGTCGAAACCCCACTTCAATACAATACGTAGTTTCAACCTGAAATATTGACAATCGTTTCCCCCTCCCCACAGATGCTGCTCGACCCGCTGAGTCCCTCTGGCAGATTGTTCGTTGCTGCAGATTCCAGCATCTGCAGTCTCTTGTGTCTCCAGCTGTTGTACCAAACTGTCCAAATACTGCCTTGGGAACAATAACATCAACAAACAATTTCTCCCAGCTACCATTTTAACAAACTCTTTAGCGATCTTAACTGTTTTTTTCCATGCCCAGGATGTGTGCTTCACTGGACAGACCAGCACGTATTACCTATCTGAGATTGCCTTTAACTTCTGTGGCTTGCTGGGTCACTTCAGAAGGCAGTTAGAAGTCCATTGTTTTGCCCTGCTCTGGAGTCACCTGCGGCCTAGACCAGGTAAGGATGTT
This sequence comes from Pristis pectinata, assembly GCF_009764475.1. Classification (NCBI taxonomy): domain Eukaryota; kingdom Metazoa; phylum Chordata; class Chondrichthyes; order Rhinopristiformes; family Pristidae; genus Pristis; species Pristis pectinata. Next base: position 7,394,005 of record NC_067407.1, on the reverse strand, counting down.
AGACTTCCTTCCCTCAAGGACATTGGTGAACTAGACAGGTTTTCACAACAGTCCAACGAGTTCCTTGTTGCCATTCTGAGATACCTTCTTTTATTCCAGATTTATTTAATATCCTAAGTTTAACATTTTCCTTTTGCATTGGTGGGATTTGAAGCCATATCTGGTCTGGGTATAGATAAGATAAGATTTCTTTATTAGTCACACGTACATCGAAACACACAGTGAAATGCATCTTTTGTGTAGAGTGTTCTGGGGCAGCCCGCAAGTGTTGCCACACTTCCGGCGCCAACATAGCATGCCCACAACTTTCCTAACCCATACGTCTTTGGAATATGGGAGGATACCGGAGCACCTGGAGGAAACCCACACAGACACGGGGAGAACGTACAAACTCCTTACAGACAGCAGCGGGAATTGAACCCAGGTTGCTGGCGTTGTAATAGCATTACGCTAACCACTGCACTACTGTGCTGCCCACCAGCTGCATAATAGTGCTACAATACTACCATACTTTGCTTAAATAAGCAAGTTACAGTCATGGTTAAAGAAATTTTATGGAGGCTTGTTAATGTGTTCAGAGCTGAGACTGCAGAGTGATGTGTTAAAAATCTAATGACCCAATAACTACATTTGGAAATACTGGAAATTGAAAGCTCAATTGCATCAGTTTGTCAAGTTTGAGACGTGAGATAATAGGACATTTTAAATTCTTTTGCAATGGTCCTAAACGTTACATTAATCAGGAGTAATCACTTCGAAGCTGTTTCTCTCCATGGGTTCATTCCCACTAATGAAAGAAACTACAGTAAAACAGGCTCTGGCTAAGGCTTCCAAGTAACTATCATTGGGAGCTGTGTTCAATTATTATCATTGGGGTTCATCAGAAGGCCTAAATGGAATTAACATTCAAATATACCTAATTTGTATGATTATAATCCATTAAGCATGGTGCAGTTTCACTGAAATGAGCAAAAGACTGCAGATGCTGAAAATTTGAAATAACACCAGAAGATATAAGAATTTCAACCTGCGTCCTTAGAGAGGGAGAATTCTTTCAGGCCAATGTGTTCCGATGAAACAATTCTCTATCATATAATGCACAAATTTTCCTGCCTTCAACAGCTGCTATCAAGACTCAGCAATAGTCTGGTCCTGTGCCATGTTGAACATTGCCTCAGATCATTTGTTATGTCCACTTTACTGATTAAATGGAGGGCTTAATGTACTCAATCCAAGACCTTGCTGATATCAAATGCAGAAATTTGTCAACTGTTGTAAAGATGGAGGAGATTTAATTCTGCTTCTGAAATCTGGTTCAGGTAGAGTTAGTGAATTTCAGGAGCAGATTTCATCTCTCATGCAACATCTCACATTAGTGCATTCAAAGAGGACAAGTTCCCACCCTTGATAAACTCGGTTTAAGCTGCTTCGGAGGGAAGAAGGATTAGAGATGTCTGCATGAAATCCTTTTGTCTGCTTTCTTAAAATAAACAAACTTACAAACAAAACAAAGACCACTTCATTCACTATATCATTCACCACCTCCTCAGTTTCTCCCTTTGGCCCAGTAAGTCAATGGACGTTGTTCCTTTGGTTATAGTTGGAGCTGAAAGTATTTGTCACAGGGGAGGAGTTACACTGATGAATGGTAGGGAAAGCTCCACTGTTAAAGTCACAGTTGTAGCAAATCTGAGGGGAATCTATCAGTGTGTGAGCAGATTTGGTTAATGTAAAGAAGGCGTATGGCATGCTTGCCTTAGTTGGTCGAGGCACTGAGTTCAAGAGTCAGGAAGTTATGCTGCAGTTTTATAGAACTCTGGTTAGGCTGCATCTGGAGTATTACATTCAATTCTGGTCGCCCCATTATAGGAAGGATGTGGAGGCTTTGGAGAGGATGCAGAAGAAGTTCACCAGGATGTTGCCTGGGTGAGAGGTCAGGTAAGAGAAGAAGAGGTTGGACAAACTTGGGTTGTTTTCACTGGAGCGATGGAGACTGAGGGGAGACCTGACAGAGGTTTATAAAATTATGAGAAGTGTAAACAAAGTAGACAGCCAATATTTTTTTCCCAGGGTTGAAATGTCCAATACCAGAGGGCATGAATTTAAGGTGAGAGAAGGAAAGTTCAAAGGAGATGTGCAGGGCAAGTTTTTCACACTGAGAGTGATAGGTGCTTGGAATGTTCTGCCAGGGGTGGTGGTGGAGGCAGATACAATAGGGGCATTTAAGTGGCTTTTAAATAGGCACATGAATGTGGAGAAGATGGAGGGACATGGACCATGTGCAGGCAGAGGGGATTAGTGTAATTGGGAGTCATCAGCTTAATTAGTTCGGCACAACATTGTGGGCCGAAAGGCCTGTTCCTGTGTTGTACTGTTCTGGGTTCTGTAAAGAAGGATGACTTAAGATAATTTGAATGGATAAGGTTTTCTGGCCTACTTGATCTCAGAACATCGACACCACAATTTACCAATCACAAGGAAGGAGAGGGACAAATAGGTCATTTTCAAGTTGCAACCATTGAAGTGCCTCAGGGGTTAGTCCTGAGGCTTCAAATATTTATAATCTGCATGAATGACTTGTATGAAAGGGCCAAGTGTAACATTTCCAAAAATGCAAAGGCGGGTGTGATTTAGGCAAGGTAAATGCGTGAGCGAAAAGCTGGCAGAAGGAGTAAAATGAGCAGAACTGTGAGATTATTCACTTCAGAATCAGAATCAGGTTTATTATCACTGACATATGTCATGAAATTTGTTGTTTTGTGGCAGCAGTACAGTGCAAAGACATAAAGACGTAAAAATTACTATGAGTTACAAAATTAAATAAATAGTGCAAAAGAGGAATAGCAAGGTAGTGTTCATGGGTTCATGGACCATTCAGAAATCTGATTCCTGAAGCGTTGAGTGTGGGTCTTCAGGCTCCTGTGCCTCCTCCCCGATGATAATAACATGAAGAGGGCAAGTCCCAGATGGTCCGTGATGATGGATGCTGCCTTTTTGAGGCACCGCCTCTTGAAGATATCCTCGATGGTGGAGCAGGTTGTGCCCGTGATGGAGCTGGCTGAGTCTACAATCCTCTGCAGCCTCTTTCGATCCTGCACATTCAAGTCTCCATGTCAGTTAGTGATGCAACCAGTCAGAATGCTCTCCACCGTACATCTGCAGAAACTTGCAAGAGTCTTTGGTGACGTACCGAATCTCCTAAAACTCCTAATGAAGTTGAGCTACTGGCATGCCTTCTTTGTGATTGCATCATTGTGTTGGGCCCAAGATAGATCCTCTGAGATGTTGGCACCCAGGGACTTGAAGCTGCTCACCCTTTCCACCGCTGACCCCTCAATAAGGATTGGGAATGAAGGCTGGGCTGGGAACTGTCTACAGTTTCATTATGTGATGGAGAGAGAACACAAGGTACTCTAAACCAATCAGCTGAAGGTGCTGAAGTGTGTGATCTCCCTTTCAATAACCTTTGAATATAGAGGAGCGGAGCTAACGACATAATAATGTTTTTGTTTTAACCGAAGAAATATCAGCCCAGTTTTTTTTTGAAGGTTTTGCTTTGCTTTTGTTTTTTTTCATATTTGGGGGTTCTCTTTTCATATAATTAAATTCCTTTTCAAATTTTTTTTGTATCATGCTCACTTAGTAAGAGATTGAGAGGTCCAGATTATATATTTTACTCCCTGTGAGTGTATACATTAACTGTTATTACTGTTATCCCGATCTCTTCGCACTGTGTGTACAATCACTAATGTTATGTACATTAATTTGAAATTAATTTGAAATTCAATAAAAAGATTGAAAAAGAAAGAAAGAAGTGTGTGATGTCATCTCACGTACATCGAAACACACAGTGAAATGCGTCTTTTTGCATTACTGAGAATGTGTTGGCGGGCAGCCTGCAAGTGTCGCCACCCTCCCGGCACCAACATAGCACGACCACAGCTCCTAACCTGTATGTTTTTTGGAATGTGGGAGGAAACCAGGGCACCTAGAGGAAACCCATACAGACACATGGGGAGAACGTACAGACTCCTGACAGACAGCGGCAGGAATTGAACCCAGATCTCTGGTGCTGTAATAGTGCTACTCTAACCGCTACGCTACCATGCCGCCCATCAATTCTTACAGATGCACCACAGCAAGCATCCTATCCAGATGCAACACAGCTGCCCTGCCCAAGACCACAAGAAATTGCAGAGAGTTGTGAACACAGCGCAGTCCATCACACGAACCAGTCTCCCCTCTCTTGACTCCGACTACACTTCCCAATGCCTTGGTAAAGCAGCCGACATAATCAAAGACCCCTCCCACCCCGGACATTCTCTCTTCTCCCCCCTCCCATCAGGCAGAAGATATAAAAGCTTGAAAACGTGCCATCAGGCTGAAGGACAGCTTCAATCCCGCTGTTATAAGATCCTTGAACAGACCTCTTATATGATAAAGATGCACATTGTCTACTTGCACTGCACTTTCTCTACAACTGCAACACTACGTTCTGCATTCTGTTTTATCCTCCTTTTTACTATGCTGATGAACTTATGTATGGAATGATGTATCTGGATGGCACACAAACAAAAGCTTTTTACTTTATCTCGGTACATGTGACAATAATAAACCAATTACCAATCTGGCATTTAGAAAATCGCACCATGATTAAACAGGCTTGAGATGGTTTTATCAAAGGGATGTGATATTTGACAAATCATTAGAGTTTTGTCAAGGGTTAGACAGTATGAAACACTGGGACTGGAATATTTGGATTTTCAGAAGGCTTTCTGTATGGCATTACTCAAGAGGTTGGTAGACAATATTAAGGCCCTTGGGATTAGAGAAACATTTTAGCGTGGATTGAGGTCTGGTTAAGAAACAAAATACAGGGAAAGAATTAATGAGTCACTTTAAAACTGGCAGGTTGTTATGAGTACAGAGAGGTAGAATTGGTTCTGGTGTTAACTATTCACTTTCTAACATTCAGTCTTTGTGATAGAACCAGTGATGCATTAGAAAAGTAGGACTTACAAAACATAATGTGAAGTTCAGAAAATTGACTTTCAAGGCTATTAGACAAATGAATCGCATTTGCAGGTTATTAAAGAGGCCAGTGTAATTTTGAGGCCAGGTCCTTGATAACGGTGAGCTAGTGCTTGGCAGGTTTTCGGTGGTGTGGGGGTTGTTTGCAAAGACATTGAGACTCCAGACGCATGAGAGCATCAGGAGATAGTAGCAGGAGTAGGCCATTCAGCCTTTGAATCTATTTAGACAATGGAGCTTAACAGTCCATTCAATGTCCACATCATTTCACCGTATCACAGGCATCCCCTTTGATCCACGCATCGTCCTCCCTCGCATCTTCTGTAACTTAGACCAACCTACTTTCTCTCTTTCTCAGTTCTGGTGAATGGCCTTCAACCTGAAACATTAACTGGTTTTTCCTTCCACAGATGCCACTTGACTGGCTGAGTTCTTCCAGCTCCTTTGTCTTATTTCTGAGTCTGATTTCTATCGTTTAATTAAATATCCTCTTTCTCAATTCAAACATTCCACCCTATGTCACTTGCTTTGGTTCCATTTGTGCTGTAAAGTGTATCATTCATGGGCTCAGAATTAATATCCGACTCAGATAACAAATTCTAGATCCACATTCCCCTGAATAAAGATATTTCTCTTCCTTTCACATCCTCCCTTATTGTGAAACTGACCATGAAGTCTGGACGAAAAACACGATGATGCTGGAGGAACTCAGCAGGCCAGGCAGCACCCGTGGAGAAAAGCAGGCGGTCAACGTTTTGGGTCAGGACCCTTCTTCAGGACTGAAGATAGGAAAAGAGGGAAGCCCAATATATAGGAGGGAAAAGCAGAGCAGTGATAGGTGGACAAAAGAGGGGAGGCGGGGTGGGCACAAGGTGGTGATAGGTAGATGCAGGTAAGAGATAGTGATGGGCACGTGTGGGGGAGGAGGGGAGAGCATCCACCAGGGGATGGGTCAAAGGTAAGGAGGAAAAAAGAGGGACAGAAGAAAGAGAGAGAGGCCGGGAAAGGGAAGAGAAGAAGATGCATGGTTGGGGGTGGGTGTGGGGGTGGGAGGAATACTTAAAGTGGGAGAATTCAATGTTCATGCTGTTAGGCTGCAAGGTTCCAAGACGGAAAATGAGGTGCTGTTCCTCCAGTTTGCGCTTGGAATTCTCCTGGCAGTGGAGGAGGCCGAGGAAAGACTGCATTCACCCTGTATCTGCTCTTCAAGGTGTTGAAGATTTTATTTATTTCAAGCAGTTTAATGAAACATATCTTTAATAGCTTTAAGGTGAGAGGGGGATAGTTTAAGGGAGATGTGCTGGCCAAGTTTGTTATACAGAGAGTGGAAGGTGCCTGGAACAGGCTGCTGGGGTATTGGTGGAGGCAGGTGCAATTGTGGTGTTTAGGAGACATTTGAAGAAACACAAGAATATGGATATGGATCAAGTGCAGGCAGGTGGGATTAGTTTCATTTGGCATCATGGTCAGCACAGACATTGTGGGCTGAAGGGTCTGTTCCTGTGCTGTACTGTTTTATGTTCTGGGTTCATAGAATGTACTCTTTTCTCCACATCCATGTGTATTGGATTTCTCACATACCCTCATGGGACATTCAGCCCATTGAGTTTATGCCAGATCTGAAACCTACTGAATATTGAAAGGTCTGGATAGCATTGACGTGGAGAGGATGTTTCCAGTAGTGGGAGAGTCCAGGACCAGAGGACACAGCCTCAGAATAGAAGGATGTCCCTTTAGAACTGAGATGAGGAGGAATTTCTTCATCCAGAGGATGATGAATCTGTGGAACTCGTTGCCACAGACGGCTGTGGAGGCCAAGTCTATGGGGGCATTTAAAGTGGAGGTTGATGGGGTCTTGATTAGTAAGGGCATCAAAGGATATGGGGAGAAGGCAAGAGAATGGGGTTGAGAGGGAAAAATAAATCAGCCATGATCGAATGGTGGAGCAGAACCGATGGGCCGAATGGTCTAATTCTGCTCCAGATTCCTATGGTCTTGTTACATCAATGCCTCCCACTATTTCAAACTTTCAGGAATGTAGTTTAGTCAATCACTCCACATGGACAATCCTCTTATTCCAGGAGCCAGTCTGGTTTCTTTGACTGAAACCTCTTTAAAAGGGCATCTTGAGGTATGCAGATTAAAATGTGTGCAGAATTTCAGGTGTGGCTCATCGAAGCCTTCTGTATTTAGAACAAGACTTCTTTTTGATACAGGTTAAAGTAAATATTTAACCTTCTTATTGCAAACAGGTACAAAGTTTTATTTTCACTCTTCCTTACTCCATCAGCCTATCAACCCCTCACCTGGACCCACCTATCACCTGCAAGCTCTTGCCTCACCCCTTCCCCTCACCCCTTTATACTGGCTGTCTCCCCTCTATTCTTTCAGTCCAGATGAAGGTTTTGGATGTGACCGTCCATTTCCCTCCACAGATGCTGCCTGACCCTCCGAGTTCCTCCAGCAGTTTGTTTATTGTCAGAAATTTTCCCTGATTGGTGTGCAAATCCCTGTGAATGCATACGGTGTATGCATTAACCAGAGAATTGAATTTAGGGGCCAAGAGGTAATGTTGCAGCTATATAGGACCCTGGTCAGACCCCACCTGGAGTACTGTACTCGGTTCTGGTCACCTCACTACAGGAAGGATGTGGAAGCTATAGAAAGGGTACAGAGGAGATTTACAAGGATGCTGCCTGGAATGCGGAGCATGCCTTATGAAAGCAGGTTGAGGGAACTCAGCCTTTTCTCCTTGGAGCGACGGAGGATCGGGGGGACCTGATAAAGGTATATAAGATGATGAGAGGCATTGATCGTGTGGATAGTCAGAGGATTTTTCCCAGGGCTGAAATGGTTGCCACAAGAGGACACAGGTTTAAGGTGCTGGGGAGTAGATATAGAGGAGATGTCAGGGGTAAGTTTTTTACTCAGAGAGTGGTGAGTGCATGGAACGGGCTGCCGGCAACAGTGGTGGAGGCGGATACGATAGGGTCTTTTAAGAGACTTTTGGAATGGGTACATGGGGCTTAGGAAAATAGAGGGCTATGGGTAAGCCTAGTAATTCTAAGGTAGGGACATGTTCGGCACAGCTTTGTGGACCAAAGGGCCTGAACTGTGCTGTAGGTTTTCTATGTTTCTAAGTTCCATGAATGTTTTTACCTTTAAAAAAAACCTGAGTTTTCACTTTTCTCACAGCATGTATAATTTCACACTTCACATTATACTCCATCTACTATTTTATTGTCCAATCACTTAACCCATCTGCATCACTTAGCTTATTTCAAGGTTAAAGTCGAGTTTATTGTCATATGCACAAGTCCATGTATGCACAGGTGCAATGAAAAACTCACTTGCAGCAGCATCACCACAGGCAGATAGTATCAGGAACACAACATTCACAAGAAAAACATAAATGATACAAGAAAGAGCACAATTAGAACAAAAAAAAGTCCATTGTCGTGCAGAGTGGTCATAGTGTTGCTGCACTGAGGTAGAGATCAGTGTTCTACAGGTTGGTTCAAGGACCGAATGGTTGAAGGGAAGTAGCTGTTCCTGAACCCGGTGGTGTGGGACTTCAGGCTTCTGTACCTCCTGCCCGATGGTAGCTGCTAGAAGATGGCACGGCCCGGATGCTGGGGATCTTTGATGATGGATGTCGCCTTCTTGAGGCAGCGCCTCCTGTAGATACCACCGGTGGTGGGGAGGGATATGTCCATGATGAATTGGGCTGAGTGCACTACTCAATTGCCATACCAGACTGTGACGCAATACGTCAGGATACTTTCAACAGTACACCTTCAAATTGTGTTGGAGTGTTTAGTGACATACCGAACCTCCTTAACCTTCTAATAAAGTAAAGATGCTGGCGTGCCTTCCTTGTGACTCCATCTATGTGCTGGGCCCATATATGTGCAAGTGGAAGGTATATCTTTTGACTGCACTGCTACACCAACCAAAGGGGAGAACATTGTTACTTTAATAGAGAAACAAACGACTGCAGGTGCTGAAATCTAGATGAAAAAACAACAAGATGCTGGAGGAACTCAGCAGGCCAGGCAGCGTCCGTGGAGAAAAGCAGGCGGTCAACGTTTCAGGTCAGGACCCTTCTTCAGGACTGAAGATAGGAAGTGGGGAAGCCCAATATATAGGGGGAAGAAACAGAGCAGTGATAGGTGGACAAGAGAGGGGAGGCGGGGTGGGCACAGGGTGGTGATAGGTAGATGCAGGTAAGAGATAGTGATAGGCAAGTGTGGGGGAGGAGGGGAGAGCAGATCCACTGGGGGCTGGGTCAAAGGTAAGGAGGGGGAGGGGAGGAGAGAAAAAAAAATAAACGAGCAGAAAAAAGAGAGATAAGCTAGGAAAGGGAAGAAAAGAAGAGGCAAGGTGGAGGGGAGGTGTGGGTAACTTAAAATGGGAGAATTCGATGTTCATGCCGTTAGGCTGTAAGGTCCCAAGACGGAAAATGAGGAGCTGCTCCTCCAGTTTGCACTTGGAATTCTCCTGGCAGTGGAGGAGGCTGAGGACTGACATATCAGTGATAGTGTGGGAGGGGGAGTTGAAGTGACTGGCAACGGGGAGATGCAGATCGCGGTTACGGACAGAGCGCAGGTGTTGTGCGAAATGGTCACCTAATCTGCATTTGGTCTCACCAGTGTACAGGAGGCCACACTTGGAGCACTGAATGCAGATGATATTAAGGGAGGTGCAGGTGAATTTCTGTCTCACCTGAAAGGACTGTTTGGGTCCCTGGATGGAGGTGATGGGGGTGATGTAGGGGCAGGTGTTGCACCTGTGGCGGGGACAGTGGAAAGTTCCCGGGGTGGGAGTATGATGGGTGAGGAGGAAGGAGTGAACTAGGGAGTCGCAGAGACAGCAGTCCCTGCGAAAGGCTGAAAGGGCTGGGGAGGGGAAGATATGTTTGGTGGTGGGGTCCCTTTGGAGATGGCAGAAGTGGCGCAGAATGATATGTTGGATACATAGGCTGGTAGGAGGGAATGTGAGGACAAGGGGGACCCTCTCCCTGTTGGGTCTGGGAGGGATGGGGGTGAGAGCAGAGGTGCGGGAAATGGCAGAGATACTGGTGTGAGCTCTCTCAACCACTGTCGGGGGGGAAGCCCCAGTTCGTAAAGAAGTTGGACACTTCGGATGTCCTGGAGTGGAAAGCCTCATCATGGGAGCAGATGCAGTGGGGGCAGAGAAATTGAGAGAAAGGGATAGTGTTCTTGCAAGAAACAGGGTGGGAGGAGCTGTAATCAAGGTAGCTGTGGGTGTCGGTGGGTTTGTACAAGATGTTGGTGGATAATGAATCTCCTGAGATGGAGATCACCTGCCTCCCGCACTTTGCATTTTCCTTCCTTCCCTTTCCGAGCGTATCTCTCTTTTTTCTCCTCACCAGTATTTTTTTCCCTCTCCTTCTCCTCTCCTCCCCTCCCCCCATGCCGCCTGCCTCCATACCTTTGACACATGGAGATACGACCTCTGGAAAGCTATCAGGGATGCCAGGAGACAATACCGGTTCAAAATAGAGCCCCAGACCAGCCGTTAGCTATGGCAGGGCTTACATGCCATAACAGGCTACAAAGCAAAGTCGTGCTGCATAGTTAACAACAGCGCATCCCTTCCTGATGAGCTTAACACATCCTATGTGCGTTTTGAACAGAAGGGAAGTAGATTGTCACTACCCACCCTGACAGCCTCCAATGCAACTGAACCCGTGATCACAGTCGAGGACGGAAGATCAGTTTTCTGGAGAGTGAACCCAAGGAAAGCATCTGGCCCGGATTGTGTCCCTGGCCAAGTGCTCAGCTCTTGTGCTGATCAGCTGGTGGGGGTACTTGCAGACATATTTAACCTCTTCCTGCTTCAATCTCAGGTTCCCACCTGTTTTAAGAAGACCACTATCATCCCGGTACCGAAGAAAGGCAAGGTAATATGCCTTAATGACTACCGACCAGTGGCTCTGACATCCACCATCATGAAGTGCCTCGAGAGGCTGGTCATGGCACACATCAGCTCCAGCCTCCCAGACAACCTCGACCCACTGCAATTCGCCTACTGCCGTAACAGGTCTATGGTGGATGCCATCTCCCTGGCCCTACACTCATCTCTGGAGCATCTGGACAGTGAAGACACCTATGTTAGACTATTGTTTATTGACCACAGCTCCGCCTTCAATACTATAATTCCAAGCAAACTCATCATCAAATTCCGAGACCTGGGACTGAACACCTCCCTTTGAAACTGGATCCTTGACTTTCTGACCAAAAGACTGCAATCAGTGAGGATAGGCAGCAATACCTCCGGCACGATTACTCTCAACACTGGTGCCCCAGAAAGCTGCGTCCTCAGCCCTCTACTCTACTCCCTATATACTCGTGACTGCGTGGCCAGATTCTGCTCTAACTCCATCTACAAGTTTGCAGATGATACCACTGTTGTAGGCTGTGTCTCAAAACGATAATGATGAGTCGGAGTACAGGAAGGAGATAGAGAGCTTAGTGACATGATGTCATGACAACAATCTTTCCCTCAATGTCAGCAAAACAAAAAAGCTGGTCATTGACTTCAGGAAAGGAGGCGGTGTACATGCACCTGTCTACATCAATGGTGCTGAGGTCGAGAAGGTTGAGAGCTTCAAGTTCCAAGGAGTGAACATTACCAATAGCCTGTCCTGGTCCAACCACATAGACGCCACAGCCAAGAAAACTCACCAGTGCCTCTACTTCTTCAGGAGGCTAAAGAAATTTGGCATGATCCCTTTGACACTTGCCATATTTTATCGATGCGTCATAGAAAGCATCCTATCTGGATGCACCGCAGCTTGGTATGGCAACTGCACTGCCCAGGACTGCAAGAAACTGCAGAGAGTTGTGGACACAACCCAGAACGTCATGGAAACCAGCCTCCCCTCCATGGACTCTGTCTATACCTCTCACTGCCTTGGTGAAGAAGCCAGCATAATCAAAGACCCCACCCGCCCGGGTCATTCTCTCTTCTCTCCTCTCCCATCAGGTAGAAGATACAGGAACCTGAGAGCACGTACCACCAGGCTCAAGGACACTTTCTATCCCATGGTGATAAGACTATTGAATGGTTCCCTTATACGTTGAGATGGACACTTGACCTCACAATCTACCTTGTTATGACCTTGCACCTTATTGTCTCCCTGTAATGCACTTCCCTGTAGCTGTGACGCTTTATTCTGTACTCTTGTTATTTTTTTACTTGTACTACCTCAATGCACTCTGTGCTAACTCAATTTATCTGCACCGTGTAATGAATTGATCTGTACGATTGGTATGCAAAACAAGTTTTTCACTCTACCTCGGTACGAGTGACAATAATAAACCAATACCAATAACAATACATCCCCTGGTGGATCTGCTCTCCTCTCCTCCCCCACATCTGCCAATACCTATCTCTCACCCGCATCTACCTATCACCACCTTGTGCCCAACCTGCCTCCCCTCTTCTGTCCACCTATCACTACTCTGTTTTCCCCTCCCTATATATTGGCTTTCCCTTTTTCCTATTTTCAGTCCCGAAGAAGGGTCCTGACCTGAAACGTTGACCGCCTGCTTTTCTCCATGGATGCTGTCTGACCTGCTGAGTTCCTCCAGCAACTTGTTGTTTTTTCATTGTTACCTTAACTCCCCTTATCCAATGGAACAGCCAAATGCAATCTTGTAGGAAAGGATGCTAACGCACTTGGACCTCCGCTTGTATCAATACACATGGTTCATTGGGCAAAGGAGCCTCATTCATTCATACAACACATGATGAGAGGGGACAGAGGACTCATGGATTTATTTGACTTCAACCGGAGCATGAGAGTAGCATGTATTGTGGGCACAGTGTTGTTCTTTATGCTATTAAGGCTGATAAAGGAGATAAAAGAAAGGTTTTACGTCTAGACCTTAGGCACATTCAAATTCATTAGCTGACTTTGTCAAGCTTGTAAGCAATGGAAGGGCTGGTAATAACTATGCTTTGATGATTTAAAGTGATTGAATATGAGGATTGAAGGAATAAAATAGTGCTTTGAGGATCAAACCGACAGGCAGTGTTGGAATAATAAATAGTATCACACTCCAGAGGATGTTGACGTTCTGTTTACACTTCTCGCTGCCTCGGTAAAGCAGCCAGCATAATCAAAGACCCCACCCACCCTGGACATTCTCTCTTCTCCCACCTCCCATCAGGCAGAAGATACAAAAGCCTGAAAGCACGTACCACCAGGCTCAAGGACAGTTTCTAACTTGCTGTTACAAGACTATTGAATGGTCCCCTAGTACATTAAGGTGGAGTCTTGACCTCACAATCTACCTCGTTATGACCTTGCACCTTATTGTCTGCCTGCACTGCACTTCCTCTGTAACTGTAACACATTATTCTGCGTTCTGTTATTGCTTTACCTTGTACTACCTCAGTGCACTGTGTAATGAATTGATCTGTATGGACAGGGTGCAAGACAATAATGAACCAATTTACATTCTGCTCCTTAGACCAATGCTGGAAGAGCAATCATTAGTCCCACTAACAGTTGGAAGCTGGAGATTTGCTGGACATTTTTCCCTGGAATATAGGAAACAGAGGCGTGACCTTATAGCGGTTTATAATATCATGAGGGATGCAGTTAACGTGAATGTCCAGAGTCTTTTTCCCAGTCTAAAACTAGAGGGTGCAGGTTTAGGGTGAGAGGGGAAAGATTTAAAGGGGACCTGAGGGGCAAGTTTTTGAAACAGAAGGTGGTGGGGATATGGACGGAGCTGCCAGAGAAAATGGTGGAGATGAGTACAATTACAATGTTTAAAAGACATTTATACAGGTACTTGAATAGGAAAGGATTCGCGGGATAAGGGCCAAATGCAGGCAAATGGGCCCAGCTCAATCAAAGAGTCATACAGCATGGAAACAGGCCCTTCAGCCCAGCTGGTCCATGCTGACCAAGATGCCCATCAATGCTGGTCCCATTTGCCCACATACGGCCTCCATCACTTCCTCTGGCAGCTCATTCTACATACGTACCATGCTCTGTGTAAAAAATTGCCCCTTAAGTTCCTGTTAAATCTCTCACCTCTCACCTTAATGCTGTGCCCTCTAGTTCTTGATTCCCCAACCCTGGGAGAAAGACTGAGTGCATTCACCCTATCTATGCCCCTCATGATTTTAAAATAAGCTAATAAGATTACTTTATTAGTCACATGTAGATCGAAACACACAGTGAAATGCATCCTTTGCATAGAGTGTTCTGGGGGCAGCCCGCAAGTGTCGCCATGCTTCCGCCAGCAACATAGCATGCCCACAACTTCCTAACCCGTATGTCTTTGGAATGTGGGAGGAAACCGGAGCACCCGGAGGAAACCCACACAGACACGGGGAGAACGTACAAACTCCTTACAGAAAGCAGCCGGAATTGAACCCGTGTCTCTGGCGCTGTAATAGTATTACGCTAACAGCTACACTACCATGAACCTCTCAGTTTCCTACGGTCCAAGGAAAAACATCCCTAGATGGACAAGTTGGTTGGCACAGGCAGACAGAAGCACTTACAAAATGTGGTGATATTTCAATCGGTATGAGATGGAAATTAGAATATCCTATAGATCAGCTCCCCTCCAGCAACAAGATCGTCGGGGGTAAGAAACAGCACTGCAGGGAGAGAGATGGAGAAAAGTGTTGGGGTGATGATGCAACTTTCCTCGAAACCAGGGCTGCCACTTATTAACTCAATGGTGCCTGAGGTTCATGGGTTTAGGAAATCAGTTTGACACAAGGGCAAGGCATTTCATCTGCTTGCTGATTTCTGATCCAGTAACTTTGTTTTTGTTTACTCTCAGTGTCAGCATTTATTGTCCATCCTTGCTCCAAACTTAGAAGATCCAAACCAACTGGTTGTCCAACAGAGTCCAACCCATTTGGGACATGGGAGAATGAGGGGCAGCCTTTTCGAAAAGTTTAAAATAAAGAAAAGTGGATTGTGACAGTCTTTTCCCCAGGGTAGGGGAATCCAAAACTAGGGGGCAAAGGTTTAGGGTGAGAGGGGAAAGATTTAAAAGGGACCTGAGGGGCAACTTTTTCACACAGAGGATGGTGAGAATATGGAATGAACTGCCAGAGGAAGTGATTGAGGCAGGTATAATGGTATCATTTAAGAAGCACTTTGATAGGTACATGGAGGGGTGGGGCAGAAAATTGGGACAAGCTGGGTGTGCACTGTGGTTGGCATGGACTCGTTGGGCCAAAGGGCCTGCATCCATGTTGTATGTTTCTGTGACTCTATAATGGATTTGAGTCACGTCACGCCAGGAAAGAATGTCCATCTACACTGCACAATCTGCCAATTTCAAGGTCACTGTTACTGTGGCTTTTTCTTTTAAATTCTAGTTATGCTTTGCTTGCTCGAATTTAAATTCCCCAGCTGTCACAGTGGGATTTGAACTCATGTCACTTGATCAATGATCCAGAACTCTGGTTGCTAGTCCAGTAACTTAACCATTATGCTACTATGCCCAGAAGGGTAATCACTGATTATTAAAAGTTGAGCATATGAATGGACAAAATTGAAAAGGAGGGAGAGTGGTGTTCCAAACATTGAGTCAATTGGTTCATGCCGACCAAGATTCCCATCTAAGTTAGTCCCATTTTCCTGTGTTTGGCCCGTAGCCTTCTAAACCTTCCCTACCCATGGACTTATCCAAATGTCTCTTAAAAGTTGTTATTGTACCTGCCTCAACCACTTCCTCTGGCAGCTCGTTCCATGTATGCACCACCCTCTGTGTGAAGAAGTTGCCCCTCAGGTCCCTTTTAAATCTTTCCCCTCTCACCTTAAATCCGTGCCCTCTAGTTCTTGATTCCCCAATCCTGGGGAAATGATTGTATGTGTTCGCCCTGTGACCCTCATTATTTTAAACACCTCTATAAGGTCATCCCTCAGTCTCCTACACTCCAAGCAACAAAGTTCTAGCCTGCCGAACTTCTCCGGATAACTCAGGCCCTTGAGTCCTGGCAACATTCTTGTCAAGCTTCTTAGCCCTCTTTCCAGGTTAATGATGTCTTTTTTAAAACAGGGCAGCTAAAACTGTACACAATACTCCAAGTGTGACTTCACGAACATCTTGTACAATTGCAACACAACATCCCAACTCTAATACTCAGTGCCTTGATTGATGAAGGCCAATATGTGCCAAATACCTTCTTCAGCACCCTGTCTACCTTTCTTTTTCTTTTTAATGTCTACCTGTGATGCCACTTTCAGCGAACTATGTACCTGTACTCCTGGGTCCCTTTGTTCCACAACATTCCCCAGGGCCCTACCATTCACTGTATTTTAATGGTGAAATCAGTGCAAAAATGCAAAGGGATAATTGCTCAGAAAATTGAGATGTAGAATCAGTCTGGATGGAGCAAAAAAACACCAAGGGGTAGAAAATATTAGTGGGAGTAATCTACAGGCCTCCATTGTAGAGGAGAATGTCAAACAGAAAATTAGATGTGCATGCAACAAGGTGACTGCAGTAATCATGGGTGACTTTAATCTACATAAAGACCAGTCAAGCTGAATTAGCAATGTGGAGGATGAATTCCTGGGATGCGTACAGATTGGTTGTGAAGAGATGCGAGGAGCAAATTGGCTGTGATAGATTGGGGAGCTTCACTCAAAGTAGATGGCTGGAAGTGAAGGAACAGACGCAGGAACTGCATAGTTATACATTTCTTTCTGCTGCAAAAACACAACAGAAAAAGCAATCCAATCATGGCTATCAAAGTAAATTAAAGAGTGCACTAGATCCAAATCAGTGTCATATAAAGTTGACAGAAAAATACAGCGAACCCGAGGATTGCAAGCTATTTAGAATCCAGTAAAAACAAATTGATTAAAAGAGAAAGAAAAAGAGCAAATTTGCGAGGTGGATGTAAGAGCTTCTGCAATTATGTAAAAAGGAAACAATTAGTGAAGGCAAGTGCGGGCGTCCCACAGTCAGAAACAGGAGAATTTATAATGGGGAACAAAGGAATAACGGAGCAATTAAATTAATACTTTGGTTCTGCCTTCACGGAACAGGACATAAATGACTTCCCAGAAATGCTGGGGAATCAAATGTCTACTGAAAAGGAGGAATGAAAGGACATCAGTGACAGAGAAAAAATAGTGCTGGTGGAATTACTGATAAAGCCCTAGGGCCTGGTGTTCCGCGTTCCAGAGAACTGAATGAAGTAGCCATGGAAATAGTGGTTGAATTGGTTGTAGTCTTCCAAGACTAAATGGATTATGAGATATCCCTGCAGCTCGGATGGTGGCAAATGTAATCGTAGTATTTCAAAAAGTGAGGGAGAAAACAGGCCTCACATCAGTTGCAGAGAAAATGCTAGAGTTTATTAGAAAGTTCACGATAACACAAAACTGAGAAAATATGAAAGGACAGCACGGTAGCGTAGCGGTTAGCGCGACGCTATTACAGCGCCAGCGATCGGGGTTCGATTCCCGTCGCTGTCTGTAAGGAGTTTGTACGTTCTCCCGCGTCTGCGTGGGTTTGCTCCGGGTGCTCCAGTTTCCTCCCACATTCCAAAGACGTACGGGTAGGTTAATATGGGTTCCAAATGGGTGGCACGGACTCATTGGGCCGGAAGGGACTGTTACCACGCTGTAAATAAAATTTAATTTAAAAAACATTAGACAAAGTCAATGTGGAATCATGAAAAGGAAATTGAGTTTGACAAACCTGCTGAAGCTTTTTAAGTACATAGCAGGTAGAATAGTTAAAGGTGAATCAGAAAACATGGTGTGTTTGGATTTCAGAAGCCTTCGATAAAGTCCCACATAAGAACTTAGTGTGCAAAATCATAGAAAATAGAACATAGAACAGTACAGCACAGAACAGGCCCTTCAGCCTACAATGTTGTGCTGACATAGCTAACCCTTCCTACCTACAGAATGTCCATATCCCTCCATTTTCCTCTCATTCATGTGCCTATCCAAGCCCATCTTAAAAACCCCCAATGAATTTGCCTCCACCACCCTATCAGGTAACGCATTCCAGGCATCCACCACCCTCTCAGTAAAAAACTTACCCCTCACGTCTGTTCTGGATCTACCCTCTCTCACCTTAAATGGATGCGCTCTGGTATTGGATCTTTCAATAATGGGAAAAAGATATTGCTTGTCCACCCTATCTATGCCCCTCATAATTTTATACACTTCCAACAGATCACCCCTCAGCCTCCGCCGCTCCAGAGAGCCCAAGCCCAACAGAACAGTACACCACAGGAATAGGCCCTTCAGCCCACGATGTCTGTGCCAAACATGATGCCAATTCAAACTGCACATCTTCCTACGGGTAGTCTATATCCTTCCATTCCCCGCCTGTTCACATGCCTGACTAAATGCCTCTTAAACGCCTCCATTGTATCTGTCTCCACCACCACCCCTGGCAGCACATTCCAGGTACCCGCCACTCTGTGTGAAAACCTTGCTAATTGTGTTTACTATTGTCACATGTACCAAGGTACAGTGAAAAACTTGGCTTGCATCCCATTCATACAGATCAATTTATTACAACAGAATGCAGATTGAAGTGTTACAGTTACGGAGAAACTGCAGTGCAGGCAGACAATAAGGTGCAAGGCCAATACGAGGTAGATTGTGAGGTCAAGAGTTCATCTTATCGTACTAGGGAATCATTCAACAGTCATATAACAGTGGGATAAAAGCTGTCCTTGAGCCTGGTGGTACGTGCTTTCAAGCTTGTGTATCTTCTGCCCGATGGGGTGGGGGATGAGAAGAGTACCTACATGGATTAATATGAAGTGACCCACTTTGAGAGGAAAAACATAAAGGTGGAGTATTACTTTTAAATGGTTCCCTTATACGATGAGATGAACTATGACATCACGATCTACCTTGTTGTGACCTTATACCTTATTGCACTGCATTTCTCTGTCGCTGTGACACTTTACTCTGTACTGTTATTGTTTTTACCTATACTACGTCAATGCACTCTGTACTAACCCAATGTAACTGCACTATGTAATGAATTGATCTGTACGATCGGTATGCAAGACAAGTTTTTCACTGGACCTCGGTACAAGTGACAATAATAAACCAATTCCAATACCAAAACCAATACTTAAGTGGAAGGTTGGGAAATGTTGGATTCCGGATATCCATGGACACCAGTCATTGAAAGCAAACAAGCAGGTGATGCAAGCATTTAAGAGATCAAGTGCAATGTTGGCCTTAATTGAAAGAGAATCGGAGTACAGGAGAAGGGATGTTGAACGACAATTACACAAGGCTTTGGTGAGACCACACCTGGAGTATTGTGGGCAGGTTCAGTCTCCTTACCTGAGAAAGAATACATTAGCCTTAAAGGGAGGGGAATGAAAGTTCGCCAGATTGATTCCTTGAATGGCAAGTCTATTATGTGAGGAGACCTTGGGTTGATACAGCCTGTATTCAGTAATGCTTAGAAGAACAAGGTCTTCTAGGTCTGTCAGAACAAGGTCTGTTGCTAACTGCGACACTACCGAGCCTGAAATGTAAAATATTCTGACAAGTCATGGTGGGCTGGTGGAGGGACAATGATTTCCATTAACAAGGAGATGCAGGATCAGGGCTCACAGTCTGAGGCACCACATTGATGCAATAATGAAGAAGGCACACCAGTGGCTCTACTTAGGTAGGAGTTTGAGGAGATTTGGTATGTCACCAAAGACTCTTATAAATTTCTATAGATGTGTGGTGGAGAGAATTCTGACTGGTTGTATCACCGCCTGGTATGGAGGCTCCAACGCACAGGATCACAAGAGGCTGCAGAGGGTTGTAGACTCAGCCAGCTCCATCACGGGCACAACCCTCCCCGCCGTCAAGGACATCTTCAAGAGGCGGTGCCTCAAGAAGGCGGCATCCATCACTAAGGACGCTCACCATCTGGGACATGCCCTCTTCTTGTTAGTATCACCGGGGAGGAGGTACAGGAGCCTGAAGACCCACACTCAATGATTCAGAAACAGCTTCTTCCCCTCTGTCATCAGATTTCTGAACGGTCCATGAACCCATGAACACCACCTCGTTATTCTTTTTTTTTCATTATTTATTGATTTTAGTAATTTATAGTAATTTTATGTCTTGCACTGTACTGCTGCCACAAAACAACAAATTTCACATCATATGTCAGTGATAATAAATCTGATTCTGATTCTGAAAAGGGTATGACATCTCGGAATGAGATGAGGAGAAATGTCTTCACTCAGAGGATGATGAAGATGTGGAATTCTCTTGCAATGGAGCAAAAGTCACTGAATATATTTAAGAAGGAGGTAGATAGATTTTGAGATACCAAAGGAATCAATATAGTCTTGAGATAGAGCATCAACCATGATGCCATTAAATGATGGAACAGGCTCAAAGGGTCAAATGGCCTATTTCTGCTATTTTTCTGTGTTTTCTTGTAAGTTCCCTGCTGTTGTATGCTATACATCTATTAAAAACATGAAGGATCCCGTATTCTTTAAAAGCCTTAGTTATAAGATAAGATATCTTTATTAGTCACATGTACGTTGAAACACACAGTGAAATGTATCTTTTGGGTAGAGTGTGCTGGGGGCAGCCCACAAGTGTCACCACGCTTCCGGCGCCAACATAGCACGCCCACAACCTCCTAACCCGTACGTCTTTGGAATGTGGGAGGAAACCAGAGCACCCGGAGGAAACCCACGCAGACACGGGGAGAACGTACAAACTCCTTACAGACAGTGGCCAGAACTGAACCCGGGTCGCTGGCGCTGTAAAGCCTAACGCTAACCATGACACTACCGTGCCTGCCCATAAATTACTTGCCCTTAATTTGTTTACATCCACCACAATTCCTCAGTGACACTGCCATTTATTTAAAATCGTATTTATGTTCTGTCGTCATTCCTTCACAGTACACAAAAAGGGATGATTACAGCACATTGGTCCTGCAGTGTTATTCCAGCTGATCAACTTAACCTTTGACCATTGTGTACCACTGACATGGGTGAAATCACAGACCGTGTCACGTCTAATCTACAGTCTTACTGAAGGACCCTCATGCCAGTCAACAAGCCCATGACCTTTGTCTTGACATGCCAAGGGTTTCATTTCCCAGTTCCCTGATCTTTTTTTTCAATTTCTTTCTGTTTAGAGGCCTTTCACGTTCAATCTTTCATTGGGGAGGCCCGATGCCTTGCCACTGAAAGTCATCCCTCAGATTTCATCTCAACCCAGGACTTTCAATGAATCAGAATCAGATTTATTATCACTGTCTAGATGTAACATTTGTTGTTTTGCAGCAGCACTACAGTGCAAGACATAATAATAAATTACACAAATAAATATAGTGCAAAAAATAGGAATAATGAGGTCGTGTTCATGGACCGTTCAGTAGTCTGACGGCAGAGGGGAAGAAGCTGTTCCTGGATCACTGAGTGTGGGTCTTCAGGCTCCTGTACGTCCTTCCCGATGGTTGTAACGAGAAGAGGCCATGTCCCTGATGGTGAGGGTCCCCAGTGAAGGATGCCACCTTCTTGAGACACTCATAGAGTCATACAGCACAGAAACAGGCCCTTCGGCCCAACTCATCTCTGCTGACCAATGTCCATCTGAGCCAGTCCCATTTGGTGTTGGAATTGGTTTATTATTGTCACTTGTACCGAGGTACAGTGAAAAGCTTGTTTTACAAACCAATCGTACAGGTCAATTCATTACACAATGCAGTTACATTAAGTTAATACAGAGTGCATTGAGGTAGTACAGGTAAAAACAATAACAGTACAGAGTAAAGTGTCACAGCTACAGAGAAAGTGCAGTGCAATAAGGTGCAAGGTCACAACAAGGTAGATCGTGAGGTCATAGTCCATCTCATTGTATAAGGGAACTGTTCAATAGTCTTATCACATTGGGGTAGAAGCTATCCTTAAGTCTGGTGGTACGTGCTCTTAGGCTCCTGTACCTTCTACCTGATGGAAGAGGAGAGAAGAGAGAATGCCCCGGATGGGTGGGGTCTTTGATTATGCTGGCTGCTACACCAAGACAATGAGAGGTAAAAACAGAGTTCAAGGAGGGGGTGCTGGTGTAAGTGATGCGCTGGACTGTGTCCATAACTCTCTGCAGCCTCTTGCGGTCTTGGGCAGAGCAGTTGCTGTACCAAGCTGTGATACATCCAGATAGGATGCTTTCTATGGTGCATCTGTAAAAGTTGGTGAGAGTCAAAGGGGAGAAACCAAATTTCTTTATCCTCCTGAGGAAGTAGAGGCGCTGGTGAGCTTTCTTGGCCGTGGCATCTACGTGATTTGACCAGATTTGGCCCATATCCCTCTAAACCTTTTCCACCCTTGTATCTATCCAAATGTCTTCTAAATGCTGCTATCGTACCTGCCTCAACTACTTCGTATGGCAGCTGATTCTATATACGTACCAGCCTTTTTCTGAAGAGGTTGCCCCTCAGGTTCCTATTAAGTCTTTCCCCTCTCACCTTAATCCTATGCCTTCTTGTTCTTGATTCCCCAATCCTGGAAAAAGATTGTTTGCTTTCACCTCATCTGTGCTCATCATGATTTTATATACTCCAATAAAATCACCTTCTCCTACGCTCAAAGGATTAAAGTCCCAGCCTGCCCAACCTCTCCCTATAATCCAGTCCCTCGCGTCCTGGCAACATCCTCGTAAATCTTTTCTGCACTCTTTCCAGCTTACCGATGTCTTTCATATAACAGGGTGACCAGAGTTGTACACAGTATTCCAAGTGTGGCCTCTTGTACATCTTGTACAACTGCAACATAACGTCCCAACTTCTTTCTTGAGTGCTCTGACTGTTGGAGGCCAGCATGCCAAAAGCCTTCTTCACCATGCTGTCTACCTGTGACTCCACTTTTAGGTATTAAGTCCTGAGCTGAGGGCTTGAGAGCAAATTGGACACGAGAAGGCACTCAGATTGGACCATGTGCAGGTCGAAGGAATTTGTTTAATTGGACATCATTAGTTTTATTAGTTTGGTGCAACAGCGTGAGCGGAAGAAAATTTTCCTATTCCGAGATGTCCAACTTCTTTACTAGCCATGACTCCCCCCCCCTAACTGTGGTCAAGAGAGCTCGCAGCCGCATCACTGCCATTTCCCGCATCTCCCAGACCCAACAGGGATATGGCCTCTTCTCCTCACATTTCTCCTCACCAGCCTACGTATCCAACACATCATTCTCCGCCACTTCCGCCACCTACAACGGGACCCCACCATATCTTCCCCTCCCCACCCCTTTCGGCTTTTCGTGGGCACCGCTCTCTCCGCGACTCCCTAGTTCACTCCTCCCTCCCCACCCATCCCACTCCCACCCCGGGGACTTTCCACTGCCCCCGCCATAGGTGTAACATCTGCCCCTACACCACCTCCATCACCTCCATCCAGGGACCCAAACAGTCCTTTCAGGTGAGGCAGAGATTTACCTACATTTCCCCTAATATCATCGGCTGCATTCAGTGCTCCACGTGTGGCCTCCTCTACCTTGGTGAGACCAAACGCAGACAAGGTGACCGTTTTGTAGAACACCTGCACTCCGTCCGTAACCGCGATCTGCATCTCCCCGTTGCCAGTCACTTCAACTCCCCCTCCCACACCATCACTGATATGTCAGCCCTCGGCCTCGTCCACTGCCAGGAGAATTCCAAGCGCAAACTGGAGGAACAGCGCCTCATTTTCTTGGGTACTTACAGCCTAACAGCATGAACAACGAATTCTCCCACGATAAGTAACCCACCCCCTCCTCCTCGACCTTGCCTCTTCTTTTCTTCCTTTTCCCCACCATTTTTTTCTCCCTCCTTTTTCTCTCCTCCTCTCATCCCATGGGACAGCTGCCTCCTTACTTTTGACCCGTCCCCCGGTGGATCTGCTCTCTCCTCCTCCCCCGCACCTGCCTATCACTATCTCTTACCTGCATCTACCTATCACCACCCTGTGCCCACCCCGCCTCCCCTCTTTTGTCCACCTATCACTGCTCTGCTTTTCCCTCCTATACACTGGGCTTCCCCTTTTCCTAACTTCAGTCCTGAAAAAGGGTCCTGACCCAAAACGTTGACCGCCTGCTTTTCTCCACGGATGCTACCTGGCCTGCTGAGTTCCTCCAGCATCTCGTTGTTTTTTTCATCCAGATTTCAGCATCTGCAGTCCTTTGTTTCTCTTGTGCTGCACTGTTCTATGTTCTCATGTAAACACTCAGCGGGTCAGTCAGCATCTGTGGAGAAAGAAATGAAGTTAATCTTTCAGGTCAGTGAGTGTTTGAGAGGGTTCTGATGAAAGGTTATTGATCTGAAATGTTAATGTCCCCTAACAAAAATGGTACTGAGTATAGTGCTAAACCATAAGACCATAGGATATAGAAGCAGAAACAGGCCGTTCAGCCCAACGAGTCTGTACTATTCAACTATAGCTGTTCTTTTCTCTCAATCTTATTCTCCTGCCTTCTCCCCATAAACCTTAACCCCTTTACTAATTAAGAACCTATCAATCTCTGCCTTAAATACACCCAATGACTTGGCCTCCACAGTCCTCTGTGGTAACAAATTTCACAGATTCACCACCCTCTGGCTGAAGAAATTCCTCCTCATCTCAGTTCTAAAGGGACGTCCCTTTATTCTGAGGCTGTGCCCTCGGATCCTAGACTCTCCTGCTGACGGAAACATCCTCTCCACGTCCACTCTCTCCAGACCTTTCAGTATCTGGTAGTTTTCAATGAGATCCCCCCTCATCCTTCTGAACTCCATCGAGTACAGGCCCAGAGACATCAATTGCTCCTCATATGTGAAGCCTTTCATTCCCAGGATCATTTTTGTGAACCTCCTCTGGACCCTCTCCAGGGTCAGCACCTCCTTCCTTAGATACAGGGCCCAAAATGGCTCACAATATTCAACATGCCGTCTGACCAACGCCTTATAAAGCTTCAGCAGTACATCCTTGCTTTTATACTCTAACCCTCTCAAAACGAATGCTAACATTGCATTTTCCTTCCTTACTACCAACCATTTTGGATTCAGCCACAGGACCTGTGGGTATAGAGTCATATGTAGGTCACTCCAAGCAAGGATGATGGAGCAAGCTCAGGGCTTGAATGGCCTGTTCCTGCTGTTGTTTTTTGGACAATAGATTTCTTTATCTCAGTACACATGAATGAACCAGATGGGGTTTCAACATACCTTGGTTGCTTTGTGGTCAATGATATCGTTATTTTGTCTGAAATTTATTTAAATGATATAATAAATCTAGAATTGATCACAACTAATGGAACGTGAGTCTCCATCTCAGAGTAGATTCAGCTAAATTGTTTCCCCTGGTGGGTGAGTCCAGGACAAGAGGGCACAGTTTTAGAATTAGAGGGTACCCATTTAAAACAGAGATGAGAAGAAATTTCTTTAGCCAGAGGGTCGTGGATTTATGGTATTCTTTGTCACATACAGCTGTGGCGGCCCGATCATTGGGGGTGTTTAAGGAAGAGATTAATAGGTTTCTAATTAGTCAGGATATCAAAGGATATGGGGAAAAGACAGGGAATTGGGGCTAGATGGGAGAATAGTTTAGCTTATGGTGAAGTGGCGGAGCAGACTCGATGGGCCGAATGGCCTACTTCTGCTCTTTCGTCTTGTGATCTTGTGATCTCTTGGATTTAAACCTTTGGTGTGCTGGTCTAGCACCGGAACCACTGTTCTGCTATAACCTGCTCTGCCAATGTGAATAGTAGTGGACTGAGCCCAATACATCACAGACACATCCCTCCCCACCATCGGTGCAGGGGGTGCTGCATCAAGAAGACAACATCCATCATCAAAGATCCCCACCATCCGGGCCATGCCACCTTCTCACAGCTACCATCGGGCAGGAGGTACAGAAGCCTGAAGTCCCACACCACCAGGTTCAAGGACAGCTACTTCCCTTCAACCATTCGGTTCTTGTACCAACCTGCACAACCGTAATCATTACCTCAGTATAGCAACACTATGACCACTTTGACCACCTTGAACTTCAATGGACTTTGTTTTTGTTGTTCTAATTGTATTCTTTCTTGTATAATTTTGTGTAATTTATGTTTATTTTTGTTTTTCTTGTGAATGCTGCTTATCTGATGCTATGTGCCTGTGATGCTGCTGCGAGTAAGTTTTTCATTGCAGCTGAGCATACATGTACTTGTGCATTTGACAATAAACTCAGGTTTGACTTTGACTTTGACATCCTTTTATTTCATTAAGATGCTATACCACATGTACATCACTCAAAATAATAAAGAACCATTCACAACAGTAGCTCATTGTTCTGCAAAAACTCCTACAATTCATTATTCAGTCCTGTTTGTCCAATCTAATTTTAATCACATATTGTGCTGTTGACAAACTTGCTGAGACAATTCAGTGGTACCAGCATCAAGTACAATTCATTCCTTCAAACAAGACAAAGTGTTTTGTTAAACGTTTAGGTGCTCTTCTGTCTTAATGCTTTTGCTCCCTGGACTTGGTTGTTGTGCAGCTGTGCAAACTTCAGGTAAATAAATCTCAGGCGGCAGATAAGATATGTCTAAGGATCCTTAAGGCACTACGGAAGGAAATTGCGAAAAAAAAACCCTGGCACAAATCTTCTAAGGATCTCTGGATGTTGGAGAGTTGCCTGGGGACTGGAGGAAAGCAGATGTTCCTCCTTCTCTTCAAAGATAAGTGACCAAGGAAGCCACAGACCAGAGCGTTTGACATCCATTGTGGGTAGAGTTATGGAAACCATCATTAAAGATAAGATCCAGACAGAAAGAAATATAAAAGGTAGCCAAAGGGTCATCTTTTCAATCTGGTTCACTGGTTTCCTTTGAGTCTATGACAATGGCTCTTAACATGAGGAAGATAACGGTCTACTTGGATTTTAGTAACATCTTTGATGCAGTTCTTATAGGTAGCTGAAAATGCCTGCAATTAAGACAGTTCCTCTTTGAGCTTTCTAAAAGTAAAGTGGGGACCAGTGGAAATATTTTATGCCGGAAATGTAATTGGCTGGAACCTCAGATAGCTTACTGAGGTAAGGAAGTGGCAGTGAATGGGGGAGGGTAGTTTATGGAATTCCATTTTGGGACCCTTTTTGTTTAATACCTTCACAAAAAAAATATAGGGGTCAAGACCATGGTGGTTAAATTTGTAGGTAGTTCAGGACAGGAATGAAGACAGTTTTCTTTTTATAAGAGATATTTGTAATTCAGAAGAGCAGAAGTCATTATTCCTCAACCAACACCCTCCTATTTTGTTTAGATCCATTGAGTCGAAGGGTCAGAGAGTGATAGGACAGGGGAACAGGCCCTTTGACCCTTAGGGTCCATGCTGACCATCGAGCATTCCTTTTCCTGAAGCCCACAATCAAACCTACACAGTCATAGGGAGAATGTGCAAGCTCTACACAGAAAGCACCTGAGGTCAGGATTGAACCGGGGTCTCTGGCACCATAAGGCAGCAGCTATGCTCGCTGCACCACTGTGCTACACTGTGCTGTGTCAGAATAAGAATCAGAATCAGGTTTATTATCACTGACATATGTCATGAAATTTGTTGTTTTGCAGCGGCAGTACAGTGCCAGACCACAAAGACATAAAAATTACTATGTTACAAAAATAAATGAATAGTGCAAAAGAGGAATAATGAGGTAATGTTGATAGGTTCATAGACCGTTCAGAAACCTGATGGCAGAGGGGAAGAAGCTGTTCCTGAAACATTGAGTGTGGGTCTTCAGGCTCCTGTACCTCCTCCCTGATGGTAGTAACGAGAAGAGGGCATGTCCCTGATGGTGAGGGTCCCTAGTGAAGGATGCCACCTTCTTGATTTCTCCAATTTTGCCTTCTTTTGGTATTGGTATTGGTGTATTATTGTCACTTGTACCAAGGTACAGTGAAAAACTTGTCTTGCATACCGATCGTACAGGTCAATTCATTACACAGTGCAGTTACATTGAGTTAGTACAGAGTGCATTGATGTAGTACAGGTAAAAATAATAACAGTACAAAGTGTCACAGCAACAGAGGAAGTGCAGAGCAATAAGGTGCAAGGTCACAACAAGGTAGATAGTGAGGTCATAGTCCATCTCATTGTATAAAGGAACCATTCAATAGTCTTATCACAGTGGGGTGGAAGCTGTCCTTGAGCCTGGTGGTACGTGCCCTCAGGATCCTGTATCTTCTACTCAATGGAAGAGGAGAGAAGAGATAATATCCCGGGTGAAGATGGATGCTGTCTTCTTGAGGCACCACTTCTTGCAGGTGTCCTCGATGGCAGGGAGGATTGTTCCTGTGATGAAGCTGCCTGAGTCTACAATTCTCTGCGGCGTCTTTTGATCCTGTTCATTGGAGCCTCCATACCAGGCGGTGATGCAACCAGTCAGAATGCTCTCCACTGTACATCTGTAGAAATTTGCAAGAGTCTTTGGTGACGTACTGAATCTCCTTAAACTCCTAATGAAATAGAGACACTGGTGTGCCTTCTTCGTGATTGCATCAATGTGTAGGGCCCAGGATAGATCCTAGGAGATCCTCTGACACCCAGGAACTTGAAGGTGCTCACCCTTTTCACTGCTAACCCCTCAATGAGGACTGGTGTGTGTTCTCCTGACTTCCCCTTCCTGAAGTCCACCATCAACTCCTTGGTCTTGCTGACGTTGAGTGTGAGGTTGTTGTTGCAATACCACTCAACCAGCTGATCTAACTCACTCCTGTATGCCTCCTCATTGCTATCTGTGATGCTGCCAACAACATCGGCAAATTTATAGATGGCGTTTGAGCTGTGCCTAGCCACACAGTCATGTGTGTAGAGAGACCAGAGCAGTGGGCTAAGCACGCATCCTTGAGGTATGTTTGTGGTGATCGTCAGTGAGGAGGAGATGTATAGAAACCAGATTCTGCTTTTGCCTACATTACTGCTGCAAATTTGGTTCAAAAGTATTCCATTAACCAAGAAGTGGCTTGAAACCGCCTAGGGTGCAGAAGGGTAATGTAGGAATGGCGTGCTGGGATCTCTTTGCATCCCTTGAGTAGGATTGGCCTGTTCTCACTGGAGTTTGGAAAGAATGAGAGGTGATCTTATTGAGATGTAGAAGATTCTAAAAAGAATTGACAGAGTGGATGCTGAGAAGATATTTCCTCAGGCTTACGAGCCTGGAATCAGGGGACACAGTCTCAAGATAAGCATTAGCTAGTCTACCAACTGCTCAAAATGTGACTAAAATTAGATGGAACAAAAAAGACTGAATAATATTTGCATGAGTTTTGCAGGATAATAAATTTCTCTTAAGACTGTCATGATTGCTCCTAGCAACCATGTACTATTTTGAGTAACGTGGTTTATCCTCAATGGAGTTTGGAAGAATCAGAGATGATCTCATTGAGACATTCAAGATTCTGACATGGTGGATGCTGACAGGCCTCTTCCTCAGGCTGGCAAGTCTCAAACCAAGGGACATAGTCTCATGATACAGTGTCAGCCTTTTAGGACTGAGATGGAGAGAAATTTCTTTTTGTAATTTTTTTTTGGAATTCTTTGTCCCAGAGGGCTGAAGCTCCTCAGTCACTAAATATATTCAGTCAGGAGGTCTGGGAATAGGGTGAGAAAATGGACAGGTTCGGCCTCATTTTGTTGGATGATGGACAAGTCTTGAGCGGTTGAAAGGCTTAGGGCTACTTCCATTTTTTATGATACTGAACTAATAAATTGGAAAGTTTCGAAGCTGGGGGATGACTGAACACATCTGGCGATTAAATTCAGTGTGGAGACATGTAAAAAGTTACACTTGTGCTCAAGTAGTTCCAAAAACGCTCAGTTATGAAAGAACAGAATCATGGAATGAAACAACATAGATAAAGGCAGTTTTGTCTATTGTGCCCACACTTGCCTTATGAAAGGACAATCCAATTACTCATTTCCATCATTTTTCTCCCCCCACTGTACACCCTGAAACTTTCAAATATTTACCCAATTCCCTTCCATCAATCTTTCAGGAGTTGCATTCTAGATCACAAGAACCCTCTGTGTAAAAGAAAAATATTCCTCAAGGTCGCCTCTTGTTCTTTTGCCAATTTCCTTAAATCTTTGCATGGAGAAGGATTGAGAAAAAGCCCATCGACAATAAATTGATGCTTTCACAACAATGTTCAGAGGCAATGAGTAAATCAAATGAGATGCCAGGATATATTAAGAAATGAATATTGAACTGAGATAGTGGGGTAATCCTCTCACCTTGTAAATCATGGGTACCACTGCACTTAGAATATTGAGTACCGTCCTGGTTACCAAAGTGCAAAACCCTTTTGAGGGGATACTGAAGATTAAGATCAAACTGATTGGATTATGGGGGGCAATCATGTAAATTGGGTATGTCCTCACTGGAAAAGAAGGTCAGGAGATAAAGTGATTGCAGCCTTCCGTTCCTGAAGGTCATTGATAGACCAGTTAGGATTTTACAATTGGCAACCTTTATGGGTTTCCATTAGATGGTATAGTGAATTTATTTTTATATTATTTTTATATTTTACAGTCATTGCAAACATAGAGTACAGAACAGTGCAGCACAGGAACAGGCCCTTCAGCCCACAATGTAGTGTCAAACTAATTAAATGCCTAAGTAAACTAATCCCTTCTACCTGCACAATGTCCAT
Organism: Pristis pectinata; assembly: GCF_009764475.1. Taxonomy (NCBI): domain Eukaryota; kingdom Metazoa; phylum Chordata; class Chondrichthyes; order Rhinopristiformes; family Pristidae; genus Pristis; species Pristis pectinata. Next base: position 7,363,300 of record NC_067407.1, on the reverse strand, counting down.
ATCCATCCATACTCTGCTCATTCCTGTGCCTAAAAGCCTCTTAAGAGCCTCTGTCGAATCTGTCTCCACCACCACCCCTGGCAGCACATTCCAGGCACCCACCACTCTCTGCGTAAAAAACTTACCCCTCACATCTCCTCTGAATTTACTCTCTCTCACCTTAAATGCATTCCCTCTCGCATTAGACATTTTGACTCTTGGAAAAAAATACTGGCTGTCTACCCTATATATGCCTCTCATAATCTTGTAAATTTATATCAGGTCTCCCCTCAATGTCTGCTGCTCCAGAGAAAACAACCTAAGTTTGTCCAACCTCTCCTCATAGCACCTGCCCTCTAATCCAGGCAACGTCCTGGGAAACCTCTTCTGCAAAGTTTAAGCTGATGACTTGTAGGTTGCTAGAAGTGCCATTACTGTCACCACGTTATTGGCTCCCTACAACCTGTGGGACCATGCTCAGGCTTCACGTGTGAATCTAACTGGAGAGCGTCTGTAAGTTCTTCCACTGGGAAGGCAGTGACTTGAGGTGGGAAGGCTGATGAGAACAGGGTGAGAGTAAGATGAAGACTGTGTGACTGAGAAAAGGAAAAACAATTCTTCACTCGAGGATGGTGAACCTTAGGAAATCTCTACCTCAGTGGCTATGGATCCTCTTGCTTTCATTAATCGAGGTATTAAGTATAGGAGTCAAGAAGTTACGATGCATCTCTGTAGAACTCTGGTTAGGCCGCATTTAGAGTATTGCGTGCAATTCTGGTCACCTCACTATAGGAAGGACGTTGAGGCTTTAGAGACAGTGCAGAGGAGGTTCACCAGGATGATCCCTGGATTAGAGGGCTTCTGCTGTCAGGAGAGGCTGGACAAACTTGGGCTCTTTTCTCTGGAGCATCAGAGGCTGAGGGGTGATCTGTTGGAAGTGTATAAAATTATGAGGGGCATAGATAGGGTGGACAAGCAATCTTTTTCCTATTATTGAGTAATCCAACACCACAGGGCATGCATTTAAGATGAGAGGGGGTAGGATCAGAACAGATGTCAGGGGTATGTTTTTTACTGAGAGAGTGATGGATGCCTGGAATGTGTTTCCTGATAGGGTGGTGGAGGCAAATTCATTGGGTGCTTTTAAGAGGGGCTTGGATGGGCACATGAATGAGAGGAAAATAGAGGGATATGGGCAATCTGTAGGTAGGGGGGAATAGCTATGTCGGCACAACGTTGTGGGCCGAAGGACCTGTTCTGTGCTCTACTGTTCTATGTTCTATAAAACAGAAATCAATAGATTCTGGGCATTAAAGGAATCAAGCATTAAGGGCGGAGTACTGGAAAATGCCACAGAGGTAAAAGATCAGCCTTGATCTTGTTGAGTGGCAAAGCAGGCTAGATGGGCAGGATGGCCGATTCCTGTTCCTATTTCTGATGTTTCTTTGTTATTAGCATCCTTCTCTGTTGCAAATTAGTATTGGTATTGGTTTATTATTGTCACATGTACCGAGATACAGTAAAAAAACTTTGTTTTGCCTGCCATCCATACAGATCATTTCAAGATCTTTGAGGTAGTACAAGGGTAAAGCAATAACAGAACACAGAATATAGTGTTACGGTTGCAGTGAAAGTGAAAGTGCAGCGCAGGTAGACAATACGGTGCAAGGGCCATGATGAGGTAGATTGCAAGGTCAAGGGTTCATTAAGTGGTCCGTTCAGATCAACAGGTCCCTGGTTCAAATCCAGGTGCCCGCTGTATAACCTTTAGGGCAGGCACAGTAGTGTAGCGGTTAGCGTAATGCTATCACAGCGCCAGCGACCTGGGTTCAATTCCCTTCGCTGTCTGTAAGGAATCAGTACGTTCTCCCCGTGTCTGCGCGGGTTTCCTCCGGGTGCTCCGGTTTCCTCCCACATTCCAAAGACGTACGGGTTAGGAAGTTGTGGGTATGCTATGCTGGTGCCAGAAGCATGGCGACACTTGCGGGCTGCCCCCACAACACTCTACGCTAAAGGGGCATTTCACTGTATGTTCTGATGTACTGTACATGTGACTAATGGAGATATCTTAACCTTATCCTTATAACAGTGGGATAGAAGCTGTCCTTGAGCCTGGAGGTGTGTGTTTTCAAGTTTTTGTATCTTCTGCCTGATGGGAGGGGGAGGAGAGAGAATGTCCGGGGTGGGTGGGGTCTTTGGTTATGTTGGCTGCTTTTCCGACGCAGTGAGAAGTGTAGACAGAGTCCGTGGAGGGGAGGCTGGTTTTCATGATGGACTGAGTTTTGTTCACAACTCTCTGCAATTTATTGTGGTCTTGGGAAGAGCAGTTGCCATACCAAGCTGTGATACATCTGGATAGGATGCTTTCTACAGTGAGGGTCAATGGGGACATGCTGAATTTCCTTAGCCTTCTGAGGAATTCAAGGCACTTGTGCGGTTTCTTGGCCATAGTATATACATGGTTGGAGCAGGACAAGTTATTGATGATGTTTGCACCGAGGAACTTGAAGGTCACAACTATCTCCATCTCAGCACCAGATTTCCAATGAACCATGAACACCTCCTATGAGACACATCTAATTAATGTCACTTTTGCTCTTGAGAAGCACTTGGGGTATGATTTCATGTTAAAGGCACGAGTCAAATGCAAACTCTGGTTGATGTAGGTTAGTAAAAACTTGCTGATCATTGCATGGCTCAGGAACCAGAACTGTCCTGCTCTAAGAATGGTAAACGACGAGAGACAGTTTAAATTCAGAGTTGTTTGGGGAAAATTGTCGCAATGTAAAAGAAGGCCCTTCAGCCCATTATTTCCATGTCGGCTTCAATGAGAGAAATCTCAGCAGTCTCATTCCCCTCTTATTTCTAATAACCTTGTAACATCTTCTCTCTCACATGCCCATCAACTCCCTGTTGAATATTTTGCCTCTTCTTTATACTAAGGAGTAATTTACAGTTGACAATCTTGGGATATGGGAGGAGAACCTGTGAACCTGCAGAGGTCCATGTGGTCATGGGGAGAATGAGCAACCCCATAGCCAGCACCTAAGGTCAGGTTCAGACCTGGATCTGGTGAGGCAGCGGCATTAACTGCAAGGCACCTTTCATCCCTTGATCATTAAAATGTAATGCATTAGGAAGGATGTGGAGAGGGTGCAGAAGAGGTTGTTGCTTGGATTAGAGAGTACTAACTATAAGGAGAGCTGGTCAAACTTGGATTGTTTTCTCTGGAATGTCTAAGTCTGAGGGGTGACCTGACAGAATTATGCAAAATTATGAAAGCATGGGTGGGGTAGATAGTCAGAGCAACAAACAAGCTGCTGGAGGAACTCAGTGGGTTGAGCAGCATCTGTGGGGGGGCAGGGGGGTGGTGGGGGAAGGAATTGTGAACGTTTTCGGTCAAATCCCTGCATCGGGACTGTAAGAGACTTTTTCCCAGGGTGGAAATGTCCAGTACTGGAGCGCACAGGTTTAAGGTGAGAGGAGAAAGTTTAAAGGAGATTTGTAAGTTGTTTTTTACACACTAGAGAGTGGTAGGTACCTGGAACATACTGCCGGGGAGGTGGTAGAAGTTGATTTGATAAGAACATTTAAACAGCATTTGGACGACACATGAACAAGCAGAGAATGGAGAGATATAGACCACGTGCAGGCAGATGGGATTAGTTTCAAAGTGCGTTCTGGTCAGCACAGACATTGTGGGCCGAAGGGCCTGTTTCTGTGCCGTACTGTACCGTTTTATATTTTATATTCTATGTAATGGACATATATATAAAAATAATACAAAAGGATAATGCAACGCTGGCCTTTACTTCTAAAGAACTACAAGAAGATGGTCATTACTCTGCAGATGTAGAAAGGTCTGGTTTAATCACCATACGATGAGAAGGATATATTGCCTTCAGAGCATGTGTGGTGTAGATTTACTTGGGTGCCAACGGTTAAATTACAAGGATAGACAACACAAGCAAGCAGTACATTAAGGCTGAAATATTAAGGGGAGCTGATAGGATAGATTGAGAGGAATTTAGTGGCTGGGGAGATTGAGTCTCAGGAACAGAGCCTGAACAGACCTATTCAACATTAGAAAGCATTTTTACATAAAAAGGCAGTTGATAGCTTTAAGTGTGAGAGGTTTTTGTTCAGTTGGAGACACAAGAGACTCCAGGTGCTAGAATATGGAGCGACACGCAAATAGCTGGAGGAACTCAGCAGGTCAGGCAGCATCTATGGAGCGAAATGGACAGTCGATATTTCGGGTCAAGACCCTACATCTGGAGTCAAGGTTTCTCTTATTAACCATCGATACTGAGGAAATGAGGAATAGGCTGGTAGTTGGATTCAGGGGACAGATCAGCCAGGAGCTTATTGAATGATCGGATAAGCTCCAGGGGCTAAATGTTCTCAAGGAAGAAAGGGTGAGGTTACTTCTCAGTGGAAGTAAGTTTCACAGAGGTAGTGACTGAATGGTATTTAAGATACAGCCACCCATTTATAGAGTCATAAAGTGTTACAGCATTGGAAACAGGCCCTTCGGCCCAACTCGTCCATGCCGACTGTGTTGCCCAGTGAGCTAGTCCCATCTGCCCGCCTTTTGTCCATAACCCTCTCCTGTCCATATACTTATCTCTATGGCGTTAAACGTTGAGAATGTGCCTGCCTCAACCACTATTTCTGGCAGCTCATTCCAAATACACACCGCCTTCTGCGTGAAGAAACTGCCCCTGATGTCCCTTTTGAATCTTTCGCCTCTGATTTTAAACCATTTTACAGACCACCCAATAGACAAAATAATGGGCAGGGATCAGGAGAATTGGACAGACAGTGAAAACTTCCCCAGGACATACGTATAACTGATCAACATGTTGCCGGTTGGTATGGGAGGGATTTGCATACCAACTATCTGGGAAAGACGAACAGGGCAGATGTCACAAAATGCAGAATCACTTGAGGTGCCTTGAAACTGCAGAATATTTTAATCTGAAATTAGTTTGTAGTGGGTGGGTGATAGTGTGTATGTGTGGGGTGGGTGGGTGGGTGGCGAGTTACCAAAATGAGCAGCTTTCAAGCAGTAAGCCTTTTGACAATAACTAAGTGACGTCAGAGACTCTATTCAGGGAGAACAGACCCCAAGAGATTTATAAATCCAGCACTACTGACATGCCAGTGTTTTTCTTATTGGTAGATAATCAGTTACTCTTGACAGCTGTTGAAAAGTGTTCAAGATCATGAAATTTGCTTTATATTTATCTTCATTTACTGGGGATGCTGAGAGTAGGAGTAAATGATTGCTTATTTGTAGTGGGTGTCATGGTAATGCACAATGCCTAATCTCTTCCCACTGGAGGGGTTAAGCATCTGAATGGCAGACTGCGGGAGGCTAATGGGGAATCCTACCACGAACATTCCTGACGATCTCCTTTGAACCTTACAGGATTGATTTTCCAACATTTGCCTTATTCACATTTTAAATTCACAAACGACGTGCATGATGTGATCAATGATCTGAAGGAGCAGTTTGTGGTGATGTGCGATCTGTCAGGGAGGACTTGGACTTTACAAGAATAATTTGCCTTTTTCCAACACTTTTCTTGCAGCTGATCTATGGTGGGGTGTGGAGCAGTTAAGGCAATGACCTAAAATACATTGAAGGGGAAGACCGGTGGTAAGTCTAGTCACTGGGCAGTGACTTGTGAAAGGGAGGAGAAGTGTAAATGTTACGTTTTTTAAGTTGTAGATAACTTCACATATTTTTACTGCTTGCAATCCCATGTCCTTTGATCACTTTAGGCTAATTATTCAAGGTATGTGATCTCCCAGGATGTACACACACATATGCACACACAAACACACACACCCACACACACTATAGAACTTAATTTGCCCAACTGGGGAATACAAACATTTGTGTTTCAGTTTGTCATACACCTCATTAAAAGAAAAGTTCTTCAGGTTGTCCCAGAGCACTTTCCATCGAGTTAATCACTACTGCAGCCCAGGGTTAGCCCTGTAGGCAAACACTGCTGCCAATTTATACATCACAAGATCTGACAAGCAGTGAATCAAATGAATGATAGATTATTGTTCAACAAACTGCCGGAAGAACTCAGTGGGTCGTCGAAACTGTGGAGGTAAAAGGGAAGTGCCGATGCTTTGGGTTGTGACCTTGCAGCAGGAATGGAGGGTTGAAGAGTGGCGGGGTAAGAGGAAGGACGTCGAAGTGTGGAGGGAGGCACACGACAGGAGCTAGTGGGTGTTGTGTGGAACCAGATGAGGAGGGGCGTGATGGACAAGTGGAGCCAGGTGAGGGAGAAGGGGGGTAAGTGGCAAAGGGGTACAAAGGGACAGAGAATCTGGGAGAACTGGTAGCAGTGGGAAAGGAACACAGGGGGTGTAGGTTACCTGAAATTGGAAAATTCAGTGTTCATACCATAGGCATGAAGTTTGAGTTTGGCCCAACTGTTGCGGTGGAGAAGGTCGAGGATGGACAGGTTGGTGTGGGAGTGGGAAGGGGAATCGACATGACACGCAACTGGAGGCTCAAGATTGCCATTGCAGACAGAGGACAGGTACTCCGAAAAACAATTGCCTATCTCTGCTTGGTCTCGCAATAGACCAGGTTGGAGGAGGTACCGACTAGCCTGTCCTCGGCCTTCTCCGCTGCCACAGCGAGGCCAAGCGCAAACCAGAAAAACAACACCTCAGGTTGGGTAAATTGGCAAATCAGTTTATTATTGTCACATGTACCGAGGTACAGTGAAAAACTTGTCTTGCTTACCCTTCGTACAGATCAATTCATTACAACAGTGCATTGAGGTAGTACAGGGTAAAACAATAACAGTGTTACAGAGAAAGTGCAGTGCAGGCAGACAATAAAGTGCAAGGTCATAACAAGGTAGATTGTGAGGTCAAGAGTTCATCTTATTGTACTAGGGAACTGTTCAATAGTCTTATAACAGCAGGATAGAAGCTGTCCTTGAGCTTCATGGTACGTGCTTACAACCCAATGGTATGAACACTGAATTTTCCATTTTCAGGTAACCCAAACCCCCTGTGTTCCATTCTCTTTGCTACCAGTGCTCCCAGGTTCTCTGTCTCTTTATTCCCTTTTTCCACCCCCCCCCAACTCCTCCACCTGGCTCTATCTGTCCATCATTCTCCTCCTCATCAAGCTCCTCCAATCACCTACCAGCTCCTATCCCACCCCTCCTCCACACCTCTATATATTGGCTGACTAGTCTTTTGTCAATGCCAGTCCTGATGCACTGTCTTGACCTGAAATGTTGCTTTAGGTGCCACAGATGTGGCTTGACCTGCTGAGTTCTTCCACCAGTTTGTTTTTTTTTGCTCTGGATTCCAGAATCTACGGTCTCTTCTGTCTCCAAAGTTAAAGGTATTTGGGGGCAGTTGTGTGTATAGAACCAGGTGTTGGCTCAGTTGATGCCATTAAATGAGGCAATCAGCTCTAGAAGTTAAATGGCCTCCTCTTGTTCTGATGGTGTTGGTCTGGTTTTGGTGCTGTTGGTTCAGAATGGACTACTGGATAAGATGCTGGGAGAAGCTCTGCTTTCTTTTGTGTGGCATTTTATGAACTTCTGTGACCAAGTGAATGAATAGAGAAGGAGAGTTAAACAACTTTGAGGGACCAAGGGGTACAAGTACATCATTGGTTTATTATTACTGATGTACAGTTAAAAACTTTGCAAGTCATCCATACAGATGATTTCATTACATCAATTCATTGAGGTAGTACAAGGGAAAAGCAATAACAGAATGCAGAATATAGTGTTAGAAAAAGTGTAAGGTCATGATGTAGATTCTGAGGTCAAAAGTCCATCTTATTGTACAAGATGTCTGTTCAATAATCTTTTAACAGCTGGATAGAAGCTGTCCTTGAGTCTGGTGGCTTGTGCTTTTGAACTTTTGTATCTTAGTGATGGGAAGGGGGAGAAGAATGTTGCGGGTGGGGTCTTTGATTGTGTTGCCCACTTTTAAGGCAGTGGGGAGTGTAGTGCAGTCAATGGAGGGGAGGCTGACTTTTGAATTCCCTGAAAGTGGAGACACAAGTAGCTGGTGTGGTGAAGGTGGCATTTGCCACACTTACCTTCAGTATGGATATCGTGTACAAGAGTTGGGATGTCATCTTACAGCTGTATAAGATGGTGAGACTGCACTTGGAATACCGTGGGCAGTTCTGGTTAACTGGGTACAGGAAGGATGCCATTAAACTGGAAAGGTGCAGAAAAGTCTCATGAGGATGTCAATGGGAATAGTGGGCTTGAGCTGTAAGGACAGGCTGGAACTTTTCCCTTGAGTATAGGCGACTGGAGTGACCTTAGTTTTATAAAATCATAGGGGGCATAGATAAAGTGAATAGCTAGTCCTTTCCCCCAGAGTAGGGGAGTCTAAAAATAAAGAGTGGAGACTTAAGGTGAGACGGGAATGACTTAAAAGGGACCTGAGGGGAAACTTTTTCAGAGCTTGGTGTGTATACGGAACAAGCTGCCATAGGAAGTGGGTACAATTACAATGTTTAAAAGACATTTGGACAGTTACATGGATAGGAAAGGTTTAGAGGGATATGGGCTAAACTTGGGCAAATGGGACTAGCTCAAGTTGACAACTTGGTTGACATGGATGTGTTGGGCCAAAGGTCTGGTTTCTAGACTCTGACTATCAAAGGGCCTGTACTGTGACGTAGTGTTCTATGTTCTACCTGGGCTAAGATATGTTTAGTCACATGTACATCAAAACACAGTGAAATGCATCTCTTTTGAGTAAGTGTTCTGGGTGCAGCCCGCAACTGTCGCCACGCTTCCAGCGCCAAGACATTGCATAGTATATCACTCATTCTTTATCGAATCTGCCTGATGGCCCACCCACTGAAACCAACAGCAGACAACCAATGCCTTTCAGTCCATCAACCTTTAAGGCTGAGAAACAGCAGCCCTAGGACCACTTCATGATGGCAGAGCAATTAACTAACTGGACTTGGATCATTGATCTCAAGAGAGCCGCTGGGAAATGTAAATTCAAGTAGCTGAATGTATGAGGAGTCTTGTCTAATAAGACTAGAATCAGCCATGGTGACTATGCAACTGATGTTGTCTCTTAATAACCCAGCTGCTTTACTAATGTTCTTGAAGGAAGTCTGCCAACCCTACCCAGTGTGGCCTATTTGTGACTCCACATCAACCATATGTTGACTGTTAACTACCTACTCAGTTGAAGGGAAAACAGTGCGTGGTTGAAATCTGGAACATACTGACTGCTGATGCTCCATTACAGAACTGGATAAATACATGGTGTGGAAAAATTTGCAAGTCTAGGCTGACCAGGTGGGCAGAAGGAGAGGTAGAACAAGTGGTACAGAACCAGCATGAGCATGATGGGCCAAATGGCCTCCTGTGCTGTAACCATTCTATGCATCTCAATACAATTAATTAAAGGCCATTAAATTGATGAAATAAGATTTTAAAAGGCTTAGGCCCATGAATGTGCAGAGAATGGAGGGATATGGACTTTGATGTGGGCAGAAGGGATTAGTTTAGTTAGGTGTTTAATTACCAGCTTAGTTTAGCACAATCATGGGCTGAAAGGCCTGTTCCTGTGCTGTACAGTTCTACCAGGCAGGCATGGTAGTGTAGTGGTTTGTGTAACATTATTAGAGCCAGCAACCTGGGTTCAGTTCTGGCCGCTGTCTGTAAGGAACTTGTATGTTTTCCCCATGTCTGTGTGGGTTTCCTCCCACATTCCAAAGACATACGGGTTAAGAAGTTGTGGGCATGCTATGTTGGTGCTGGAAGTGTGGCGACACTTGCGGGCTGCCCCCAGAGCAATCTACACAAAAAGATGCATTTCACTGTGTTTTGATGTACGTGTGACTAATAAAGAAATCTTATCCTTGTAACACTGGGATAGAAGCTTTCCTTAACAGACCTTTTTCGAATCCCTTTCAATAACCTTTTATTTGAATACAGAGGAGCGAAGCTAATGACATAATAATGTTTTTAACTGAAGAAATAACAGTCCAGCTTTTTTTTTTGAAGTTTTTAGTTTCCTTTTGTTTATTTTTTTTAATTTGGGATTCTCTTTTCATATAATCAAATTTCTTTTCAAATTCTTTTGTATCATGTTCACTTATTAAGAGATTGGGAGGTTCAGATTATATATTTTACTCCCTGTTTGTATATATCAATTCTTACTATTGTAATCCTGATCTCTTTGCAGCATGTGTATAATGACTATTGTTATGTGTATTAATTTGAAGTTTAATAAAAAGATTGAAAAAGAAAAGAAGCTGTCCTTGAGCCTGGAGGTGTTTTCAAGTATATTCTGCTTAATGGGAGGGGGGAGGTGTTTTGATGTACATGTGACTAATAAGTATCTTCTATAAGAAGCACAAATGCTAAGTTCAGTACTGGTGTGTATTGGTCACATTAGATGCATGGATCTGGAAATAGCACAAAAGTGTTGCACTTTGCTATACTATGGGATGGAATATTATCATTACATGGTACTTTGTCAGTAATACACTCCTGGAGTTCAGGTCTGAGTTCTGTGTAAGGTATACATATAAAAGCCTCCAGACATGTACAATGGGTTAAATGGCATGCAATGCATAGGCAGTACTTGTGTAAAATGGTTCTGCATCTATGAAACCTGTGAATGATGCACTGATCCAAGGCTTCACTGGAGGGTCAAAGCCTCTGAGTTGAATTAAAGGGTATTTGGCCACTGCAGGGAAGTCAGAGGCATTCACTTTCTTCCTGGGAGATTTTCCTTTAGGAGGAGACACGAGACTGCAGATGCTGGAATCTGGAGCAAAGAAGCAAGCCACTGGAGGAACTCGGCAGATTGAGCAGCATCTGTGGAGGTGAAGGGATGGCTGACATTTTGGGTCTTGACCCTGCATCAGGACTGGGGTAAGGTCTTGAGCTGAAATGATAACCATCCCTTTGCCCCCATCGATACTGCTCAACCAAAGGATGGTCAATGTTTCAGGTCAAGACTTGGTCCCAGTCCTGCTGCAGAGTCTCGACCTGAAACATCAACTATCCCTTTGCTTCCATAGATGCTGCCTGACCATCTTCCTCCAGCACCTTGTTTCTTTTACCTTTTTATATAAAAGGCTTTCTTGCTGATTCCTTGCATCCACCCTACTCCCAACCATCATTGAATGCCACTCTTCATGGGCAACCCCCCATGATTCAATCATTTCTTACCCTGAATCTTCCCAGTGAAAAGTCCCCTGTGTGCATTAAAACATCCAAGTCCTATTCTCCAAAACACTGCCTTGTGTATCATTACTGATTAGATTATCACTCGTATAGGGCTTCACCCAAAACTACTGTGAGACTGCCTACATTGTACTGCTTTTATCAGATGCAGTTCGTCTTTAGTGCTGCAACCTTACAACTCCAGTGATCCAGATTCACTCCTGACCTCTGGCGCTGTGTGTGGAGTCTGCACATTCCCTCTGTGACCGTGTGGATTTCCTCCAGGCACTCTGGTTTTCTCCCACATCCTTAAGATGTACTGGTAGGTTAACTGCTAGCTGTAAATTACCATTAGTGTAGATGAATGGCACAAAGAACCAAAGCAAAGTTGATGGGCTTGTATGAGAGAGAATAAGGAATACAGGGAAATAAAGAGACTAGGAATGGGACTGATGGGGTTGTTTGCCTGGGAGCTGTTGCAGAACTGATGGGCTGAATGGCCTCCTGTCATTATCAGTGTAAGATGTAATACATGCACACATAAACCACATTGCTGAAAATCAGAAAATGCAGGTCAGGCAGAAACAGTGGAGACAGAAACAGATAATTTATCAGGACATTGGCATCTTATCAAATGAAAGATTGCCCCCAGAACACTCACAAAGGATGCATTTCACTGTTTTGTTGTACATGTGACTAATAAATAAATATCTTATCTTACCTTGTGATAGATCAGCAGCCTGAAATGTTCTCTATTTTCCCCCCTCCACAGCTGCTGCCTAATGCTCCCTTTAGAAGGGCTTTGCATATAAATGGATAATCAGGAAATTAAACCTATTTTCCTCTGTCTACTTTCCAATGAAAACCTCTTTGGAGGGGGTTGACCGAATACAGGATTTACTAATGTGTTAGTAAGAGGAAGTTTGAAGTTCATCTATGCCCTGTTGAAATTAAGGACAAGCAAAATTTGATAAGACCCTCTACATATGATTTTTGTTTTGTCAATGAAGCTTAAAATAATTTGTGCTAGCTTTCTGTTTGTGGTGGTACCTGGATAATGGGATTTGCAACGGCCAGTATTCCTATGCCACGTTTCCATCCCTTCATTGTGTTTGTATAATGAGTTGCTTTGGCCACCAAACTTTCCATCAAGCTAACTAAAACAGTCTGTTCAATGCATTCATTTTTTTTAGGTTTCATGGTACATAACCTTGTATCTTTAAACACTATTGTTAGTTTTGCTATCAAATTCACTCAAGACTGGTCCAGGTATTTTGTTGAAATCCAAATTAAAACAAGATAAATTACATTTTTATAGCCCTTCTGTGTCCAGAGGGAATGAGCACTGTTAGATGCATGGCAATTATAGTAAAATAGAAAATACCACATCCAATTTATGCTTAACATGCCCTGAAAATAGCCGAGTGATAATAGTTTTATTTTGTGATTGTATGAAGGATAAATATTGACCAGGTTCCAGGAATAACTTTCTGCAGTTTTTTTGTTCAAGTACTGCTATGGAATCTTTTATATCCAGTTGAGAGAACAGACAAAAGCTTGGTTTCATTCAAAGAGACAACATGTCAAACTGCAGACTTTTTCACTCATTTCTTCATAGTAAGATGTGATTCCACAAGCCTCTGAATAAGAGGCAAGAATGACATATCCTGAGTCTGTACTGACACTTAACAGTTGCATCTGATAGCAATAGACTTGCCCATCCCATTAAAACCTTTCCCTTTGTACTTTGCCTTTGTTGTTCAATCACTAAATTACATTTTAATCATTTTTCCCTTCATTTTCTATTCCTTCCCACTATGTTTGTTCCCTGTGAACCATAATGCAAGTTCACCCTCTGGACTTTTTAAAATCTAGCTCTGTTATACTCCTGTAAATAATTATTGATAACCAGTTTTGCTTTCAATTTGAAGAGTTCCAGTAGAATTGTATGAAATGTTACTTCTCAATCCATTCTGTCACTTCCTTTCCCACACAAGTTTAATCATCCCTGAGAGTATTCCCCATATTTACTAATACAATTTGTATGATTTATTAATGGGAGGGAGTTAAACGTGATCAACTGGACTGAGTTTATCCCAGTTCTGTTGTTATGCTTGAATGAAACATTTCAGGGTTAATTGAGACAGATGTGTGTGAATTAATGGCACCATCCATTATTCAGTAGGACTGTGCACCTTGAAATTCAGTATGTGGTCTTTCACTGCTTAAAAGTTAAAGCATCATGAGGAATAACAATGTGTCACTTTTAGTTGTAACAAATGACTATTTAAACACAAAACCTCTTCATGTGTACATTAAAGTGCTGTCACTATTGAGAAATCGTATTAACTCTAAGCAGAATCAAAAGTATTATCACTAACATCACTGTGCATTAGGCAAGACACTAAATTCACAAATAGCATATTGGAACTGCTCCAAACCAGAAGCAATGTTGCAGGCATCCCCATTATGAAATGTATTGTTCCCTCTGGCTTATCACAGAATGGTTAGAGCATTGAAGAAGGCCATTTGGCCCATTCAGTTTGTGCTTGTTCTGATGTAAGAAATCCAACATGTGCTGCTCTGTGCTCTCTCCCTTTACCCCCTCAAATACCTTCCTTTGAATACTGTAACCGAATCTGTATCCACTGCTACCTTAACAGATGGTGCTGGAATGTTGCGACTCATTGCAAGCTGCTCTCTGAAGATCTAGTTACTACTTTTACTATAATCGTTCTACACTTTCACCTCTCGCTGCCTTGGTGAAGCAGCCAGTATAATCAAAGATCTCACCCACCTGGATCATTCTCTCTTCTCTCCTCTTCCATCAGGCAGAAGGTACAGGAGCCTGAGGGCACATAGCACCAGGTTCAGGGACAGCTTCTATGCCATGGTGATAAGTCTCTTGACCTCACAATCTACCTTGTTTGACCTTGCACCTTATTGTCTACCTGCAATGCACTTCCCTGTAGCTGTGACTCTTTACTCTGTATTCTGTTACTGTTTTTACCTGTACTACCTCAATGCACTCTGTACTACCTCAATACACTGTGTAATGAATTGATCTGTTCAAACAGTATGCAAGACAAGTTTTTCCACTGTACCTCAGTACAAGTGACAATAATAAACCAATACCAATGCATTTCAGACTATAAACCACCACTATCATCCTGGTACTGAAGAAAAGCACGGTAAGATGCCTCAATGACTACCGACCACTGGCTCTGACATCCACCATCATGAAGTGCTTTGAGAGGCTGATCATGGCAAGCATCAACTCCAGCCTCCCAGAAAATCTTGACCCACTGCAATTTGCCTACTGCCGAAACAGGTCTACAGCAGATGCCATCTCCCTGGCCCTACACTCAGCTCTGGAGCATCTGGACAGTAAAGACACCTACGTTAGACTATTGTTTATTGACTACAACTCTGCCTTCAATACAATAATCCCAAGCAAGCTTGTCACCAAACTGAGACCTAGGACTCAACACCTCCCTCTGTAACTGGATCCTTGACTTCCTAACCAACACTGCAATCAAGATAGGCAGCAATACCTCCAGCACGATTATTCTCAACACTGGTGCCCCACAAGGCTGTGTCCTCAGCCCTCTGCTCCCTATACAATCATGACTGTGTGGCCAGATTCTGCTCTACCTCCATCTGCAAGTTTGCAGATCATACCACCATTGTAGGCTGTATCTCAAACAGCGATGAGTCGGAGTACGGGAAGGAGATAGAGAGCTTAGTGACATGGTGTCATGACAACAACCTTTCCCTCAATGTCAACAAAACAAAAGAGCTGGTCATTGTCTTCAGGAAAGGGGGCGGTGGACATTCACCTGTCTACATCAATGGTGCTGAGGTCGAGAGGGCTGAGAACAAGTTCCTGGGAGTGAATATCACCAACAGCCTGTCCTGGTCAAATCACGAAAATGCCACGGCCAAGAAAATTCACCAGTGCCTCTACTTCCTCAGGAGGCGAAAGAAATTTGGTTTGTCCCCCTTTGACTCTCTCCAACTTTTTCTGATGCACCATAGAAAGCATCCTATCTGGATGCATCACGGCTTGGTATGGCAACTGCTCTGCCCAGGACTGCAAGATACTGCAGAGAGTTGTGGACAGAGCCCAGCGCATCACAGACACCAGCCTCCCCTCCTTGGTCTTCGGTGAAGCAGCCAGCATAATCAAAGACCCCACCCACCCAGGTCATTCTCTCTTCTCTCCTCTTCCATCAGGTAGAAGATACAGAAGCCTGAGGGCACATACCACCAGACTTAAGGATAGCTTCTACCCCACTGTGATAAGACTATTGAACGGTTCCCTTATACGATGAGATGGACTCTGACTTCACAATCTACCTTGTGACCTTGCACCTTATTGCACTGCACTTTCTCTGTAGCTGTGACACTTTACTCTGTATTGTTATTGTTTTTACCTGTACTACATCAATGCACTCTGTACTAACTCAATGTAACAACACTGTGTAATGAATTGACCTGTATGATTGGTATGCAAGACAAGTTTTTCACTACCTTGATACAATAATATACCAATACCACTTTTGAAGAAAAAAGATTTCTCTTGTTACTCTAAGTTGTTTTACTGATCTTCCCTGATTCTTGGAGACATGAGAATGCAGATGCTGGAATTTGAAGCAACACACAAAATGCTGGAGGAACTCAACAGGTCAGGCAGCATCTGTGGAGGGAAATGGACAGTCAATGTTTCAGGTCAAGACTCATCAGTCCAGATGAAGGGCCTCAACCTGAAATGCTGACTGTTCACTTCCCTGAACAGATACTGCCTGACCTGTTGAGTTCCTGCAGCATTTTGTATCCCCAGATTCTATCAACTTTGTCTATAACTTCATGATTTGAGGTGTCTCTGTCAGATCTCTTTACAATATGTTTTCCAAAGGGAACAACCTGTGCTTCTCCAGTCTCCCTCCTATCAGGGAGAAGATACAAAAGCCTGAAAGTGTGTACCACCAGTCTCAAGGACAACTTCTATCCTGCTGTTATAAGACTATTGAACGGTTCCCTCGTACAATAAGGTGGACTCCTGACCTCTCAATCTACCTCATTTTGGCCTTGCACCATGTTGTCTGTCTGCCTGCACTGCACTTTCTCTAACTGTAACACTTTATTCTGCACTGTTATTTTTACCTTGGACTACCTCAATGCACTGTTGTAATGAAATGATCTATATGGATGGCATGCCAAACAGCTTTTCACTGTACATGTGTACACATGACAATGAACCAATTTACCAGTTTTCCCGTTTATCCACAGAACTAATGTCCTTCATCCCTGGAATCATTTTGGTACACATCTTCTCCAACTTCTCAAGCCTTTGTATGAAGACATGACACCCACTTGTGTCCAAACCAGTGTTAGTTAGAGCAATACAGCATAGATAAGGCTCTTCAGCCCAATGAGTCCATGCCAACCACAGTGCCCACCCACCTAGTCCCAATTTCCAGCACTTGGTCCATATCCCTCCAAGCCCCACCCCTCCATGTACTTATCCAAGTGCTGCTTAAATGATACTATTGTACCTGCCTCAACCACTTCCTTTGGCAGCTCGTTCCATACACTCACTACTCTCTGCGTGGGAGGATAAAGTTGCCCCTCAGGTCCCTTTTAAAGCTTTCCACTCTCATCCTAAACCTTTGCCCTATAGTTTTGGGTTCCCCTACCCTGGAAAAAAGACTGTTGTTATCTACTTTATCTATGCTGATAATTTTAAACACTTCTATAAGGTTGCCCCTCATTCTCCTATGTTCCAAGGAATAAAGAACTAGCCTGGGCAACCTCTTCCTATAACTCAGGCCCTCTGGTCCTGGCAACATCCTCGTAAATCTTCCCTGCTCTCTTTCCAGTTAACCATGTTTTCCCTATAATAGGGCAACCAAAACTGTATGCAGTACTTTAAGTGTGGCCTCACT
Source organism: Pristis pectinata (assembly GCF_009764475.1). Taxonomy (NCBI): domain Eukaryota; kingdom Metazoa; phylum Chordata; class Chondrichthyes; order Rhinopristiformes; family Pristidae; genus Pristis; species Pristis pectinata. The sequence continues at coordinate 7,346,154 of NC_067407.1, read as the reverse complement.
AATGACTTATACAACTAACATAATGTTCCAACCCCTATACTCAATGCCCTGATTGAAGGCCAGCATGCTAAGTGCCTTTTTTAATCACCTTGTCTACCTGTGATGGTGCTTTCAATGAGCTATGTACTTGTACTCCTAGGTCCCTCAGTTTCATTACACTTCTTAGTGCCCTACCATTCATAGCACAAGTTCTGTGCTGGTTTGACTTTCCAAAATCTCACATTTATCTGTATTTGCAAGGGGAGGGGAACCAGAGTGTTAGAGCAGATCGTGATTTGGAGGAGGAAAAAGGTCATGCAAGGACTGCAGGTATCGACAGAAATCAAAGGTTTGTACGTGATAGAAATGTTCTAAGGTGCATCTATTTCAATGCAAGAAGTATTGTAGGTAAGGTGGATGAGCTTAGGGCGTGGATTGGCACGTGGGTTTACGACATTATTGCTATTAGTGAGACTTGGATGCAGGAGGGGCAGGACTGGCAGCTTAATGTTCCAGGGTTCCGTTGTTTCAGATGTGATAGAGGGGGAGGCATGAAAGGGGGAGGAGTGGCATTACTGGTCAGGGAAAATATCACAGTTGTGCGGAGACAGGACAGCCCAGAGGGCTTGTCTACTGAGGCCATATGGGTGGAGCTGAGAAATAGGAAAGGTGTGGCCACACTAATAGGGTTGTATTATAGTCCGCCCAATTGTACGAGGGAATTGGAGGAACAAATCTGTAATGAGATAGCAGACCGATGTAAGAAACAAAGCTGTGATAGTAGGGGATTTTAACTTTCCACATTGACTGGGATTCCCACACTGTGAAAGGGCTGGATGGCTTGGAATTGGTCAAATGTGTTAGGGAAAGTTTTCTAGATCAATATATAGAGGTAATAACGAGAGAGAATGCAATACTTGATCTCCTATTAGGGAACCAGACAGGTCAGGTGACAGAAGTATGTGTAGGTGAACATTTTGGGTCCAGTGACCATAATGACATTAGTTTCAAATTAATTATGGATAAGGACAGGTCTGGTCCTCAGGCTGAGGTTCTAAATTGGAGAAAGGTCAATTTTGTGGAAAATCTTGGAAGACTGGATTGGGATAAGTTGCTTTCTGACAAGGATGTGCTCAGTAAGTGGAAGGCCTTCAAAGGTGAAATTTTGAGAGTGCAGAGTTTGCACGTTCCTGCCAGGATTAAAGGCAAAGTTAACAAGCATAGGGAACCTTGGTTTTCAAGAGATATTGGTGATCTGGTTAAGAAAAAGAGGTGTATAGCAGGTATAGGCAACTAGGAACAAATGAGGTACTTGAAGAGTATAGAAAAAGTAAGAAAATACTAAGAAGTCAGGAAGGCAAAAAGAAGACGAGGTTGTCTTGGCAGATAATGTGAAGGTAAACCCAAAGGATTTCTACAAGTATATGAAGAGTAAAAAGATAGTAAGGGACAAAATTGGTCCTCTAGAAGATCAGAGTGGTCGTCTATGTGTGGAGCCTCAGGAGATGGGGGAGATCTTAAACAGTATTTTTGCATCAGTATTTACTCAGGAAACTGGCATAGTGGATGTGGAAGGAAAGGAAACAGGCAATAGTGTCATGGAACGTATAGAGATTAAAGAGGAGGAGGTGCTTGCTGCTTTACAGCAAATAAAGGTAAATAAATCCCTGGGGCCTGATGAGATATTTCCTTGGACATTGAAAGAGACTAGGGTAGAAATTGCAGGGGCCCTGGCAGATATATTTAAAATGTCCTTAGCCACGGGTGCGGTGCTGGAGGACTGGAGGGTAGCTCATGTAGTTCCATTGTTTAAAAAAGGCTCTAAAAGTAAACCAGGTAATTACAGGCTAGTGAGTCTGACATCAGTAGTGGGTAAATTATTGGAAGGTGTTCTGAGTGAACAGATATACAAGTATTTGGATAGCCAAGGGCTGATTAGGGATAGTCAGCATAGCTTTGTGCGTGGTAGATCATGTTTAATGAATCTTGTAGAGTTTTTTGAGGAGGTTACCAAGAAAGTAGATGAAGGAAAGGCTGTGGATGTTGTCTACATGGACTTTAGTAAGGCCTTTGACAAGGTCCCACATTGGAGGTTAGTTCAGAAGGTTTAGTCACTAGGTATCCATGGAAAGGTTGTAAACGGGATTTGAAATTGGCTGTGTGGGAGAAGACAGTGGTAGTGGATGATTGTTTCTCAGACTGGAGGCCTCTAACTAGTGGTGTGCCTCAGGGATCTGTGCTGGGGCCATTGTTGTTTGTTGTCTATATCAATGATCTAGATGATAATGTGGTAAATTGGATCAGCAAGTTTGCTGATGACACTAAGATTGGAGGTGCTGTGGACAGCGAGGAAGGCTTTCAAAGCTTGCAGAGGGATCTGAACCAACTGTAGGAATGGGTCAGAAAATAGCAGATGGAATTTAATGCAGACAAGTGTGAGGTGTTGCATTTTGGAAGGACAAATCCAGGTAGGACATACACAGTAAATGGTAGGGCACTGAGGAGTGCGGAGGAACAAAGGGATCTGGGAGTTCAGATACATAATTCCCTGAAAGTGGTGTCACAGGTAGACAGGGTTGTAAAGAAGGCATTTGGCATCCTGGCATTCATAAATCAAAGTATTGATTATAGGAGTTGGGATGTTATGGTGAGGTTGTATAAGACATTGGTGAGGCCAGATTTGGAGTATTGTGTGCAGTTCTGGTCACCTAACTATAGGAAGGATATTTGTAAGATTGAAAGAGTGCAGAGGAGATTTACTAGAATGTTGCCGGGTCTTCAGGAGTTGAGTTACAGGGAAAGATTGAACAGGTTAGGACTTTATTCCTTGGAGCGCAGAAGAATGAGGGGAGATTTGATAGAGGTTTACAAAATTACGAGGGGTATAGACAGAGTTAATGCGAGCAGGCTGTTTCCACTTAGATTAGGAGAAATAAGTACAAGAGGACATGGCTTTAGGGTGAAAGGGGAAAAGTTTAGGGGGAACTTCTTCACTCAGTGGTGGGAGTATGGAACGGGCTTGCCGTCTGATGTAGTAAATGTTGGCTCACTCTTGAGTTTTAAGAATAAATTGGATAGATACATGGATGGGAGAGGTCTGGAGGGTTATGGACTGGGTTCAGGTAAATGGGACTAGCGGAATACCGTTTTGGCACAGACTAGAAGGGCCGAATGCCCTGTTTTCTGTGCTGTAGTGGTCTATGTATTGAAATCTGTTTGCCACTCCTCAGCCCACTTCCCTAACTGATCAAGATCCCCCTGTAATCTATGATGACTTTCTTCATTATCAACAACACCTCCTAATTTTACGTCATCTGCAAACTTTACTGATCAAGCCTTGTGCATTTGCATCCAAATCATTTCTATAAATAACAAATACCAAGGGTCCCAACGCTTACTGCTGTGGCACACCACTCGTCTCCATTCTGAGACACAACTTTCAACCACTACCCTCTGCTTCCTACCTCTGAGCCAATTTTGAATCCATCCAACTAGCTCTTCCTGGATTCCATGAGACCTAACCTTCCAGACCAGATAAAGGTTGATCATAATTTTCTTGCTCTTGTAATCTGTGCCTCTTGTAAAACCTAAGATTTCACATGCATTTTAATGATCTTCTCAACCCATCACTTTCAATGAACTTTTCACATTTTGCCTATGAATCTCTTATTGTACCTCTTAAAATCAGGCCCTTATCATTTACACATGTTGGACCTATCTCCTGAATCTCAAAATCAAAAGCTACTGAACACAAGTTGAGACACGAGACTGCAGATTCTGGAATCTGGAGCAACACAAGATGCTGGAGAGACTCAACAGGTCAGGCAGCATCTGTGGAGAGAAACATTGACTGTCCATTTCTCCTCATAGATGCTGCCTGACCTGTTGAGTTCGTCCAGCATTCTGTGTTTCTCTAAACTCCTGTTGAGCGGTTTATAATCCATAGAATTCTCCTAAGTGTTGGTAGTTTTTTTTATTGATCCAGTATTTACAAAATAACTTTGCAAAATATTAGCATCGAGTGACTTGATGTTCTTCTATTCACAGTTTAAATGAAGGGATTAACCCAGTGAAAATAAATAACAATGGGTGAAGGAAAACGACTTAATAGCCAAAACAAAATGAGGGCAAAATATATTATTTCAATCATGAGTATTGATGTTAAAATTAAAATATGGAGCTGGGGCTTGGAAGATCAGAATGGTCCAGAAACAATCCTTTGCAAAGGGGAATGGAATTTTGGAATTTTTCCAAAAATCTGCTGCTGAGGAGGCTGGGGTTGAGTTGAAAACTTCAAAACTGAGAGCAACAGATTTGTGTTACACAAGGCACGGTAGCGTAGCGGTTAGCGCGATGCTATTACAGCACCAACGATCGAGGTTCGATTCCCGTCGCTGTCTGTAAGGAGTTTATATGTTCTCCCGTGTCTGCGTGGGTTTCCTCCGGGTGCTCCGGTTTTCTCCCACATTGCAAAGACGTACGGGTAGGTTAATTTGGGTTTAAAATGGGTGGCGTGGACTCAATGGGCCGGAAGGGGCTGTTACCATGTAAATAAATTTTTTAAAAAATTTAATTTTAAAGAACATGGATCCAAGGGTGTCAAATGGAATCAAGATACATTTGAGCTAGGATTTAATTAATCAGGTTTCAGGGGCTGAATCATCTCCTCCTGATCCAGTTTTCTATTGGTATAAAATAAGGTTTAAATGAACACAATCAGAGGCTGCACTAATAGTGCAGAAACTTCCCTCCCTCAAGCCCTATGTGTTAGTTCCAATGGTTGTGGTGTTTGCTCAAAGTAGAGCAGGGAATCCCTATTACTGCAGACAGCATCTCTCTCAACCAAAGCCACCATAAATCTGATGAAGCCATTACTTTCCACACAATATTGCTGTGTGCAAAGTTCCATTTGGTCTCAAATGGTCTCAAAGTTCCCTTCGGCCCACCATTTCTACAAAGTCTGCAAGGTACATTTGGATACTTTTGCCATGAGAGAAGGTATTGATCAATATGTATGTAATCCTGAGAAAATGATAAATAGAAAGGGGTCACAAATAAGATGCTGGAGGAACTCAGTGGGTCAGGCAGCATCTTTGGAGGGAAATGGACAGTCGATGTTTCTGATCGAGACCCTTCATCTGAACTGAAGGATCAAGGGGAGGTAGCCAGGTTAGAGGTGAGGGGAAGGGGTGGAGCAAGAGCTGGCAGGTGATAGGTGGATCCCTGTGAGGAGGGGTGAGAGGCGGTGGAGGAGGGAAGGGTGGAGGCGATAAAGAGCTGCAGATAATGGAATCTGATAGGAAAGGAAGGTGGGGCTTGGAACCAAATAAGGGAGGTGGGGAGGGCAGGTGGGAACAGTGGGGGAGGGGAATGGGTGGGAGGTGTGTGTAGTTGATGGGCAGATTGACGGATGGAGGAGAATGAAAAAGGGTGATTAGGGGCTGGGGTGAGCGTAGGAGGAACTGGGTAGACCAGGAAGAGAGAAAAGTAACGGGGAGCAAGTTACCTGAAATTGGAATCCCATCACATGTTGCCTTAAGCTTACAATTTCAGATAAACTGCTCTCTTTCAGTCCTTTTCTACGTAGATGCCATGGCCAACAAAGCTCACCAGTGGCTCTCCTTCCTCAGGAAGCTAAAAAAAAATTCAGCATGTCCCCTTGGACACTCTCCAATTTTTAAATGGATGCACCATAGAAAACATCCTATCTGGATGCATCACGGCTTGGTACGGCAACTGCTCTGCCTGTGACTGCAAGAAACTGCAGAGGTTTGTGGACACAGCTCAGCACATCACAGAAACCAGCCTCCCCGCCACGGACTCCGTCTACACTTCTCACTGCCTCAGTAAAGCAGTCAGCGTAATCTAAGACCCCACCCACCCTGGACATTCTCTCTTCTCCCACCTCCCACTGGGCAGAAGATACAAAATCCTGAAAGCACGTACCACCAGGCTTAAGGACAGCTTCCACTCCACTGTTATAAGACTATTGAATGGTTCCATAGTATGATAAGATAGAATCTTGACCTCACAATCTACCTTGTTATGACCTTGCACCTTATTGTCTACCTGCACTGCACTTACTCTGCAGCTGTAAAGCTAAAAATTATACACAATCTTTGCAAGAAAGAATACAATTAGAACACGAAGCAAAGTCCATTTTAGTGCAAAGTGATCAAAGTAGTGATGGTCTTTTTAGTGTTATCTTGCTTCTGCTTCCCTGCTGTTATCCATGTCCTTCCAACGAGTTGGGTGACTGACACTGAAAGCCCTATTGCTCAGTGAATCACAATTCAGCCTCTTTCCTGTAATACATTAAAGACTTTTATTTTCCTGAATCAACCCTGTGATTGAGACAAGATTCAGATCTCAGAGGTTTAAATGGAAAGCAACAAGCTCCATTTATGTTTTTATCCCTTAGGGACGGTCCAGATGCATTGAATAAAAATAGAACTGTTGTACAGGGACGTTATGCTAAACCTGTATTGAACCTTGGTTAGACCACACTACTTCTCATCACCATTTTATGAAAAAGATATACTGAGACAGGAAAGAGGACTTGCAAGGACGATCACAAAAATATGGGAAGGGATGCACAGGCAGGATTTTTGTCCCTTGAGTAACAATGGTGAGGAGTGGCCAGAGAGAGATCCATGAAGCAATGGAAGGTTTTAATACAGATGTTGCAGAGAATATTTTCACTCGCAGAGAAGTACATGACTAGAGATCATCAACATAAGATGGACACTAGTGGACCCAATAGAGAAATTGGAAGAAGCTTCCAATTTCCAAACTTCTTCCTACAGGAAGAGTTTGAGGTTAGTAATGTAGATGTATTTAAGGGGAGGCTGGACAAGCACACAAGGGAGAAGGGAATAGAGGTTCTGCTGATGGATTGAAATGAGATAAAACAGGAGGTTGGAATAGAGCATAAATAAATGGACAGGTGGGCCTGAATGGCCTGCTTCTGTGCCGCGTGTCCCATGTTATATTCTGAGAATGGTCACGCATATTAGCATCTCCCATTGGGTCGTTTATAACTGAGCTGTCAGCAGATTTTCCTTGTAACCTACACAGAGTTGTACAGCACAGAAACAGGCCCTTTGGCCCACCATGTCTTTACTGACATTTCGTCCATCTGCATTCATCCTATTTGCCTGCAGTAGGACTATATCCTTCTGCACCTTGTCTATTTAAGCATCTATCTAAATGTCTCTTAAATACAGTAAGTGCATCTGCAGGCACGGTAGTGTAGCGGTTAGCGTAACGCTATTACAGCACCAGCGACCCAGGTTCAATTCTGGCCGCTGTCTGTAAGGAGTTTGTATGTTCTCCCCATGTCTGTGTGGGTTTCCTCTGGGTGCTCCGGTTTCGTCCCACATTCCAAAGATGTACGGGCTAGGAAGTTGTGGGCATGCTACGTTGGCGCTGGAAGCATGGTGACACTTGTGGGCTGCCCCCAGAACACTCTACGCAAAAGATGCATTTCACTGTGTGTTTCGATGTAGGTGTGACTAATAAAGATATCTTATCTGATTCCTCTGGCAGCGTGTTCCAGATATCAACCACTGTTTTAAAAAAAATAACTTTCTCCTCAGACCCCTTTTAAATCTCTTTCCTCTCACCTTAAGCCTATGGCCTTTTGCTTTTGATACCTTGGATTTGTTAAGAGACCTGAGTGGACATGATCCTGTTCCTTGAGGGAGGACTAAGGATGCAGGCAGGTTCCAAGTCAGAGTCAGGTTTATTGTCATGCGCACAAGTACCTGTATGCACAAGTGCAATAAAAAACTTATTTGCAGCAGCATCACAGGCACACAGCATCAGAAACACAACATTCACAAGAAAAACATAAATTATATAAGAAAGAACATAATTAGAAAAAAAATCCATTGTAGTGCAAAGTGGTCATAGTGTTGCTCTACTGAGGTAGTGATTAGGGTTGTGCAGGTTGGTTCAAGAGCTGAATGGTTGAAGGGAAGTAGCTGTTCTTGAAACTATTGGTCTGGGACTTCAGGCTTCTGTACCTCCTGCCCGATGGTAGCCGCGAGAAGATGCCATGGTCTGGATGGTGGGGGTCTTCGATGATGGATGTTGAAGGAATCACTTCGCCAACGATGATAAACAAACTTGCATCAAGATTACTTAAAAATAGCTTTCTCACTTCCCATCACACAGAGGTGAATGAACACTAATTGTATAGTCATGCCACTGACACCATGGTACTTGGCAGTATGCAATTTCAGTACAGTAGTATTAAATTGACCAAGTCAAAAATGCTTATCTCCAGGATTAATTCAGGCTAACAAGCCCCAACAGCAAAAATTAAGTGTCATGTAAAACCATCATGTACTACAATGCTTTCCCTCTTAAACGTCTTGTCTGATAAAGAACTCTCTCATACTTATCTTAACCCCGCTGTGTTTAAAATCCTTTAGTACAGCTATATTTTTCATGGTTGGTTTTAAGTGTTCACGCAGAACATCCTAGCAAAGATTCAACACTACCAGAGAGATGTTAGACTTCTGTCTCTCTCATTAGCAAGAATAAATACACACCATGATAGATAGATAGAGCTCCCTTTTAACTCAGCATGACTGAAATGATCAGTGATTTTACTCAAAGCTTCTTCATTCAGTTTCCCAGATAATCTACTTAATTTTTCACCCACTTGAAACATTAATGGATTGGAGTCATGCTGTGTGATATTAGTAACAAACGTATTAACATGAGGATTTACATATGGATTAGTTTAAAAAAACATTGTAGATCTTGGGTGGGCCAGAAAGAGGATAAATAAAGGATTAAGATGATTCTATAGAATTCTAAGGTGGATTTATCATTGAGAAAGGAATGAAATGGTGATGTAAATAGCATTTAGTGATAACAAATTGTTCTGAAATCCCTCTTGACCACTCTCTTAATGAATGGTTATGTTCCATTCTCATTGCTGTGCTGTGGAATATTAGAGCAGTTACGTAACTAGTTGGTTAGACCTCTCCTGAATTAGAGTTGTTTGCTGATGTGATTATGGTACTGATGCAAACTTCTACTCTCACTGCCTGGCTACCTCCTTTTCCCGCTGCACCCAATCCCAACACACACCCTAACCAGTGGGCAAGTCCTGAAAGAACGATCTCAAGTCCTGTGATGTCAGCTTCCGATATGTTGGCTGTGTTCTGCCCTCTGAGTTGAAAGATTGTAGGTTCAACTCTCACTTTAGAGACCAAAAGTTTCAACGATAGGTTTGAGGGGAGAGATTTAATAGGAGACTGAGAGGAAACTTTTTCACCCAGAGGGTGGTATGGTTATAGAATGAGCTGCCAGAGGAAGTGGTAGAGGTGGGAACAGTAATATTTGGACAGGTACATGCATAAGAAAAGTTTAGAGGGATATGGGTCAAACACAGACAAACCGGATTAGTTTAGATGGGAATCTTGGTTGGCGTGGATAGAATGGGCTGAAGGGCCTGTTTCCTTGCTGTATGACTGACTCTATGACAAAAATACTCAGTGCATTCTGTTATTCCACTATTATGTTGTTGGAAGGTGCATTTTTTGAATGTGAACCTCACTCCATCTTCTCTCTCAGCTCCTTGCAAATGTAAATAACCCTTTGCACAATTTTGAGGAATATCAGAGAAGTTCTCCTCATCGGCCAGTATTTTCTGTTCAGTACCATCACTAAAACAGTGACCTTTTAACTGGTTGTCTTCTCATGACTCATTGTGGGATCTGTCTGCAAGGAAATTGTGTGACTCTGCCTGAAACTTGTTGGTCTTCCAGCACAATGAGATGTCCGTAGGGGAATGTTGCTGACTGGCACATTCCAGGCTGTGCTGAGGGATGCACTGAAGCTCGGTGCAGCCAATGCAAAAGCTCCTGTGGAGAAGCCCTTGAGGCTTCTTTCACTCCCACACATGGAGGGGCTGAGTCCTGTGGGGAAGCTCCTCAAACATTAAAATGGTGTATCACCCCAGGGACCATAAAGTGCAACGGTTCTATGGTAAATACAGAAAAATAAGTTAACAATACTGAATGTAATGACCATGAATGTAAAGATTTTACACTGCTTCTTTTGTATATATATTTTTTATTATAAATAAACTTTATTTTTGAAATAAAAAGTGACTGCACCATGGAAGTGTTTTCTAGCAATAAAATGCCTTGAAACATGCTGACAGATGTTAGAGAAATGCAAATGTTTTCTTTGTGCAATCTGCCATTTTAATTCAAGTACGTTGTCAGGAATAAGCATATTCTGTTTTGCTTACATGACTTGCTGCTCCTTCTGAACCTCAACAAAATGTGGCTGTTAAGGGCACAAGAGTCCAGGCAAATGACAAGTAAAGGTTTGTCTTAGACCTGAACTTGAGCATCCTTGAAACAAATGTAAGACAGGACAGTTGTGACAAATTTATTTAGCTGAGTAAAATGGCTGATTGGGAGCAGATTATCAAAGCAGTGCATGGCCAGATATTAACATATTTAGAAGGTTTTAGAAGATCCAAATGAAGAACTGTGCCTTGTGTAAGGCTCTATTATGTCAGAAACAATCTTGCAGATATTTGAAAACATGGTATCCTCCCACAATGTCAGCAAAACAAAGGAGCTGGTCATTGACTTCAGGAAGGAGGCAGAGTACATGCCTTTGTCTGTCAGTGGTGCTGAGGTGCAGATGGTTGAGAGCTTCAAGTTATTTTCACCAAAAATTTGTCCAGGTTCAGCCATGTTGACATTGTGGCCAAGAAAACGCACCAATGCCTCTACTTCCTCAGAAAGTGAAGGAAATTTGGCATGTCCCCAGTGACTCTCACCAATTTTTACAGATGTACCTTAGAAAGCATCCTATGTGGATGCATCACAGCTTGGGATGGCAACTGTTCTGCCCAAGACTGCAAGAAGTTGCAGAGGGTTGTGAATACAGTCTAGTCCATCATGCAAACCAGCCTCCCCTCTATTGACTTCCCGCTGCCTTGGGAAAGCAGTCAACATAATCGAACGTCCCTCCTGCCCCAATTGTTCTCTCTCCTCCCTTCTCCTGCCAGGCAGAAGATGCAAAAGTTGAAAGCATGTACCACCTGGCTGAAGGACCGCTTCTATCCCACCGTTATGAGTCTCTTGAATGGACCTCTCGTACACTAAAGATGAACTGATAATCTCCCAATCTACCTTGTTGTGGCCCTTGAACTTTATTTGTCTACCTGCACTGCACTTTCTCTGTGACTGCAACACTATACTTCGCATTGTTTTCTTTTTACTACCTCAATATACTTATGTATAGAATGATCTGCTTCGATGGCACACAAACAAAAGCTTTTCACTGTATTTTGGTACACGTGACAATAATAAACCAATATCTTGAATACCAACCACAGAAGAAAAGAGATAAGGTAAGATAAGATATCTTTATTAGTCACATGTACGTTGAAGCACACAGTGAAATGCATCTTTTTGCATAGAGTGTTCTGGGGGGCAGCCCGCAAGTGTCGCCACATGCTTCTGGCACCAACATAGCATGCCCACAACTTCCTAACCCGTACATCTTTGGAATGTGGGAGGAAACCGGAGCACCTGGAGGAAACCCACACAGACACGGGGAGAACGTACAAACTCCTTACAGACAGCGGCGGGAATTGAACCCGGGTCGCTGGCACTGTAGTAGCGTTATGCTAACCGCTACACTACCATGCCTGTCTGAGAAGGATGGAGAGAGCAAACAGGCCAAAATGGTTCATGTTTACATGTATGTTTAGCAGTTAGTTGAAAGCATGTCCATGATTTTCTTCCTGGGTAGTATCTCAGGGCCAAGGATGACCCGATCCACTCTGTCGGATCTGAATAGTTGATGAGGCCCACAGACTCTGCCACAGATGTGGCAGTTGGTGCTTGATGGGGTGAGCAGGTGGGTTGCTTGGGATCCTTCCGCTGTTTGCACCTGAGCTCAGTGTGTTGCTATCCAGCAGACTTGAGGTTCTCCCTTCCTTCCTGGATACTCCTCCATTTTGAGCAGTCATGGGCCAAGGATTCTTGTGGGTCAGTAGAGGATGTTACAGTTTTCAAGATTTTTGTAAAGTCCTTGAATTTTTCTCTTGTCCTCTGGGGATCCCTTTATATGATGGAGATCAGTACAATGTACCCATTTTGAGAGTCTGGTATCGGTATGCGGACAATGTGACCCATCCACTAAAGCTGGTTAAGGGTGATCAGAGTCTGCGCTGGAGATTTTGATCTTCACTGTTTGTACATCTGTGAAATTATTTGAAAGCCAGCATAACCTGATAGAAGTTCATAAAATTACGAGAGGCACAGATCAAATAGACAGAATCTTTTTCTGATTGCAGAAATGTCAAGCACATTTAATGCTAAATGTATACAGTGCAAGTGATGCTAAAGTACAAATGATTTGTCATTTGTCAAATCATTTCATTGTCAAATGAAACACAAATGATGCAAAAGGTGTGCTTAAAAACAAGAGGGCATAGGTTTAAGATCAGAGGCGAGAGATTTAAAAAGAACATCAGGGCAGCTGCTTCACGCAAAGGGTGGTGCGTATTTGGAATGAGCTTTCGGAAATAGCGGTTGAGGCGGGCACATTAACAACATCCATTCCCCATCATGATAGCCTCACCACCCTCTGCTTCTTTCTTAACCAGAGACAAACAGTCCCTTTCTGCTAACACTCTCCTCCGCCTGGCTGAACTTGTCTTCACTCTAAGCAACTTCTCTTTCGATCCTTCTCACTTTCTACAGACCAAGGGTGTAGCCATGGGCACTCGCATGGGCCAGCTATGCCTGCCTTTTCGTTGGCTACATTGAACAGTCTCTGTCACTAGCCTACCCTGGTCCCACTCCTCAACTCGTTCTCTGCTACATCGATGATTGCATTGGTGCCACCTCTTGTACCCATGAGGAACTCGACAGTTTCATAAATTCGCCACTAATTTTCACCCGGTCCTCCCATTCACTTGGACTACCTCTGACACCTCTCTCTCTCCATCTCTCCATCTCATGAGATTTCTTATCCACCAACATCTTCTACAAACCCACTGATGCCCACAGCTACCTTGATTACAGCTCCTCCCAATCTGTCTCTTGCAAGGGCGCGATCCCTTTTCCTCAACTTCTCTGCCTCCACCGCATCTGCTCCCATGATGAGGCTTTCCACTCCAGGACATCCAAGACATCCAAACTTTTTTACTAACTGTGGCTCCCCCCCACCCAAGGTGGTCGAGAGAGCTCACACCCATATCTCTGCCATTTCCCGAACCTCTGCTCTCACCCCCACCCCTCCCAGACCCAACAGGGAGAGGGTCCCCCCTTGTCCTCACATTTCATCCCACCAGTTCACTCACTCCCCACCCATCCCACTCCCACCCTGGGGACTTTCCCCTGTTCCTGCCATAGGTGTAGCACCTGCCCCTACACCACCTCCGTCCAGTGACCGAAACAGTCCTTTCAGGTGAGGCAAAGATTTACCTGCACCTCCCCTAATCATCTACTGCAATCAGTGCTCCAAGTGTGGCCTTCTCTACATTGGCGAGACCAAACGCAGACTAGGTGACCATTTCGTAGAACACCTACGCACGATCTGCATCTCCCCGTTGCCAGTCACTTCAACTCCCCCTCCCACTCCATCACTGATATGTCAGTCCTCGGCCTCCTCCACTGCCAGGAGAATTCCAAGTGCAAACTGGAGGAACAGCACCTCATTTTCCGACTTGGGACCTTACAGCCTTATGGCATGAACATCGAGTTCTCCCACATTAAGTAAACCAATTCTCCCCGCCCCACCTTGCCTCTTCTTTTCTACCCTTTCCTAGCCTATCTCTTTTTCTCCTCACCATTTTTTCTCTCTCCTTTCCCTCTCCTCCCCTCCATCCATGGGGCACCTGTCTCCATACCTTTGACCCATCCCCTGGTGGATCTGCTCTCCCCTCCTCCCCCGCACCTGCCTATCACTATCTCTTACCTGCATCTACCTATCACAACCCTGTGCCCACCCTGCCTTCCCTATCACTGCTCTGCTTTTCCCTCCTATATATTGGGCTTCCCCTTTTCCTATCTTCAGTCCTGAAGAAAGGTCCTGAACCGAAACGTTGACCGCCCGCTTTCCTCCACGGATGCTGCCTGGCTTGCTGAGTTCCTCCAGCATCTTGTTGTTTTTTTATCTAGATTCCAGCATCTGTAGTCCTTTGTTTCTCTATTTAAAAGCCATCTTGAAAAGTACTAACTCAATGTAACTGCACTGTGCAATGAATTGACCTGTACGATCGATATGCTAGACAAGTTTTTCACTGTACCTCAGTACAAGTAACAATAACATACCAATACCTGGATAGGAGATGTTTAGAGGGCTATGGGCTAAATGCGGGCAGATGGGACCAGTTCACTGGCCAACTCAGTTGGCATAGACAAGATCGGCCAAAGAGCCTGTTTCCCTGCTGCATAACTCTGACTCGACTGGAGGATATGCAATTTAGGTGAGGGGGGGAAGTTTAAAGGAGATGTGCGGGACAAGTGGTAGATGCCTGGATTAGGCTGCCGGGGTAGAGCTGGAGGCAGGTGTGATAGAGATGTTTAAGAGGCTGTAGAACAGGCACCTAAACATGCACACGCAGAGAATAGAGGGAAGTGGAGGCAGAAGAGATTAGATTAACAAACAATCTGCTTGAGAAACTCGGGGTTGAGCAGCATCTGTGGAGGGAAAGGATTCCTCTCTCCCCACAGATGCTGCTCGACCCGCTGAGTTTCTCGAGCAGGTTGTTTATTGCTCCTGATTCCAACATCTGTAGTCTCTTGTCTCCAGGGGTTAGTTTACTTTGGCATCGTGTTTGGCATGGATATGTGGGCCAAAAGGCCTAATCCTGTGCTATATGTCCTCTATATAATGTCCTCTATATAATGTCCTATAACAAGTGAATGCACGTTAAAAGTTTTTCATTGGCTGTGGAGCCCTTTACATCACAGGGATATGAAAGATGCTATACAAATGCATTTTTTTTTTGTTCCTTTCACTTGAGATGTAAAGTCCATTCACTCAATCAGTGTAAAAGCTAACATCCGATGTGAAACGTGAGTTGAATACCAGAGCTGTTCCAATCCTGATGCTCTTCAAGACGAGATATCCTTCCTTTCTCAAAAAGGAACAAACCATTTGTGAAACTGCATTTTTCAAATGGGTGATTTGCAAGAAGGTAATTTTTCTAGCACTAATCAAAGTAGTAACAATGAGTCAAAACCAATCTACATAACAATTTGTTAGTACTTCTCAATTTGCAAATGAGCCACTTAAATAATGCAACAGTCCAAAATTTCAATAGCCAAGCTGTGGAGTGTACAATTATTTTAGAATTTGTCTGAATACTGAGAGATGCCCCAATTTAGCAACAATGCATTGAAAGTGTCGGCAAGCACAACAACGGAATAACTTACAGTTCCCTCTCGGGCAAAGACGACATTTCGGATAACAGTAGAAACAAAATCATACGGAGAGAAAACTCAGCTGATCATCAACTCGGTGAATGACGCATTTTGGTCTGCCTGAACCTTGTTGGTCTTCCAGTTCAACAAGTTCTCCGTAAGGGATTGGAGTACGTGCTGAGGGATGCAATGAAGCTTGGCTCAGACACTGCAAAGGCTTTGTGCAGAAGGATCACAGTCTAGTGTCCTGCTGACACTGGATTCTGAGGGGCTGGGTCAGGGACTTCATGTGGGCATTGTTGCATCACGGTCTGGTACAGCAATTCGAATGCACAGGAATGTAGGAAGCTGCAGAGAGTAGTCGACTCAGCCCAATACATCACAGGCACATCCCTCCCCACCATCGGTAGTATCTGCAGGTAGTATCTCAAGAAGGCAACATCCATCATCAAAGATCCCCACTATCTGGGCCATGCCATCTTCTCACAGCTCCCATCGGGCAGGAGGTACAGAAGACTGAAGTTCCACACCACCAGGTTCAAGAACAGCTACTTCCCTTCATCCGTTCGGTTCTTGAACCAACCAGCAAAACCCAAATCACTGCAGTTTAGCAACACTGTGACCACTTTGATCACTTTGCATTAAAATGGACGTTGTTCTAATTGTGTTCTGTCATGTAAAAATTGTGTACAATTTATGTTAAGTTTGTGTTTTTCTTGTGAATGCTGCTTATATTGATGCTATGAGTCTGTGATGTTGCTGCAAGTAAGTTTTTCATTACATCTATGCAGACATTTAACAATAAACTCGACTTTTGAATTTTGATTGTTTAAGGAGGAATTGTTTTGGAGGATGAGAGATGACTAACTCTACGATGGACATGTAGATGGAATAAAGATTTAACTTCAACTGGAGGGTGTTACCTCACAATTGGAATGGTGTGATCTTTCACCAAGTCCATCACTAACTGTCTCCCCTTGATCAGTTAAGAGCCAACCACATTGATGGGTCTTGAGTCAAATAAAAGGTCGATTCACAAATCATACTTTGATAAGGTGCCATCCAAGATTATTAAGCAAGGTTAGAGTGTAAAGGTTTGAGCAGAATACATTGTCATGAATTAAGGCCTAGTTATAGACAGTAAACAATACGTACAGATAAATGGGTTATTTTGGGATTGGGGGGGTGCCACAGGGATTGGTGCTGGAATCCCAGCTGTTAACAATCTATCAATGGTTTTGATGAAGAGATCATGTGTAATGTATCCAAGTTTGCTGTCAATATGAAGCCGGTTAGCAGAGTGGGTTGTGGGGAGGATGCAGAGAAGCTTCAAGGGGATATGTTCAGGCTAAGTGAATGAGCAAGGACATGACAAATGGAATATAATATGGAAAAAGACTAAGTAATCCAGTTTGGTAGGAAAATATAGAAGGTTAGAACATTTATTAAATGTTGAGACGTTCCAAAGGACCCTGGATGTCTGTGTAGACTAGCCACTGAACATTATCACATAGCTACAGCTTGAATAAGGATGGAAAATTGTATTTTTTTATTAGAAGAGGCTTTGGATACAAGAGTAAATAATTATTGGGATTATATTGGGCCTTAGTGAAACTGCACCTGGAATATTCTGTAAAGGTCTAGTCTCCCTACCAAAGGAAGGATATACTTGCAAAACAATTCATCTTATAGAGGTGTATAAAATTATGAGGGGCATAGGTAGGGTGAATGTACACAGTCTTTTTCCCAGGGTTGGAGGATCAAGAGCTGGAGGACATAGGTTTAAGGTGAGCGGGGAGAGATTTAATAGGAACCTGAACTATGGGAACGAGTTGCCAGAGGAAGTGGTTGAGGCAAGTACAATAACAACATTTAAAAGATACTCGGACAGGTACATGGATAGGAAAGGTTTAGAGTAATATGGGCCAAACACAGGCAAATGGGACTAGCTTAGATGGAATCTTGGTGGGCATGGACCAGTTGGGCTGAAGGGCCTGTTTCCATGCTGTATGATTCTATGACAAGCAAAGGTTCACCAGTTTGATTCCTGGAATGGTGGATATTGGTCAGATGGATTAAGCGGACGATAACTACACACTCTGGAGAATGAGGGGTGATCTTATTGAAACATATATCATTCTGACAAGACTTGACAGAGTAGATGCAAGGAGGATATTTCCTCTGACTGGGGTGTCTAGAACTAGGCATCAGTCTCAAAAAGAAAGGGATCAGCCATTCATGACTGAGATAAAGGAAAATTCTTGATCCAAGGATGATGACTTTTTGGAAGTCCACCGCCGCCCCCCCCTCCCCACCCCATGAGGTATCACTGTGGTATATCATTGAGGATTGTAGGGTCCCAGCACCAATCCCTCTGGCACCCTACTAGTCACAGACCATTGAACGGTTCCCTTATACGATGAGATGGACTCTGACCTCACGATCTACCTTGTTGTGACCTTGCAGCTTATTGCACTGCACTTCCTCTGTAGCTGTGACACTTTACTCTGTACTGTTGTTGTTTTTACCTGTACTACATCAATGCACTCTGTACTAACTCAATGTAACTACACTGTGTAATGAATTGACCTGTACCATCAGTATGCAAGACAAGTTTTTCACTGTACCTCGGTACAAGTGACAATAATAAACCAATACCAATACAGTGTATTTTCAAGGCAGAGATTTATAGATCTTTTGAATTTTAAGGGGAGTAATGGATATGGGGTTAGTTCAAAAACGTGGCGCTGAGATAAAAGGTCATCTCCCTTCACTCCATTTTCCCACCCAGATGTGGAGTGAATGAGCAAACAACACATCACCAAAGGAGACGGCAGATGCTGGAGTCTGGAGCAAAATCCAAACTGCTGGAAGTACTTAGCAAGTTGAGCGGCACGTGTGGAGGCAAAGAGATGGTTGACATTTTATCTCTCAACACAAAACATTGACTATCCCTTTGCCTTCACAGATGCTGCTTGACCCACTGAGTTCTTCCAACATTTTTGCAAAGGATCAGACATGATCTCATTAAATGTAAGAGCAGCAATGGGGGACTGAATGGGCTCCTTCTCATTTTTGTGTGTTCTTGTCAAATTGGTTTATTATTGCCACATGTACCGAGGTACAGTGAGAAAATTTGTTTTGCATACCGTTCATACAGGTCATTTCATCACATCAGTGCATTGAGGCAGTACAAGGGAAAACAATAACAGAATGCAGAATAAAGTGTTACAGTTACAGAGAAAGTGCAATGCAGGTGCAAGGTTATAACGAGGCAGATTGTGAGGTCAAGAGTCCATTTTATTGTACTAAGGAACCATTCAATAGTCTTATAACAGCAGGATAGAAGCTATCCTTGAGCTTGGTGGTACGTGCTTTTCAGGCTTTTGTATCTTCTGCCTGATGGGAGGGGGGAGAATGTCTGGGTTGGGAGAGGTCTACATTACACTCATGACCTCTGGTTTTGAACACCAAGAGGAAGAGTTTCCTCCTATCAACTCTATTTGTGTCCTTCATAATTTTGCATCTGTCTATCAGGTCTCCCACTCCAAGGAAAACAAACAACTTACCTCGTCTCTCCTCATAACCGAAATGGTAGATCTCCGTCCTCATCCTGGTTTATCTCCTCTGCACTGGCTCTAATGCAGTCACATCCTTCCTTTAGTGCGCTGACCAAAACTGCATGCAGTACTCCACTTATGGCCTAACCAAGACGTTATAAGAACAAGACCTCATATTCCACTATGACAGCCTGCAAACCAATTGCACGAAGATTGGATTTTCCAATTTCAGGTCGCCCTTACCTCCCTTTCCCACTCCTACTGGTCCATCTTGGTTCTTTCTCCCTTTCTTCCACTTTTCCATCCCCCTTGTTACCTGGATTCATTCCCATCCCCACCTGGTTCCATCTGTCCATCATCCTTCCGTCATCATGTGGCATTTATCACCTTGCAGCCCCTGTCTCTACCTCCCACCCTCCACACCTCTTGCCCAGCTTCATCTGCCTCATTTTTTTTCCCCTTATCTGTTTCCACCTCTTACCCACCAGCCTCATCTCTAAACTTCCCCTTCCCCCTCCTGGCTCCATCTACCCGTCATCCCCCACCTCACCTGGTCCCACCTAATCATCTACCAGCCCATATGTCACCCCTCCCACTCTGTGTACCAGCTATCTTACCTCTACACTCTCAGCCTTGATGCAGGGTCTCGACTGGAAACATTGGCCATCCCTTTGACTCCACAGATGCTGCCCGACCCATTGATTTCCTCCAGTAGTTTGCTCTTAGCTCCAATGTCTTATAAAGTTGTACCAGAACTTCCTTGCTCTTATAAGCTACAACCTTACTAATAAAGGCAAGCTCATTGTGGATGTCCTACCCTTATTAGCCCTCCCAAAATGGCCTTGTACGAATCAGGATTAAATTCCATCTGCTTTGCTTTGGTCACCTTACTGACTGATTGATGCAATCACAAAGAAGGCACGCCAGTGGCTTTACTTTGTTAGGACTTTGAGGAGATTTGGTATGTTACTGAAGACTCTTGCAAATTTCTGTAGCTGTACGGTGGAGAGCATTCTGACTGGTTGCATCACCGCCTGGTATGGAGGCTTCAATGCACAGGATCTCAAGGGTCTGCAGAGGGTTGTAGACTCAGCCAGCTCCGTCATGGGCACAAACCTACCCACCATCGAGGACATCTTCAAGAGGCAGTGCCTCGTGAAGGCAGCATCCATCACTAAGGACCCTCACCATCTGGGGCATGCCCTCTTCTCATTACTACCATCAGGCACAGGATCCTGAAGACCCACTCTCAACGATCCTTCCTCTCCGCCATCAGATTTCTGAATGGTCCATGAACACGTGAACACTACTTTGTTGTTCCTTTTCTTGCACAATTTATTTATTTTGTAATTTATCGTAATTTTATGTCTTGCACTGTACAGCTGCCGCAAAACAACAAATTTCACGACATATAAGGCAGTGATAATAAACCTGATTCTGATCGATATTGTCCTCCAGACTAACACTATTCTCTCACTATCAACAACACCATGGATTTGTGTGTCATCTGCAAATTAGCAAATCATACCTCCTCTGTGAATTTACAAATCATACCTCCAACGTGCCAACATCACCACTTGTGTTTTAGTGCAAAATGCTGATGAGGAGAGTCCCTCTCATCTTTGCACAGGACTTAGAAGATACATTTGTGTAAAGCACAAATATGTGCATGGGCAATTTCTTGGGTCAGAAGCTGCTGCAAAGGGTGGATGCAGATCATAAAATTATGATGATGGAGCTATTTATAGTCACATACCGAAAAACACAGAGCAAGATTTTGCCCCTTATCAAAATCAAAGGCACAGTAGACCAGTTTGATACTCTGGGATGCCAGTTATTTTCTTTGAAGTTAGTAATGAGTGTGTATTTAGGTGAAATTTCTTTGTCAGCTCTTTTGATGAAGATGGCCAAATCAATTTTGTATGAATCCTTTGGTGTCTTTGCTACTAATATTGTCATGTTCAAGTTCATGTGCTCAGTCTCTTTGAGCTTGTCAGAACAAAAACATCTGACTGGAAATTTAATGCTACATCGGACTGTGCATTGTAACTTTACATTCTGTTTCTTATATGTAGTGTATGAAATATTGGTTAAGAACAATATTTATTGCTTTAGGTTGTAACTTCTTTAAGGATTGTGTAAGTTCTCTGAGCTTCAAAACAAGTGTGTATAGAGAGTTCCAGAGGCATTTTATGAACAGCTTGTTGGAACCCTGTACATTGCAGCTATGATAATGTTGCAGCTATATAGGTCCCTGGTCAGACCCCACTTGGAGTACTGTGCTCAGTTCTGGTCACCTCACCACAGGAAGGATGTGGAAGCCATAGAGAGGGTGCAGAGGAGATTTACAAGGACGTTGCCTGGATTGGGGAGCATGACTTATGAAAACAAGTTGAGTGAACTAGGCCTTTTCTCCTTGGAGTGACAGAGGATGAAAAGTGACCTGATAGAGGGGTATAAGATGATGAGAGGCATTGATTGTGTGGGTAGTCGGAGGTTTTTTCCCAGGGCTGAAATGGTTGCCACAAGAGGACACAGGTTTAAGGTGTTAGGGAGTAGGTACAGAGGAGATGTCAGAGGTAAGTTTTTTACTTAGAGAGTGGTGAGTGAATGGTATGGGCTGCCAGCAATGGTGGTGGAGGCGGATACAATAGGGTCTTTTAAGAGACTTTTGGATAGGTACATGGAGCTGAGAAAAGTAGAGGGCTATGGGTAAGCCTAGTAATTTCTAAGGTAGGGACATGTTCAGCACAACTTTGTGGGCCGAAGGGCCTGAATTGTGCTGTAGGTTTTCTATGTTTCTATGTTTCTACTGCACATTGGGTTATGTTCGAGGTTAAGAATTCATTGAGCAGATACATTTTATGCTGAGGATAGGATGGTGAAATGCATAGGCAGCAAAAGTGATCAAGTAATCAATGTCATTGAGTTATCCCATGACTACGTTGCTGGGGTGTGTCTGATCAATTCCCGATTAACTGCAATATGCCTCAGGTCCAGAGCTGAGCTCGGAGAGGAAGGTGGTGCACGCACCTTTCTGTGCAACTATAAAGGCAAGGCAAGTAACTGTCGAAGTGACAAAAAGACAAACTGCTGGAGGAACTCAGCGGGTCGGGCAGCGTCCACAGAGGAAAAAGGACAGTCAATGTTTTGGGTCGAGACCCCTCATTTGGACTGGTCAACCTGACACATTTCCCTCCACAGATTCTGCCTGATTCGCCCAGTTCATCCAGCAGTTTGTTTTTTGCTCCAGATTCCAGCATCTGCAGTCTCCTGTGTCTCCGTACTACAAAATGGCATTCCAGTCCCTTAAATTTGCCTTGATAATTAATCTTTATTTTCAATTTTTTTCTTCCCTTTTATCTCTTTTCCCTTATCCCTTTTATAATATGCATTATGAGGAGAGACTAAGGGAGCTAGGGCTTTACTCTTTGGAGAGGAGGGGGATGAGGGGAGACATGATAGAGGTGTACAAAATATTAAGAGGAATAGATAGAGTGGACAGCCAGCGCCTCTTTCCCAGGGCACCAATGCTCAATACAAGAGGGCATGGCTTTAAAGTAATGGGTGGGAAGTTCAAGGGAGATATCAGAGGAAGGCTTTATACCCAGAGAGTGGTTGGGGCATGGAATGCACTGCCTGGGGTGGGGGTGGAGGCAGGTACATTGGTCAAATTCAAGAGATTACTAGATAAACATATGGAGGAATTTAAAATAGAGGGATATGTGGGAGGAAGGGGTTAGATAGTCTTGAGCGAGGTTTAAAGTCAGCACAACATTGTGGGCCGAAGGGCCTGTATTGTGCTGTACTGTTCTATGTTCTATGTTCTATCTCCATGAGTGGTATTATGCAACTTAAAATGCCCTCTTCATCCACCTCAGTGGAAGGTAATCTTCTCTTTCAGAAATCTTGGTAGTTACAAGAAAGTACGGCAGCCCTTCCATACACGCACTGAGTCGATGGAAGTGCTGTCTTATGGGGAATGAGGGTGAATGTGCCCTAAAAAAGGCCCATCCCCAACACAAGAAGACAATCTTGTCAGCAGAAATGTGATTAGATATTTATGCAACATCAGCAAACTTATTTATATCTTGTTTCCACCTGCAGAGTGTACACCTGTAGGCTCTGTTTTTTCTCTCCATGGGTGCTGACTGATTTGCTAAGTATTTTCAGCACTTTCTGTTTTTATTAATAATAAAGACATAGCTATGAATATTGACACAGCTGCTGATTGATCCCTCAGAGGAAGGGATATGTATCACCACAAGTTCAACAATGTTTCATTCACAAGAAGCATTAGAATAGAGTACACACTCAAGCTAGATCCTTAGAAAACAAGAGAAGTGGAAAGAAATCTTTCCATAAAGGGGAAAGAAGCAAAGTTAATGTTTATAGTTTTTGGCTAATAATGATTTTTTTTGTTGCTCCTGTGTGGTCTCTTATGTCTCTAATGATTATAGAGTCATACAGCACGGACACAGGCCCTTCGGCCCAACTGGTCCATGCTGACCAAGATGCCCATCCAAGCTAATCCCATTTTAGAGTGACTGATCATGAGAAGAAGTTAAATATACTAGGCAGAGATTGGTCAAGAAAGTTGAGGATGAATTGGAAAAACGGGTTTGATCAGGATACATCATAACCATGTTGAAGGAAGCTTCCAGAACAATATGAAGATATGTTTAAGGATTTGTACATGGAGAGTGAAGGGCATCCAGCTGATAGACATATCAAGCCCATCAATGGTAAACCAAGACCAATGCTAAAAAGCTATATATACCATGTTTGTATTGGGAAATGTGTCACAGAATAATTGGGCTTCTTCTTTCATGATGGTAACTAAGGCTGATGGCACTATCTAGTTCTAAGGAGATTAGAAAATAACCTGTAATGGGTACTTAACAAGCAATAACCTCTGCCTACATTTTAGGATTGGTGTGGGATATTGACAAGAATGGGGGTCTTCATGAAGTTAGATTCATCTCATGTCTATGCTCAGCCTAGCATAGATTAAGAAAAACAAAAATTTTTGACAATTAACAACCACAGAGATGTACTAGTGGATCATGTGACATGTGAGGTAAAGGTAAATTAGTAAATTGGTTTATTATTGCCACATGTACCGAGGTACAGTGAAAAACTTGTCTTGCATACTGTCCATACAGATTAATTCATTACACAGTGCATTGAGGTAGTATCGGTATTGGTATTGGTTTATTATTGTCACTTGTACCGAGGTACAGTGAAAAACTTGTCTTACAAACCGATCTTACAGGTCAATTCATTACACAGTGCAGTTACATCAAGTTAGTACAGAGTGCATTGATGTAGTACAGGTAAAAAAAAACAATAA
This sequence comes from Pristis pectinata, assembly GCF_009764475.1. Lineage (NCBI taxonomy): Eukaryota > Metazoa > Chordata > Chondrichthyes > Rhinopristiformes > Pristidae > Pristis > Pristis pectinata. The sequence continues at coordinate 7,321,840 of NC_067407.1, read as the reverse complement.
CAGTACAAAGTGTCACAGCTACAGAGAAAGTGCAGTGCAATAAGGTGTAAGGTAAGTACAATGTAAAACAATAACAGAATGCAGAATAAAGTTACAGTTACAGAGAAAGTGCAGTCAGGTAGACAATAAGGTGCAAGGTCATAACGAGGTGGATTGTGAGGTCAAGAGTCTATCTTATCGTACTAGGGAACTGTTCAGTAGTCTTATAACAGCAGGATAGAAGCTGTCCTTGAGCCTTGTGGTAACTGCTTTCAGGCTCTTGTATCTTCTGCCCAATGGGAGCGGGCAGAAGAGAGAATCTCTGAGGTGGGTGGGGTCTTTGATTATGTTGGCTGCTTTACTGAGGTAGCGAGAAGTATAGACAGAGTCCACAGAGGGGAGGCTGGTTTCCGTGATGTGCTGAGCTGTGTCCACAACAGTGTGCAGTTTCTTGTAGTCATGGCCAGAGCAGTTGCCATACCAAGCTGTGATGCGACTGGATGGGATGTTTTCAATGCTGCATCAATAAAGTCATCATCAAAAATAGATAGGGGGTCCAGCACTGTTTGCGCATTTAGGATGATATCCATAATCGCAATCGCCAAGGGGAAGTAAACCTTTGCATGCTTGAAGCAGTGTTCAAGGATTTCATCAACATTGTCAAGCTTAAAAGAAGTGCAAACATGCAGGAAGAAGTGATTTATTTTGGTCTGTGAGTAGTTGAAGATGGGCTGCAGCCAATAAAAGATGGAAGCCCCAAACTGTTCCTGAACACACAATCTGCTGGAGGAAATCGGCAGGTCGAGCACCGTCTGTGCGGTGAGGGGAGGAAAGGAATTGTCGACGTTCTGGCTCGCAACCCTGTATCAGGACTAAGTTCCTTCAACGGATTGTCCGTTGCTCTGGATTCCAGCATGTGCAGTCTCTTGTGCCTCCAGTGTTTCGGAACACAATCACTTCGAAGGATGGTCCAATGTTACACAAGGTTTCTACCTGACCTTGCTTCAGTGGCAACTGTACCATTATCATTTATTGAAGAAAGATGAACATGATGGAAGACAAAGATCATGAAAAGCTGCCTCTGTTTATGAAACCTTCAGCAATGGTCCTTTTGGGTGTATTGCAACAACAACTTGCCTGTGATGCTTCTAACTGTGGAGTTGGGCCAGTGGTTAACCAGGTTATGGATGGAAGTCATAAGAAGTCTTGTGCTTCATGCACAATTGACCAACGCATGGAGGGGTAAAGCACTTCACTCAGATAAGGAGATGTTGGCAATTATTACTGGAGTTAAAAGGTTTCACTAATTCTTGCTGGAAAACATCAATGTCCCTTTAATTCACATCTCCCAGTCAACTTTCAACGGTGTTTTTGTTTCTTCCTTTCCTGGGACTTATAAACGAAGGTAGTAGATTAAGAGATAAGATATCTTTATTAGTCACATGTACATCGAAACACACAGTGAAATGCATCTTTTTGCGGAGAGTGTTCTAGGGGCAGCCCGCAAGTGTTGCCACGCTTCCGGCGCCAACATAGCGTGCCCACAACTTCCTAACCCGTACGCCTTTGGAATGTGGGAGGAAACTGGAGCACCCGGAGAGACACGGGGAGAACGTATAAACTCCTTACAGACAGTGTCCGGATTTGAACGCAGGTCGCTGACGCTGTAAAGCGTTACGCTAACCGCTACACTACCATGCCTGCCCATAATTGCTCCAATTTGTGTCTGTAAGGTAGAGACCAGAAATGTGCAAGTTGACAACATCACCACAGGTGTGAACGATGTTGCAGAAATGACAGCTGCTCCACGATGGATTGTGCCGTGAAGCCTTGATTCCAAATTCATACAGCATGGAAACAGGCCCTTCGGCCCAACTCATCCATGCTGACTGTATTGCCCAGCGAACTAGTCCCATCTGCCCACGTTTGGCCCATAGCCCTCTAAACCTCTCCTATCCATGTACTTATCTAGATGGCTGTTAAATGTTGCTGATGTGCCCACCTCAACCACTATTTCTGGCACCTCATTCCAAATACGCACCACCCTTTGTGTTGAGAAGCTGCCCCTGATGTCCCTTTTAAATCTCTTGCCTCTGATCTTAAACCTATGCCCTCTTGTTTCCAGCTCCGCTTCCCTGGGAAAAAGACTATGTGCTTTCACCCTGTCTATGCCCCTCATGATCTTATACCTCTATCAGGTCACCCCTCAATCTCCTACGTTCCAGGGAATAAAGTCCTAATCTACGTAACCTCTCCTTGTAACTCAGGCCCCCAAGTCCAGTCTACAACACCACCTATTTTAGTACCATCCACAAACTTACTAATCATGCCTTGTGCATTCAAATTATGAGAATGGTAAATCTTTCCTGCACTCTTTCTAGTTTAATAAGATCTTTCCTATAACAAGGTGACCAAAACTATACTCAATACTCCAAGTGAGGCCTCACCAACGTCTTACGTAACTGCAACGTAACTTCTTAACTGCAACGTAACTCCTTAACTCCTATACTCAGTGCCCTGACTGATGAAGGCCAGCGTGCCAAATGCCTTCGTTACCACCCTATCTACCTGTGACACTGTTTTCAGCGAATTATGCACTTGCACTCCAAGGTCCCTCTGTTCTATAATACTCCCCAGGGCTCTACTATTCATTGTATAAATCCTACCCCTGGGTTGATCTCACAAAATTCAATACCTCACATTTTTCTGGATTGAAAGCCATTTGCCAATCCTCAGCCCACATACCTAACTGATCAAGATCCCCTTATAATTTTACATAACCTTCTACACTACCTACAACACCACCACCATCCAAAACTTACTAACCATGCCTTGTACATTCACGTTCTGAGAATGGTTGCAATCACATTGCAAAACACTTTTAATGCATGATTTGCTGTGATAAAATTTCTAGACAACAATTTTTAATACATTCTGCATCTATATGTGGATAATATTCTCTAGCAATGTTTGGCCAAAATACATAAGTTAGACACTTCATTGATGATAATGAAACCAAGTCTGTCCAACCAGCTATGATGATATCAACATGAAAGATTTCTTCTCTTTTCTTATTTCACCTACAGATTACAGCAAATGCAAATAATGGTAAGGTATTAGTGCTAATGGCACCACTGTAGAATTAAGCACTAAACATGATTAATTGTTCTGAACCTAACTATTTATTCAACTGAAAAGATCTGCCTAATATCAGGGTTAGAGGGCATCTGAGGGGGAATTTTTTCACCTTGAAGCTGTTTGGAATCTGGACCGTGCTGAAGAAGTAGATGCTGGAGTCAGGTACTCTTACAACATTTAAGAAGTATGTGGACGAGCACTTGAATTGCCAGAGTGTAGGAGGGTATAGACAACATGTGGGTAAATGGGATTAGTGTAGATGGATACTTGATGGTTGGCACGGACCAACAAGCCTGTTCCTGTGTTGGATGGATTCTATGGTTCTTTAAAAATCCAGGCTGTCTGCACAGTAGTGTAGCAGTTAGCATAACGCTTTACAGTGCCAGCGACCTGGGTTCAAATCTGGCCACTGTCTGTAAGGAGTTTGTACGTTCTCCCCGTGTCTGTGTGGGTTTCCTCCGGGTGCTCCGGTTTCCTCTCACATTCCAAAGACGTACGGGTTAGGAAGTTGTGGGCATGCTATGCTGGCGCCGGAAGCGTGGCGACACTTGCGGGCTGCCCCAGAACACTCTACTCAAAAGAAACATTTCATTGTGTGTTTTGATGTACATGTGACTAATAAAGAAACCTTATCTTATCTTATCTTTTGAGGTGGCACATTACCACTTGTAAATGTGTGGACATCCTTGCACGATTGGCGGAGGAAGTTAGAAGCCCTTCTGCCTCCTGCCCAGATGAACACACCTGCCCTCAACCATCACCTTAAGAAGATTTGACCCTTGGCACTATTGTACTTCCCCTTCACAAGTGAGCTGTGGGCTTTCTAAGGACTTCTTTAGTAGAAGAGCAACCTGTACTACCTGAGAGTATTAAAACTTCACAGCAGAAATTCATCTTTTACTTTAATTCGCTGGGAGTGATACAGACATTTAACCTTTGAAAAGGTCACTGAGGGGAGGGAGGAATGTGGACTTACAGCCGAATGAGGCATGATCTTATTGAAGGTCAGATCAGGCCTGAAGGCTGAATGGACTGCTCCTGGTCCTATTTCAAAGTCCCGTACTTTTGTACGGTTACTAACTCTGGTCAAAGCTGAATCCTGCCCATGGTGCCAACCTGTGTACAGACTCCGAACTGAATGTCAGAAGTGGAATAAAATAATGCAACATTGGTTCAAACATAGTCATGACTTTGCAGTCAGGGGATCGCAGTGGGCAGAAGAAGAGAAAGAACGTCCCTGCAGAGATCTCCTTGCCAAAGGACTGAGTCTACTGTGTGCACATGTGAAGGACCCCTAAGTTATGAGCATCCATTACTTCAAACCCAATGCCCCAAGGTGTGCATCCTGAGAGAGTAAGAATGCCAGAAACCGCGTCCTTGGGTTTGGGTCTTTTAAGATAGACACTGCTGTGTATTTGCTTCAACCCAAGGCTCAGTTCACTGTGGAATAGCTCCTTACTGTGGTCCACATTGCTTGATCTAAGCATGTCTTGCTCATGTGGCTTCAGTTGCTGCAGTTGTGGTCTCAGTTGCTGCAGAGAGAGTGAGCTGGCTCCATTGCTCAGCACCTAAGACTACAAGTCTTCCAACAGCCCTGACAGAAGTGAATGAATCATTTGGAGCTGTGTTGAACAGTGGCTAAAAACGTGGTTCTGAAACAACAAGTAATTGGTTAGCACAGTTAATCAATGCTACCAAGATGTTAAAACATTACAAGATAAACTGTGTTGAGCGTGACACATCTAAAATAAAGAAGACTTGTATATCTGCGGCATCTTTCAAGCTAATTAAATACATACACTGGTTGCCACATTTTTTACAACACTGCACTGTCAGGGAGTCTGCTGTGACTCAGTTGGTAGTACACTTGCTTCTGACAGCTGGTTACTCCAAAGACCTGAACACATAATTGTGCAGTACTGAGGGAGTGCTGTTCTGTCATCATGTGGATGAAGTATTAAGCTGAGGTTCCATTGGCTTTTTGGGTAGACTTCAAAGATCCCAAGGCAGTGTTTCAGAGAACAGCAGGGGGTTTAGCCTGGTGCAACATACCAGATGCTGGAGGAACTCAGCGGGTCAGGCAGCATCTGTGGAGGGGTATGGATAGTTAACGTTTTGAGTCGAGACCCTTCAGCTGGACTGAAACATGGAGGGGACGTAGCTAGTATCTAAAACAAAAAGGCGGAGGGAAGGGGTGGAGCAAGAACGAGCAAGTGATAGGTGGATCCAAGTGAGAAGGAGTGATAGGCAGACGGGGGGGGGGGGGGGAGTGGAAAGGACGACAGAGGCTGGGAGGTGACAGGTGGAGCTGAGAAAGGGCTGCAGATGATGGAGTCTGATAGGAGAGGAAGATGGAGCGTGGAACCAAGTGAGAGGGGTGAGAAGATTAAAGCATCTGTGGTCTCTTCTGTCTCCAATTTATCACTAATGTTCTAGTCAATAATTAGCCCTCAATCGACATCACTTAAATATGGATTTTCTGCTTATGATCACATTACTGTGTGTGGCACAGCAAACAAACTACTGAAGGATCTCAGCAGGTCAGTGCTGCTCGATCCACTGAGTTCCTCCAGCAGATTGTTTGTTGCTCCGGATTCCAGCAGCTGCTGTCCTTTGTGTCTCCAGTGTGTGTGGGGAGCTTACTGTAAGTAAATTGTCTGCTGTGTTTCAAATATTAAAACAGAGATTATCCATCTATGTATGTCTTTGGTTGTAAGATGCTTTGGACCATTCTGAAGAGTTGTGAAAGGAGCTATGTAAATGCAAATCCTTCACAATGACAACACTTTAAAAGAACTCAAAGTCAAGTACATGTGTGCACAGGTGCAATGAAAAACTTGCAGCGGCATCACAGGCACATGGCATCGTATGAGCAGCATTCACAAGAAAAACATAAACTAAACAAAAATGATACACAATTTTTACAAGAAGGAACACAATTAGAACAAAAACAAAGTCCATTTCATTGCAAAATGATCAAAGTGGTCATAATGTTGCGAAACTGTAATGATTAGGGTTTTGACCGTTGGTTCAAGAACTGAACGGTTGAAGGGAAGTAGCTGTTCTTGAACCTGGTGGTGTGGGACTTCAGGCTTCTGTACCTCCTGCCCAATGGAAGCTGCGAGAAGATGGCATAGCCTGGATGGTGGGGATCTATGAAGATGGATGTTGCCTTCTTGAGCCAGTGTCTCCTGTAGATACTACCGATGGTGGGGAGGGATGTGCCCGTGATGTATTGGGCAGAGTCCACCACTCTCTTCAGCTACTAGCCTTCCTGCACATTTGTACCAGACCATGATGCAACCAGTCAGGATACATTCAACAGTACATCTGCAGAAGTTTGTTAGAGTGTTCGGTGACAAGCCCAACCTCCTAAGAAAGTAAAGATGCTGACATGCTTCCCTTATGATTGCATCTATGTTCATTGGCTGTAGCACACTTTGAGACCTCTTATGGTTTTACATGCTGCAGTAGAAAAGCAAATTTCTTCGTTTCGTCCAGAAAATTGGAAAATCATCTGGAAAAATAAAGTTAACTGGTGGCTAACGTTGACCACATGGTCATGGTTCATTTACCAAATTTCACACTGGGCTCTTGCAGTTTTCCTGACTGTATACTACCTCATTCCATGCTGCGCATTACCCTTGAAGGGATTATTGACACATTTCTTTTGAGTTGTATGCGCTTAGAACTAATTTTCTGGTAATATAGAAAGTGTTCTTGGAATTAATTTGCTGTCAGATCAGCGGTGTTCATGTGAATATTTTATGATTGTGCATTAGCTGTATTTGTCTAAAGTTGTGACATGATTGAGCCATTCGCCAAGGGAAGCACATTAATAATTAAACTCTGTCCAATGCACTGCGTTAAGAATGACAGCATAATTGTGCTTTTTCACGGGCTATTTCATAAGGCAGAAAATGAGAATGCCCTGCCACCATTTAAATGTCAATTTCACCTTTCCTTCTGAAATTAAAGCACTGCTGTGGAATAAGAGAACATGTCAAATTTCAATATCATTTCATTGCTTTGAACATGGATTAGATCCGAATGGTTTGATTCATTTTTTCCCCAGTGCAGAATTACCTGCTGTCTTGGAATTTGTCTTAGCTATATCATACTGCCAACAGTCATCCAACTTCTGCTGGATAGACTGATAGCATCTTCAACCTCATCACCTTCTTCAACCAATCCTGCACACTTTGATTTCTACTGCCATTTACTGGTAACACCCTTGTGCTGCCTTTAGACTCATTGTATTGTTTCTTTCCTGTCCTCTTTTTGCTCTTCCCCATCATCCCTTATGTCACTTAATCTCTTCTGTTCACCAACCTTCCACTTTCCAATTTGGGAGGCTCTAACTCTACACCCACCCCATCCTTAAAATGGGCAGGCATGGTAGTGTAGCAGTTAGCGTGACGCTGTTACAGTGCCAGTGACCCAGGTTCAATTCTGGCCACTGTCTGTAAGGAGTTTGCACGTTCTCCCTGTGTCTGTGTGGGTTCCCTCCGGGTGCTCCAGTTTCCTCCCACATTCCAAAGACGTACAGGTTAGGAAGTTGTGGGCATGCTATGTTGGCGCCGGAAGCGTGGCGACACTTGCGGGCTGCCCCCAGAACACTCTATGCAAAAAATGTATTTCACTGTGCGTTTTGATGTACATGTGACTAATAAAGATATCTTATCTTTGACTAATTAATGTACATTTTAGTGGTATGTCAATAAATTGTGAATTTCTTGCATGAGTTTCATAAAACAATGAGGCAGAAATAGATGAAGGGTCTTGACCTGAAATGTCAACTGTCCATTTCCTTCCATAGGTGCTGCCTGACCTGCTGAGTCCCTCCAGTATTTTGAGTGCTGTTCCAGAAATAGATTATATTTGCAGCAATTACTCATAGACTTCTTAATATTAAACTATTGACCCCAATTTTGTTGGTCTCTGTTCCAGGTCAAACTTGTTCAAGGAAGGCAGCAGGTAAGAGATCATTAATGTATTGGACTGTGATATGTCTACACAATTTACTTGATTATATCACACAGATACAGTGATCCAAAATTAAACAGAGGTAAATTTGTCTTACTGAATTTGATGGTGGTGGATGTGTGGCAAAAAAACAACCTTTACATGGTTACATTGGGATCCCAGTTGTTTGTGCATTGGGCTTTTCCTAGGAAGGGCAGGACTGGGCAGACCTTCACTCTTTGTATCAGTTGTCACCAAGGATGGTAGAAGAGTAAAGGGGATGCCAGTCCTGCCTTTGATACCTGTCGCCAGGTGTACACTTGTAGGAGGCAGTCTTAAGACTCCCACCAAAGTGTGAGATTCCCAGAAGCCAATGACAAAGCAAATGGATCCCTGCAAGTCCTGGAATTTAATTTGGATAAGTGCAAGGTATTGCATCTTGGAAAGTCAAATCAAAGTAGAACTTTCACAGTGAAAGGCAGGGCCCTGGGGAGTGTTGTAGAACAGAGGGACCTTGGAGTTCAAGTACATGGTTCCCTGAAAGTGGAGTCACAGGTTGACAGGGTGGTGAAGGAGGCTTTTGTCACGCTGGCCTTCATCAGCCAGGGCATTGAGTATAAAAGTTGGGAGGTCATGGTGCAGTTGTACAGGACGTTGGTAAGGCTGCACTTGGAGTATTGTGTTCAGATTTGGTCGCCTGGCTATAGGGAAGATGCTATTAAACTGGAAAGAGTGCAGAGAAGATTTACAAAGATAGTGCCAGGACTTGAGGGACTGAGTTATAGGGAGAGGTTGGACAGGCTGGGACTTTATTCCTTGGAACCTAGGAGACTGAGAGGTGATCTTATAGAGTTGTATAAAATCTTGAGGGGCATAGGTAGGGTGAACGCACTCAGTCTTTTTCCCAGAGAAAGGGAATCAAGAACTAAAGGGCATAGGTTTAAGGTGAGAGTGGAGAGATTTAAGAGGAACTTGAGGGGCAACTCAAAAGTTGGTATGTATGTGGAATGAGCTGCCAGAGAAAGTAGTTGAGGCAGGTACAATAACAACTTACAAAAGACAGTTGGACGGGTACATGGATAGGAAAGGTTCAGAGGGATATGGGCTAAATGCTGGCAAATGGGACACGCTTAGATGTGGCATCTTAGTCAGCATGGACCAGTTGGGCCGAAGGGCCTGTATTCGTGCTGTATGACTCTATGACTCCAATTCATGCGATTCCTGCAGTTGGGAGATTTCCTCACAATTGGGTGAACTCCTGAACGAGGGAGAATTTGTTTCCTAAGGAGAGGTCGAGTCATGGAGCAAAGCTGCTTAGGAAACAGGCCTTTCAGCCCAACTCGTCCATGCCGACCATGGCGCCCACCAAGCTAGTCCCATTTGCCCGCGTTTGGCCCATATCCCTCTAAACCTTTCCTATCCATGTTCTTATCCATATGTTTTTTAAATGTTGTTCTTGGTAGCTCATTCCATATATGATCCATCCTCTGTGTGAATAAGTTGCCCCTCAGGTTCCTTTTAAATCTCTCCCCTCTCACCTTAAACCTATACCCTCTAGTTTTTAGTACCCCTTCCCTGGAAAAAAAGACTGTATGAGTTCACCCTATCTCTACCCTTCATGATTTTATACACCTCTATAAGATCACCTTTCAATCTTCTACGTTCCAAGGAATAAAGTCCTAGACTGTAAGCATAATAATCATTCAACTTGCACCTTTGTACAATTGTCAAACAGCTCCCTGTGGCTCTTTGAAAGAAACATTTGTAGCTACTTACTGCTGTCGGAGGGAGGAGTGAGCTGTCATGTACCGAAGGAAGGGGAGGGATGAGAGCCCATGAAGAGTATTGGACTGATATCCAAAGAGCCTGGGGGAGCAAAGCGGGCCCCACAGTATATGGAGTGTTTGAGGCAGGAGGAGTGCCATGCAGGTGGGTGGGAGGGATGAGATCTTCATTGGATGTGTGGGGAATGTGGGTCTGTGTATGGGGTGGATCAAGAAACCGCCAGGGCTTTGCCGGATGTGTAGGGGGAGGGTTTGTACATATTGGGTGACTGATGAACAGACGAGGGCTCTGTGAGATGTATGGAGGAGAGGGATCTGCGTATGAGGTGGGTATTGGTTTTGGTCACTTGTCACATATTGTCACCTGTACTGAGGTATAGTGAAAAACTTGTCTTGCAGATCAATTCATTACACAGTGCATTGAGACAATACAGAGTGCATTGAGGTAGTCCAGGGTAAAAACAATAACAGAATACAGAGTAAAGTGTCACAGATACAGGGAAGTGCATTGCAGGTAGACAATAAGGTGCAAGGTCACAACATGGTAGATTGTGAGGTCAAGAGTCCATCTCATCATATAAGGGGACCATTCAATAGTCATCACAGTGGGATAGAATCTGTCCTTGAGTCTGGTGGTACGTGCCCTCAGGCTCCTGTATCTTCTGCCTGATGGGAGAGGAGAGGTGTTGAAGGGGAGAAGACTGTATAGAATGTCTTGAGAAGAGATGTCTGTTTATGGAGGAGGGGAGCTGTGTGGTACGTGCTGGGAAGAGTGGGACTATCTATGGGATGCAAAAAAGATGTTGGTTGCTGAGGAGTAAGAAACATTGGAGAAGAATCTGATTGGGAGCCCCTATTGTTGTGTTTGAGTTGTGAGGGTTACCAAGATACATTGTGCTGACTTCCTCCACGCTAGATGGCAATTTTTACACAATATATTCCTCTTGAACAATATCATTAATCACACAAAGTCTTGGTGTCTGGTTTAAAGGGATGTAAAAGAAAAAAAAATGTGATTGCAACTCAACATTAAGGCACAATATTCTTCCAATGTGCGTACTTGTCAAACTGCCAGTCGAAAACATGTCCCTTCTTGCCTCAGATGACAATTCAGGAGCCAAATTAAGTGTGGTGACATTGCTCTCCTTAGCAAAGACAGACCACCCCACTACAACAGTGTATTTCAATCCACTTGCCTCGACAGAATGCATCTTATTGTAGCATATGAAGTCTCAAATTCTCCCCATCTTTTGGCTGATCTTAGTGAGATTGGTTAATTAGCCTTGAATTATAAGTAGATCTGAGCACGTGTCAACTGGGAAATGAACTGAGTCTGTCACTATTAATTCGACTTAGGGCAGTTGCAATTAGTTAGCTTTTTTCTTCCCAAATCCTTGTAGATTCCAGTACCGGTTATTTTCTTACATAAAAAAACACAAAATGCGTGAAACATTTCTGATGAAGCTCATGATGAAGGGTCTCAGCCCGGAACATCGACTGTTTATTTCCCTCCACGGATGCTGCCTGACCTGCTGAGTTCCTCCAGCACTTTTTGTGTGTGTTGCTCCAGATTCCGGCATCTGCAGAATCTAATTATTGGGCTTTCCTTGTTTGCAGTGTAGGAGAGATACAGCACAGGAGCAGGCTCACCAACATTGTTTCAGCCATCAACCACCCATTTACGCCAAAAGCCAACTTTCTCCCAACTTTCCCATCAACTAAGCTGTAATTACAGCTCTAGAAAGCGTTGGTGAGACCACACTTGGAGCATTGTATGCAGTTCTGGTCACCTAGCTTGAAGAAGGGCGTCCCCAGAACATTCTACGCAAAGATGCATTTCACTGTGTGTTTCTATGTACATGTGATTAATAAAGAAATCTTAATGTAGGTAATCGGCGCACCCCCTTCCCCACAAACCCCAACCCCCCCCCCAACCATGCTTCTTCTCTTCTTCCCTTTCCTAACCTCTTTTTTTCTTTCTCCCCTTACCTTCGACCCTGGTGGATCTGCTCTCCCCTCCTCCCCCACTCCTGCCTATCTTCCCTCTTCCCTCTCGGTCCCGATGCAGGGTCTTGACCCAAAACGTTGACATGCATCTTTTGCCTCCACAGTTGCAGCTTGACCTGCTGAGTTCTTCCAGCATTTTGTTTTTTTTTGCCGCTCATACGTAGCTGGATGGTAGAGACTGGGGGGGGGGGGATTGGTGGGAATGGGAGCAGAATAGGATTAATGGGTGTTTGATGGTCGGCATGGACTTGGTGGGCCGAAGAGCCTGGTTACCTGCAACATCTCTCTATGATGAGATCTAAAACATTAAAGCAAACCTTTTAACCTTCCTTTGTACATTAAGCTTTTCACTTCAGAGGTCAACCAAGTTAACCTTCTTAGCACTGCCTCCAATGCAAGTATATACTCTATACTTACCTAATATGGAGACCAAAACTGTACGCAGTCCTCCAGGTGTGGCCTCACTGACACCCATCAAGAACATCAACTACCTCTTCAGTTTAAGGGCAATTAAGGATGGACAATAAATGTCTGTGGCACCCACATCAGTACGATCAGATACATTAGTATGATAAGATGGACTCTTGACCTCGCAACCTACCTCATTATGGCCTTGCACCTTATTGTCTGCCCGCCATCGAGGACGTCTTCAAGAAGTGGTGCCTCAAGAAGGTGGCATCCATCATTAAGGACTGTCACCACCCGGGACATGCCCTCTTCTCATTACTGCCATCGGAGAGGAGGTACAGGAGCCTGAAGACTCACACTCAATGTTTTAGGCACGGTAGTATAGCAGTTAGCGTAACGCTATTACAGCGCCAGCGACCCGGGTTCAATTCCGGCCACTGTCTGTAAGGAGTTTGTACGTTCTTCCCGTGTATCCCCGTGTCTCCCCGTGTCTGCGAAGCATCAGGGAGGGAGGGACGATAGCTTGCTTAAGTGTTAGTGAACGAGGCACAAAAATTGCCTCTCCCACTAATTTCAGCCATGGGACCTTCAATGTCCATCTCCAGGTGAACTTAATATCTCCCACCAATGGCAGCAACTTGAACAGTGCATCACATCCTCTGTACTGCATTGGATTAGCAACTGGATTTTTGTACACAGATCACTGGAGTAGGATTTCCAAGGCAGTCCGTCTCTTGGGGATTGAGTATAAGTTGCTTCTGTTCCAGTTCTGCGGGGTCTAGGACGACTGCTGAGGCCAGAATGGGACAAATGAACAACACCCCCACCCCTTGATGGGGCAGGAGGGAGGCGCTTGACAGTTGGCCATTTGGATTGTTCTGCAACCCTTCCACTGTGTTTTAATCTCCACGATTTCCCGTCAGACAGACTCTCAGAATCCAAAGACTTCCCGAATACTTCTACTCCGGTTTAAGCGGTCATGCACTGGGGATTCCCACGAGTGGTGAGGATGTTGAATTTTCAAGGAGGCTTTGAGGATATCCTTGAAGTGTTTTCTCTGTACTCCTAAGGACCACTTGCAGTGACAGACACCAACTCCAAATTCTGTAAGCAGTGAATACTTTTCGTCAATGATTTTTACTCCCTATTGGCATGGTTTTCCATGTAAAGTCAAAAGTCGAGTTTATTGTCATATGCACAAGTCCATGCGTGCACAGGTGCAACGAAAAACTAACTTGCAGCAGCATCACAGGCACATGCCTCAGATAAGCAGCATTCACAAGAAAAACATAAATTAAACATAAATGATACACAATTTTTACAAGAAAGAACACAATTAGAACAAAAAAGCAAATTCCAGAACAGTGCAAAGTGATCAAAGTGGTCATAGTGTTGCTAAACTGTAGTGATTAGGGTTGTGCCGGTTGGTTCAAGAAACGAATGGTTGTAGGGCAGTAGCTGTTCTTGAACCTGGTGGTGCGGGACTTCAGGCTTCTGTACCTCCTGCCCGATGGTAGCTGCGAGAAGATGGCATGGCCCGGATGGTGGGGATCTTTGATGACGGATGTTGCCTTCTTGAGGCACCGCCTCTGGTAGATACTACCAATGGTGGGGAGTGATGTGCCTGCGATGTATTGGGCTGAGTCCACTATTCTCCACAGCTTTTACGTTCCTGTGTGTTTGAATTGCTGTACCAGACCATGACAATTTATGCCAGCAATCCCAATTCAGTTTTTGTAAATGTCGGCAGTCACACTGCAGTGGCAGTTTCTAACCACCAGGTGACAGTGAAGAGTGAGTTTCTGAAGAGTGGCTCCCATATCTGTTGCCATCTTGAACATTGACCACCAATATTAGCCATCTATTGTCCATGGGTGATGTATCTCTGTCTGAAGATAACCCCACGAACACACGACTCTGTCTGTACTTCTCACTGCCTTGGTGAAGCAGCCAGTATAATCAAAGACCTCACTGACCCCAGACATTCTCTCTTCTCCCCTCTCCCATCAGACAGAAGATACAAAAGCCTGAAAGCACGTACCACCAGGCTCAAGGGCAATTTCTATTCTGCTTTTATAACACTATTCAACAGTTCCCTAGTACGATAAGATGGACTCGTGGCCTCACAATCTACCTCATTATGGCCTTGCACCTTATTGTCTGCTTGCACTGCACTTTTTCTGTGGCTGTTACACTTTATTCTGCATTCTGTTATTGTTTTACCTTGTACTACCTCAATGCACTGTGTAATGAATTGATCTGTATGGACAGTATGCAAGGCAAGTTTTTCACTGTACCTCGGTACATGTGACAATAATAAACCAGTTCCAATTAACCAATTCCATGTTACTGCTCCTTCAATAGCACTGGGTCTGGTGCCTGGAATGCCTTTATTAATAGCACTGTGGGAGTACCTTCAAGAAGCATAATTTAAAATGCAATAGTCATTGTTGCTCAGTCAATTGTTAGTTTTAAATGTATTTGAAAGTTACTAACCAAGGGTATTAATGGATATTGGGGAAAGGTAGATCTAGCCGCCAGCATTGACCTCCTTCACCACCATTTCTCTGATTCTCTGATTCTGAACAGTTGGGTCACAGATCAACCCTGAATTCATAGAATTTGTGGGAATGATTCAAGGGGCTTAATGTGGAACCCAAGTTCATAAGGGCAGTTCTACAGACACCCCTATACCCAGTGAAGCCATCACTCAAAGTGAAACAGTCAAAGATGGTTCTGAGTTAATATAGCTCGGAAGCTGCGACCTCTGTCAAGGATAGCATCACAGCAAGTGTAGGATCTTTCTCACTCCATCCAAGTGCACAGATCATGACTAGAGTGTACCACAACTTTGTTCCTGTGTTCTCAGTACAGAAGCTGTGGTGGGTAAAACACTGCAATATATTGTCCAAGTCAGTCCAGGTGATCAAAAGTGCAAAGGCCGAAGAATAAAGATTGACACTGCACTTTGCACCTCTTGGAAACTACTTAAAGGGTGAATCTGATTGTTGCATTGATTGACCAATTAATGGGAATCAATTGTTTGACAAGTTGTCTCAAGTCCAGTCCAACACACACCTTGTTCAGTGTTGACTTCCTTCTCCACCTTGTTTTGCTGATTCATTTGTTGAGTTTGTTTTTGATGTAGTTGAGGAACGTTGCTGAATGAAGAATGCGATTCTTTGGCAATGGCTAATAAGAACCAGAGAAGAGCAAGAGACTAGACTCGGTGGGGCATCAGTTCTCAGCGTTTCAGGCTAGAGAAGGCCACAGTGAAAAGCAGAGTAACATGGACCTTAAGACAAGGATATGAATTTTAAAATGGAAATATTATTTAACTCGGTGCTCAGGTTGGTTAGCGAGCACAGGGTGAAGGGATAACAGGACATAGGGCATGTTGGGAGGTTTGGTTGAGTTTAGGAATGCAGAGAGTAGAACAAGGGAAGCCCGCCAGGTGTGCATTGGACAGCAGATAAAGGCTTGCATGAGGGTTTCAGCAGGAGACGAAGTGAGACGGGTGTATGGCAGCCGAGGTTAGGAAGAGGGACTTCTAGAGCCTTAATGGTGGGAAGACTATGGAGCTTGGAAGCCCAGGGTCAGATTAATGTCAGCCTCAGACCATAACCGCAGGTGAATTGAGCCCAGAACTTTATCCAGAGAGTTAAATCACTCCATACCAGCAGAGGTGACCCTGAGTTATGGCTGTTCAGGTAACAGATATTCGTCCTTACAGAATTCACAACTCACTACCCAAAAATCTGCGATATGGAATAAGATTCAACCTTATAGAATTTATGTGGGAAAAAATAAATAAATAAAGTCTTTTTTCCAACTTGCATTTCTTGATGTATGCGCAGATGATGCGGTTTTGTGTTATGGAAAATTGTGATTCCGGACCATTTTCCAGGAATGCAACCCACCCATAATGTGGGGGTCACCTGTATGATGGGCTTCTAATCCCCATGTTACACATCCATGGCTTTTCCTTGCAAACTGTTCCAGTGACTCCTGGGATTTCAATTCACTTTGTACCCATAACATTCAGGATACAAATGGCCTGGTCGACATCCAAGTGAAATGTCACCAGCTAACTCAGTTGACGACCCAGACATTATTGGTCCAGTTTCTGTTACATTGTAAAGGCAAAGAAAGCTTCATCTGCAAATTGCCATCCCCTGAGATCGTTTACATTAAGTAAAACGCTGGTATGATAAATCCATTTATCAACTTCCAGATCATGGATTGTGATTGAAAGCAATAATTGGCTCCACAATCTGACCCGTGATCTCCCTGGGTTAATAGATACCATCGACAAGTAATACAGCATTACGGACAGGTTGCATCTCCCTAATAAAGACACTGATGGAATTGTTGGTTTAGAGTGTCTGTCACGACTTCAGGGATGTGCGGAAAAAGTGTGCTTCTTGCCGCAGCGTGACAGTTTTATGAATAAGAAGCTTGTGGAGCATCATCCTCCCTTTGAGAAGATAAATCAGCCTCGATTTATTCCATCGCTTGGTATTGGGTTCAATGTTAGTCCTTCTGACTCTTTTTAATTTGTGAATTGCAGTCATCGTTTTGCCCTACTTGGCTGGCAGTAACTTGGTTATGATGCGATTTAACAGGGTTGTAACTGTTCAACATAAAAGAAGTATCTCTTTTAAAAACCTGGCTACGAATGGATCCATAAAATGTTTATGGAAGCGACTATGGTATTACATTACTGAGCATTGTGGTTTCAAGTGAGACAAAAGGCATTCGTAAATGTTAACTCTGCTGTTCCCCTTGATCTGGATTTAAAAGCTCAAAAGCAAGAATCTTCCCTCAGTGACACACCTTTGCATTTGTTTCAAAGCCGAGGGAGCGCTTTTGAAGTCGCTTCTCGACAGCTCACTGATATTCCTTCTTTCCATTTCAGGGCAGTCGACAGGATATCTTGCATTTTCACCACACTTTTCACAGTGGGCCAGATCCAGCTGTTGGCCAACCAACAGTTCCCCAGAGAGATATCGACAAGATCCAGTGGGCACACCTGCACATTATTATTGGTTTATTATTGTCACGTGTACCGAGATACAGTGAAAAACTTGATTTTGCATGCCATTCATGCGGATCATTTCAAAACATAAGTTCACTGAGGCAGTATAAAAGGGAAAGCCATGACAGAATGTAGTATACAATGTTACCGTTACAGTGGCGGTGCAGGTAGACAAGTAAGGTGCAAGGGCCACGACAAGGTAGGTTAGGAGATCAAGAGTTCATCTTTATCGTACAAGAAGTCAGTTCAAGAGTCTTATAAGAGTGGGATAGAAGCTGTCCTTGAGCCTCGTGGTGCATGATTTCAGGCTTTTGTATCCTCTGCCCAATGGAAGGAGGGAGAAGAGAGAATGACCAGGATGGGAGGGGTCTTTGATTATCTTGGCTGCTTCCCCGAGGCAGCGGGAAGCGTAGACAGATTCGTGTGTTTGTGGGATTATCTTCAGATGGAGGTACATTCATCTGGCTGGTTTTTGTGCTGTGCTGAGCTGTGCCCAGACCTCTCTGCAGAGCAGTTGGAAAACCAAGCCATGCTACATCCAGATAGGATGCTTTCTCTCGTGCATCTGTAAAATTGGTCAGGGTCATTGGAGACATGCTGAATTTCCTTCGCTTTCTGAGGAAGTAGAGGCATTGGTATGCTTTCTTGGTCATAGCATCCACGTGGTGGGTTTCTTTGTGAGGGCTCTGCAGCTCTGGTATACAGAACCTATGGGAGGTCAACCTGGGAGTGAATCTAACCCCTTGTTCCGCCCCTGGATTCACCATCCAGTCCAGAGATGTCCTATAATGTATTGACCTGTGTGGCCAATATACACTTTGCAGAGAAACAAAGCACTGGCAGATGCGGGAATCCAGATGAAAAACACCGATGATGCTGGAGGAACTCAGCAGGCCAGGCAGCATCCGTGGAGAAAAGCAGACAGTCAACGTTTCGGGTCAGGAACCTTCTTCAGGACTGAAGATAGGAAGAGGGGGAAGCCCAATATATAGGAGGGAAAAGCAGAGCAGTGATAGGTGGACAAAAGAGGGGAGGTGGGGTGGGCACAGGGTGGTGATAGGTAGATGCAGGTAAGAGACAGTGATAGGCAGGTGTGGGGGAGCAGGGGAGAGCAGATCCACCGGGGGATGGGTCAATAAGGAGGTAAATGGGGGGTAGAGAAAAGAGAGAGAGGCTGGGAGAGGGAAGAAAAGAAGAGGCGTGGTTAGAGGGGGTGTAGGGGGGGGAAGGGGATGTGGGATTACTTGAAGTGGGAGAATTCAATGTTCATGCCGTTAGGGCTGCAAGGTTCCAAGACGGAAAATGAGGTGCTGCTCCTCCAGTTTGCGCTTGGAATTCTCCTGGCAGTGGAGGAGGCCGAGGACTGACATATCAGTGATATGTGTGGGAAGGGGGAGTTGATGTGACTGGCAACAGGGAGGATGCAGATCGCGGTTACGGACGGAGCTCAGGTGTTCTGCGAAATGGGTCACCTAGTCTGCGTTTGGTCTCACCAGTGTAGAGGAGGCCACACTTGGATCACCAAATGCAGCAGATGATATTAAGGGAGGTGCAGGGTGAATCCCTGTCCTCACCTGAAATCCCTGGATGGAGGTGATGGAGGTGGTGTAGGGGCAGGTGTTGCACCCATGGCGGGGGCAGTGGAAAGTCCCTGGGTTGGGAGTAGGATGGGTGGGGGGAGGAGGGGTAGGAGGTGAATGAGGGAAATCCTGGAGAGAGCGGTCCCCTGCGAAAGGCAGAAAGGGCTGGGGAGGGGAAGATATGCTTGGTGGTGGGGTCCTGTTGGAGAAGGTGGAAGTGGCGGAGAATGATGTGTTGGATACGTAGGCTGGTGGGATGTAATGTGAGGACAAGGGGGACCCTCTCCCTGTTGGGTCTGGGAGAGGTGGGGGTGAGAGCAGAGGTGCGGCAAATGGCAGAGATGTGAGTGCAAGCTTCCGGTTAGCTCCCAGAAGCCCCGGTTGGAAAAGAAGTTGGACATCTTGGATGTCCTGGAGTGGAAAGCCTCATCATGGGAGCTGATGCAATGGATGCACTTCGCATCTGGCCCCTCAGCTGAACTCCAGCCATAGCTACCACAGTAATTACAGTCCCATCCATTTGAGATGTGATCGCTGACCTTTGTTGTGGAGCTAAGTGGTTTGTTTCTCACACTATTTTAAGTAAAATTAGTCTTTTACATTGATGTACATCAGTATCGTATGCAGTTTTGGATGCCATTCTATAAGACAGATCTGATTGCGCTGGAGAGAATGCAGACTTCATTCACCAGGATGTTGCCTGGACTGGAGAACATAGAACATAGAACATAGAACATTACAGCACAGTACAGGCCCTTCGGCCCACAATGTTGTACCGACATTTTATCCTGCTCTAAGATCTACCTAACCCTTCCCTCCCACATAGTCCCCTATTTTTAGGGAAGTATAGTTATGGGAAGAGATTGGAAAGACTGGGCTTTCTTTAAAAAAGGCTGCGGACAGACCTGATGGAGGTGTATAAGATTATGAGAGGGATGATCGTCAAAATCTTTTTCCCTTGGCAAAGTTATCTAAAAGCTGGTATGGGTTTAAGGTGAGAGGAAGGAGTTTTAAAGAGGATGTGAGGGGAAAATTCTTGACACAGAGTGTGGTTGATATCTGGAACATGCTGCCAGAGGAGGTGGTGGACTCAGATACAATCACTACGTTAAAGAGCCATTTGGACAGACAGGCATAGAAGGAGACAATCCTAATGTAGCAAATGGGATTACCAGAGATGGGCAAGAAGGTCAGTATGGACATGATGGGCTAAAGGGCCCTTTTTTGTGCTGTACAATGTTATGACTCTCTGACTTGGAATGTGGTTTTA
This sequence comes from Pristis pectinata, assembly GCF_009764475.1. Taxonomy (NCBI): domain Eukaryota; kingdom Metazoa; phylum Chordata; class Chondrichthyes; order Rhinopristiformes; family Pristidae; genus Pristis; species Pristis pectinata. Next base: position 7,301,671 of record NC_067407.1, on the reverse strand, counting down.
AATTAGTTTATTTGTTGTTGTTTCTTTTTTACTTAAATAGCTTAGTTGACGAACATAGAACCATACAGCACAGGAATAGGACCTTCGAACCTTGTGCCGAGCTAATTAAATTAGTAATCATTTGTGCAATTACACTATTCCCTTCTGCCCACATAATGTCCATGTTCCTCTATTTCCCACACATTCATGTGCCTATCTAAGAGCCTATTGACCACGTCTATCGTATCTGCCTCCACTACCACCCCTGGCAGTGCATTCCAGGCACCCACCACTCTCTGCGTAAAATACTTGCCCTGCACATCTCCTTTGATTAGATTAGATTAGATTAGATTAGATTAGATTAGATTAGATTAGATTAGATTAGATTAGATTAGATTAGATAAGATATCTTTATTAGTCACATGTACATCGAAACACATAGTGAAATGCATCTTTTGCGTAGAGTGTTCTGGGGAGCAGCCCGCAAGTGTTGCCACGCTTCCGGCGCCAACATAGCACGCCCACAACTTCCTAACCCACACGTCTTTGGAATGTGGGAGGAACCCGGAGCACCTGGAGGAAACCCACGCAGACATGGGGAGAACGTACAGACTCCAGACAGCAGCGGGAATTGAACCCGGGTCGCTGGCGCTGTAATAGTGTTACGTTAACCACTACACTACCGTGCTTTGATTCAGGGATAAATATTCCCAGGACAACAAGGGGAGCAATCCTGCTCTTCCATAACAAGAGAATTTACAATGCCTCGGTCTAACATCTCAGCAGAACGACTACATAACCATTGTACCAGAGCGTCTGCTGAGAAACTTGCACTCAAGTCTCTGGGTAGGTATTGAACCCACAACCTTCACATTCAGAAGCAGGGCAGATATCCAGTGAACTATAGCTAACAGCAAAGAAAGCAAATTGCATCTGCTGGGGCAGTGGAGTATGAACACAGAAAAGGCTGGGAACTGAGAACATGGAATGGAATAAAATCAGGATTTGCTGAGATACTCAGCAGGCCAGGCAGAGAATGTGGAAAATGATATAGAGGTTACATTTCAGAACAATAACCTTCTTGGTGAGTTCTGATGAAAGGTTGTCGACCTGAAACATTAGCTCAGTTTCCATCTCCTGACCTGCTGAATGTTTCCAGCATTTTGTCTCAGATTCTCTGCTGGTGTAGTAATTTTCAATCACGAAATGGCGTTGCCCTTGCATCTTTGTCTTGTCAGTCTCTCCTTGCAAATCGTTACTGTTAATGTTCAGGGAGGACATCCTCTGTTAGGAGAATGTTGAAAGATTTATTCCTCGGAAGTTTTTCTATCTTCTCTGCTCCCAGACACTGACGTTACATGTTGTACATCTTCAGCTTGTTCAGTCTTTATGTTATTTATCAGGTGTGATTAGTTCATGAAGAAGGAAACACTACAACTGCTGGAGTAGTTGATCTAGGGAATAAAACAAGGGCAGACAGCTACAAGTGAATGCTAACTATGCCCATAACTGCAATCCCTCAACCCTGATGCCGTGCTGTTAAATTCCTCTGATCGAGTCATAGAGTCATACCGTTGTACAGCACAGAAACAGGCCCTTCAGCACTCTATATCCATACAAACTTTTTTGTCTGTCTACACTAATCCCATTTGCCCACATTAGGACTGCATCCTCCTGTGCCCTGCCTAGTTAAGTGCCTGTCTAGATGTCTCTTGGGTGTATAGTTGTAGCTAATTCCACCTCCTCCTTTGGTAGTGCATTCCAGATCAAGTTCAAGTTTATTGTCATGGGCAGACATACCCAGGGTATAAATACCATAAAAATTAACTTTTTGCAGCAGCACAATACGTTACAGACAGGACAAATATAAATTACGTGAACTTAAATTAACATAAATTTATACATAACTTGCACAACAAAATAAACAAAAAACTAAACATAACAGGATGCAAGTTGAGGGGAATATAGCCCGTGGTAGTGTTAGGAATTTTCAGGGTGGGTTTGAGAACCTGATGGCAGTGGGGAAGAAGCTGTTGTTGAACCTTGAGGTGTGGGACTTCAGGCTTCTGTACCTCCTGCCTGATGGCAGCATCGAGAAGAGGTCACGGCCCGGATGGTGGGGGTCCTGAAATGCTGACATTCACCCCCTCCACAGTCAATGCATCATAGCTACAGTTTTCATTATCTAGGCTACTCCTGGGAGTGAACATCACCAATAGCCCCTCCTGGTGAAATCACGTAGGTGCCACGGCCAAGAAAGCTCACCAGCGCCTCTACTTCCTCAGGAACCTAAAGAAATTTGGTTTGTCCCCTTTGCCACTCACCATCTTTTATTGATGCACCATAGAAAGCATCCTATCTGGATGCATCACGGCTGGGTACAGCAACTGCTCTGCCCAGGATCGCAAGAAACTGCAGAGAGTTGTGGACACAGCCCAGCGCATCACAGAAACCAGCCTCCCCTCCATGGACTCTGTATTTACCTCTCGCTGCCTTGGTGAAGCAGCCAGCATAATCAAAGACCCCACCCACCCGGGTCATTCTCTCTTGTCTCTCCTTCCATTAGGCAGAAGTTACAGGAGCCTGAGTGCACGTACCACCAGGCTCAAGGACAGCTTCTATCCCACTGTGATAAGACTATTGAACAGTTCCCTTATACCATGAGACGGACTCTGACCTCACAATCTACCTTGCTGTGACCTTGCACCTTATTGCACTGCACTTTCTCTGTAGCTGTGACACTTTGTTCTGTTATTGTTTTTACCTGAACTACCTCAATGCACTCTGTACTAACCCAATGTATCTGCACTGTGTAATGAATTGACCTGTACGATCGGTTTGCAAGACAAGTTTTTCACTGTAGCTCGGTACAAGTGACAATAATAAACCAATATCAATACCAATACCTCCCAAACCCATGACTCCTACCGTAAAGAAGGACATGGGTAGTTAGTGTTTGGTAACACCATCATCTACAGGTTTCCTTCAGGTTCACATCTTTTCATGATTTGGAAATATATTGCTATTCCCTCATTGTCTCTGGATCTAAGTCCTGAACTCCTGACCTTCACCAGAAGGACTTGCAGTGGTTCAACAAAGTTGCTAAGCACAATTGTTAAGGGCAATTCAGAAGGGGTAATAAGTGTCCTTCTTGCCAGCAGTGCCCACTACCTGAAAAACTAAGTTTTAAAAGTGTGCCTTTCACTATAGGAAAGACGTGCTTAAGCTAGAGAGGGTGCAGTAAAGATTCACAGGGACGCTCCCTGGGTTGGAGGGCTCAAGTTATCAGGAGAGATTGGATCCTGGTTTGGAGGGCAGACTGGATAGGCTAGGTCTGTTTTCTCTGGAATGAAGGAGACTGAGAGGTGACGTGATAGAGGTATATAAGTCTGTGAGAACCAAGCAGATATACCCAATGTCTGTTTCCCATGAGGAGGATGTTTAACACCAGGGGGCATAGGCTTAAGGTGAGAGGAGGTTTCCAGGAGATCTGAGGGGTATATTTTTCACACAATAAGTAGTTGGTATCTGGAATGAGCTGCCAGAGGTGGTGGGGGAGGCAGGAACACTAACAACAATTATGAGGCATACTATTCAGTACTTGAATGAGCAGGACATAGATATGGAATTAGTGCAGGCAGGCAGGATTAATTTCAATAGGCATGATGGTCGGCATAGATGCAATGGGCTAAAGGGCCTGTTTCTATGCTGTACAACGATATTGGAATTGGTTTATTATTGTCACATGTACCTGTCTTGCATGCCATCCATGCATATCAATTCTTTACACAGTGCATCGAGGTAGTACAAGCTAAAACAATAACAGAATGCAGAATAAAGTGTTACAATTACAGAGAAAGTGCAGTGCAGGCAGACAATAAGGTGCAAGTCATAACGAGATAGATTGTGAGGTCAAGAGTCATGACAACATCCTTTCCCTCAATGTCAACAAAACAAAAGAGCTGGTCATTGACTTCAGCAAAGGGGGCGGTGTACATGCACCTGTCTACATCAATGGTGCTGAGGTCGAGAGGGTTGACAGCTTCAAATTCCTGGGAGTGAACATCACCAACAACCTGTCCTGGACAAACCATGTGGATGCCATGGCCAAGAAAGCTCACCAGCGCCTCTACTTCCTCAGGAGGCTAAAGAAATTTGGTTTGTCCCCTTTGACTCTCACCAACTTTTACCGATGCACCATAGAAAGCATCCTATCAGGATGTATCACAGCTTGGTAGGGCAACTGCTCTGCCCAAGACCGCAGGAAGCTGCAGAGAGTTGTGGACACAGCCCAACACATCACGGACACCAGTCTCCCCTCCTTGGACTCTGTCTTTACCTCTCGCTGCCTTGGTGAAGCAGGCAAAATAATCAAAGACCCCACCCACCCGGGTCATTCTCTCTTCTCTCCTCTCCCATCAGGCAGAAGATACAGGAGCCTGAGGCTCAAGGACAGCTTCTATCCCACTGTGATAAGACTATTGAATGGTTCCCTTATACGATAAGAATGACTCTGACCTCACCATCTACCTTGTTGTGACCTTGCACCTTACTGCACTGCACTTTCTCTGTAGCTGTGACACTTTACTCTGTACTGTTATTGTTTTTTTTTACCTGTACTACCTCAATGCACTCTGTACTAACTTGATGTAACTGCACTGTGCCAATGAATTGACCTGTAAGATCGGTTTGTAAGACAAGTTTTTCACTGTACCTCGGTACAAGTGACAATAATAAACCAATACCAATACCAACACCAGGGAACCGTTCAAGAGTCTAATAACAGCGGGATAGAAGCTGTCCTTTATCCTGGTGGTATGTGCTTTCAGGCTTTTGTATCTTCTGCCTGATGGGAGGGGGGAGAAGAAAGAATGTCCAGGGTGGGTGGGGTTTTTTGTTATGCTGGCTGCTTTACTGAGACAGTGAGAAGTGTAGACAGAGTCCATGGAGAGGAGGCTGGTTTCTGTGATATGCTGAGCTGTGTCCACAACTCTCTGCAGTAAGTTCTATATGATGAGTTTATGACAACTTGGAGTTCAGAGGGTACCTGTTGCAAGCCTTTGCTCTGTTGGCTGATTTCAGTAAGTATCATCCACAAGCCATTAATTTCTTGAGAACGCTGGACCATTGGTTGTTGCAGGAGTGTTGTTAAATGAGTCCTCGTTTTTATCCGTGGAGTTATCTTGGTATTGGTATTGGTATTGGTTCATTATTGTCACTTGTACTGAGATACAGTGAAAAAGTTGTCTTGCATGTCATTCGTCCAGGACAATTCATTACACAGTGCAGTTACATTGAGTTAGTACAGAGTGCATTGAAGTAGTACACGTAAAAACAGTAACCGTACAGAGTAAAGTGTCAAGTACAGAGTCAAACTCTCAAAAAACAAGCCGTGATCCTTAGGATTGACGGAGTGTTTTGCGCAAGGAATGGAGTGTACGGATTACCGGGCAGAAAGAAGACCTGAAATGACACGAGAGAGCTCGTGATAGATGGCCATTCAAATTCAGCGCAGATTTGGACATCTGAACACTCCCAGGTTAAATGTTCTTTCTATGGGGAAGATCTAGCAATTGGCTTTTGGAAGCAGCCAGATAATGCACAATATTTTCTGACTGTGCTCTTTTCTACACATCGATGGAAGATTGCTTCTTTGATTGAGATATCCATATCATGGCAAAGGTACAAAGTGAAAGACACATCAATTTTGGAAACAATAATAGAAGGAGCAAGCAAGCATTAAAATGACATGAACAGATACCAAGCATGGAATTTAAAAACTCAAAGATAATAAAGGATTCAGAGGAAATACTTTCTTCTTTATTGATTGTATATGAGTCATTGAGTCATACAGCATGGAAACGGGCCCTTCGGCCCAAACAGTCTATGCTGACCAAGGTGCCCATCTAAGCTGGTTCTATTTGCCCATGTTTGGCCCAGATACCTCTAAACATTTCCTATCCATGTTCCTGTCCAAGTGTCTTTTAAATGTTGTTAATGTACCTGCCTCAACCACTTCATCTGGCAGCTCATTCCATCTATGCACCGCCTTCTGTGTGGATAAAGTTGCCCCTCAGGTTCCTATTGAAGCTTTCCCCTCTCATTTAAACCTATGCCCTCAAGTTCTTGATTCCCCAGCCCTGGGAATCAACTGTGTGCATTCATCCTGTCTATACCCTTCATGATTTTATACACCCCTCATTCTCCCATGCTCCAAGGAATAAAGTCCTAACCTGCTCAACCTCTCCCCGCAGCTCAGTCCGTCAGGTCCCGGCAACATCCTCATAAATCTTTTCTGCACTTTTTTCAACAAAATTGCATCTTTCCTATAACAGGGTGGCCAAAACTGGACACTATATTCCAAGTGCGGCCTCACTAATGTCTTCTAAACTGCAACATAACGTCCCAACTTCTATACTCAGTGCCCTGACTGATAAGATAAGATTTCTTTATTCGTCACATGTACATTGAAACACACAGTGAAGTGCATCTTTGTGTAGAGTGTTCTGGGGGCAGCCGAGATATGGGCCAAACATGGGAAAATGTGACTGGCTCAGGTAGGCAACTTGGTCAGCATGGATGAGTTGGGCCAAATGGCCTTTTTCTGTGCTGTACAGAACAGTACAGCACAGGAAAAGGCCCTTCTTTATAAGATTAAGATATCTTTATTAGTCACACGTACATCAAAACACACAGTGAAATGCATCTTCTGTGTAGAGTGTTCTGGGGGCAGCCCTCAAGTGTCGCCATGCTTCCGGCGCCAACATAGCACACCCACAGCTTCCTAACCTCTACGTCTTTGGAATGTGGGAGGAAACCAGAGCACCCGGAGGAAACCCACACAGTCATGGGGAGAACGTACAAACTACTGACAGACAGCGGCGGGAATTGAACCTGGGTCGCTGGCGCCGTGATAGCGTTACGCTAACCGTTACGCAATCGTGCTGCCCACAGTACTGTGAAAACCAGTGCTCCAAAAGCTTGTTTACAAGATGTGGGCACTGCTGACATTTATTGCTCATCCCCAGTTGCTCCTAAACTGAATGGCGTACTGTGCCACTTGAGTCAAACACATGAATTGTTTGGAGTCGCAGGGGAGACCAAACTCAGTGAGGTGGGCAGATTTCATTCCCTGGAGACCATCAGTCTCGATTTTTGCATCAATTCCCTGGTTTCATAGTTACCATAAGCTACCCTGTTTTGTTTTATTCCAGAATAATGAGTTGAATGCAAATTCTCCAGTTATTGTGGTGGTTCTTGAGCTTATATCATTGGACCAATTGTCCAGGACTCTGTTATGCTACTGTGGCTGTGCTTTATAGAACAATAGCAGAGATAAGGAACTTCAGTTACTCAGGGAGGTTGGAGAAGCTGGATTCTCCCCTTCAGGGCAGAGTAGGTTAAGGATGCAACAAACAATCTGCTGGAGGAACCCAACGGGTCGAGCAGCGTACGTGGGAGGGAAGGAATTATCGATGTCTCAGGTTGAAACCCGGCATGAGGGCTGAGAATGGAGAGGGGAGATGGCCAGTACAGAGAGGAGAGGATGAGTGGTGCGACAGGAGGTGATTGGTGGACTAAGGAGGGGTGTAAGGTGATAGGCAGGTGTGCCAGGTAGGGGAAGGGTTTGGAGTTGGAAGACAGTGGCAGGTGAATGAGAGATGGAGGCAGACAGAGAGAGAAAGAAATAAGAGGCAGATGGAGCGATGTGTGGAGAGGGGACGGTGAAGGTTGGGGACAGCTACTGGTGGGAGATAAGCAGGTGTTATGAGCCAGGTTGCTATTGAGTGAATGTCCCTTTAAGGTACCTGGACAGTAGAGCAGTGTGTGTGTGTGTGTGTGTGTGTGTGTGTGTGTGTGTGTGTGTGTGTGTGTGTGTGTGTGTGTGTGTGTGTGTGTGTGTGTGTGTGTGTGTGTGTGTGTGTGTTTGTGGTGTTATCAAGACAGCAAGACTAATACAACGTGCTGACTGGTTTGCTCAGTGAGTCGAGGAGAGAGTGAAAGAGAAAGAGAGAAACAGACAGACTGCTGGTCTCCGTATCAATGGATGAAGAACAATAGCTTTGTCTGTCACTACAATCCATGTATGGATTTTTGGAGCAAACAAGTGGAGTCCACTTTGTCGTTAACCTGTAGTGGGAAACAGGTATTTCTGCGGGCAGCCACGTATTCAATGCCTACGGGGTGACAGATACTTCGGAACAAAGCAATGGAGATCATTGGAGATTGAGGTGTTGTATGGGTTCCATCGTGGAACATGTGGATTTCGTAATTTCTCTCTACGTTCTCTCTACATTTTCTCTTCAGTCAATGGTGGTTTTGCAAAAACCTTTGCTCACGTTTCACCTGATGACTTGCTGAACTGAACTTTGAGAACTATTCCTAGACTTGGGGGTCTGGAAATTTGCCACACACACACTTCGAGTTTAGTTTTGGGGTTAATGCTTAATATCTAATGTTTTTACTCTTCTTATTATTACAAGTAGTTATTAATAAGATAGTTTCTCACACTTATACATGACCTGGTGTGTTTCTATTGGTGCTGGTACGTAACACAGCAACACGAAGGGCTACCACTGCTGATCTCTGGTAAGTAAAGGAGTTGAGGATGGGAACCATTAGGGGAGAGGTGTACGGCAGATGGAACCAGAACCAAATAGAGGACGGTGAGGGAAAGCTTGTGGGTGAACTGTGTGTGTGTGTGTGTGTGTGTGTGTGTGTGTGTGTGTGTGTGTGTGTGTGTGTGTGTGTGTGTGTGTGTGTGTGTGAGTGTGTAGTGGAGAGATAGGGGGATGAAGATGGGTGATGGGGGGTGGGTGGGTGTGTGTGTGTGTAGTGGAGAGATAGGGGGATGAAGATGGAACTGTTGTTCCTCTAGTTTGCGTTGTGGCCTCACCCTGCCAGTGGAGAAGGCTGAGGATGAACAGGTCGGTGTGTGTAGGTTAAGGACGCATTTAGTGGAGGTCTTCAAGCAATGAAGACCTTTGATTGGGTAAATGAGGAGATACCATTCCAACTGGCAGGAGGGTCAGTAACCAGAGATTTTCGGGTTTTAACAAATGAAGCACAATGGAGGGCTGAGGAGGATATTTTTCACTCGGCAAGCAGTCATGATATGGAATGTGCTGACTGAATAGAAGATGAAATGATAAATTTTAAAGCATGTTATTTTATTCATTTCTTGTGTTATGTGTAATACTGTCAAGGGCAGCAGTTATTGTGCATCCCTTAAAAAGTTGGTGAGAATTGAATGTCTTGCCATGTTACTTTTGTAATCGATCATTCTTGTTGGGCTGGAGTTACATATAGGTCAGACAAGATGAGGACAATAGATTTCTTCTCCTGAAGGATATTAGTGAATCAGATGTGTTTCTATGGCAATCAGGTACATTTCTATGACAATCTGGCCATTGCTGTGGTCATAATTACTTAGATTAGTTGTTAAATTGGTTTATTATTGTCACTTTGTTTTATTATAGGTTTTTTATCATCACACCATCCCTACAGATAATTTCATTACACAGTGCATTGAGGTAGTACAAGGTAAAACAATAACAGAATGCAGAATGCAGTTACAGAGAAAGTGTAGTGCAGACAGACAATAAGGTGCAAGGTCATATCGTAATTGAGGCTGCCTCTACCACTTCCTCTCGCAGCTCGTTGCATCTGCTGACCACCCTCTGCGTGAAAATGTTGCCCCTCAGGTCCCTTGTAAATCTTTCCTCTCTCAGCCTAAACCTATGCCCTCTAGTTTTGGACTGGGGAAAAGACTTTGGCTATGCCCCTCATGATTTTGTAAACCTCTCTAAGGTCACCCCTCTGTCTTGTATGTTCCAGGGAAAGAAGTCCCAACCTATCCAGCCTCTCTTTAAGCCCTTCAGTCCCAGTAATGTCCTCATAAATCTTTTATGCACATTCTCCAGTTTAATGACCTCCTTCCTGTAGCAGAGTGACCAGAACTGTACGCAGTACTCCAAATGTGGCCTTACCAGCATCTTGTACAGCTGTAACATGATGTCCCAACTCTTGTACTCAATATCCTGACCAATGAAGGCAAGCGTGCCAGACGCCTTCTTTGTCATTTCTGTCTACATCTGTAGCTACTTTCAAGGAACTATGTACCTACACCTTTTGGTCTCTCTGTTCTGCAACTCTCTCCAGGGCGCTACCATTTACTGTGTAAGTCCTGTCCTAGTTTGTCTTACCAAACTGCAACAGCTCACATTTATCTACTGTATATATACAAAAGACAAGAATGCAGGTCAGACCTCTTTGTGCAGAGAGCAGGGGAGTGGGTCTAATTGAATTGGACTTGTGGAATCCTTCACAGCGTCGATGAAGGATATTTGGATCATTGCACCTCACTAGTTCTTCATGCATTTGGGATCATTGCACTTTCCCCAAAACCCTGCACATCATCCATTTCAACTGTATTTCCAATTCCCTTTGGAAGATTTAGCACTGAATTTTCTTACACCGTCCTATCAGACAGTGCATTTCAGATGGTAATTACTTGTGCAATTTACTTTATTATCTGTGTAATTATCTTTATTTTCTCCATCTCTGGTGTTTGTGGCATCTTCTTAAATTCGCAGCCTTTAGTTACTGACCCACTGGCCAATGGAAGTTTTATTTCATCCGGTCCTTAAAAGTACTTAATAATTTTGGAGACACCAGGGACTGCAGATGCTGGAATCTGGAGCAACAAAGGATCTGCTGGAGGAACTCAGCAGGTCAGGCAGCACCTATGAAGGAAAATGGACAGTCGATGTTTCAGGTCAAGATCCTTCAGCTGGACTGAAAGATAGAGGGGAGATGACCGGTATAAAGAGGTGAGGGGAAAGAGTAGAGCAAGAGCTGGCAGGCGATAGGTGGATCCAGGTGAGGAGGGGTGAGAGGCAGATGGAGGAGGGGAGGGTGGGAATAGTGACAGAGGCTGGGGGGTGATAGGGGGAGGTGACAAAGGGCTGCGGATGATAGAATCTGATAGGAGAGGAAGGTGGGACATGGAATCAAGTGAGGGAGGTGGGGAGGGCAGACGAGAACAGTAGGGGGAGGGTAACAAATGGGAGGAGTGTGCGGGTGATGGGCAGATGAGGAAAGAAACTCCATCTCGCTGTTGTTTGAGATCCAGCCCACTACGGTGGTGTCATCTGCGAACTTGTAGGTGGAGCTGGAGCAGAATCCGGCTAAACAGTCGTGAGTGTGCAAGGAGTGTGAGGGGGCCTAGGATGCAGCCTTGTGGGGCACCAGTGTTGAAGATAACCGTGGACCTTCTCGGGTGCCGGTGACCTGTAGCCTGTCTGTTCATTCCTTCTGTACAATCCTAAGTTCATCTCTCAGCATTTTATGTTTTGACGACTTGGAAAAAGCTGAAACTGTTCCTCTGTTATAATTACAGAAATTAGGCTGGTCCATTTGTCAGATTGAATTGTAGAGCTGGTGGGTTACCTGGATGCTATGTCGGACATTCAGGTCATGAAATCAGTGCATGCGGGGATGACTACATGGTTGTTAGAAGAAAAGAAAAGCTGCCTGGTGCAGTTGCCAAAGGATTTGCGTCTGAAAAGCCCAAATTGGTGACAGATTTCAGATTTTAAAATAACACTTTTTTTCTGTCAGCCCTCTGGAGGGTTTTTCTAGTGATTCTCTTTCAGCTCCAGCTCCCTTTGCACAGTGTGTGTGATTATTTTAAATTGTTTCTGGTGTCCAAATTGTAGTCACACACCATAGCGTCTCATGTGACTTCTTTGACCTTTTTTAAGCAAGGGAGAAATTGGCCTGCATTTCATTGAATTCTGAGGGATCGTTCAGGCAGACTTTGGTGAATATCAAAGCATCTTTTTGTTTTCTTGTGATGCAGCACAGAACATCAGTCAAATCCCTATTGAGAGTTGGAATAGCGATCCTCAGCACAGCCTGAGTCTCAGAACCACTACCCAAGCAAATAAGGGAAGTGTTCTGAGCATTGGATAATGATTCCCACTGTAGTAAAGGACATGCTTCTTGTTAAAATTGTTGGTACCAATTGACCACTAGAAGCAGAATTGTACAGAAGACTGATATTTTTTTACCATTCCAGCCTGAGAATATACCTATGGAAAAGCCATTTTAACATCCGCTTGTTTCAATCACACCAGCATTCTCTGATGATGAATAAAATGCCTTGCATACCATACGGAGATGCTAGCATTGTTGGAAGGAGATGACAGCATTGAGTATAGGAGCTGGGATATGATGTTGCAATTGTATAAGTCGTTGGTGAGGCTGCACTCGGAGTATTTGTGTACAGTTTTAATCACCCTGTTACAGGAAAGACGTGGTTAAACTGGAAAGAGTGCAGACAAGATTTATGAGGCTGTTGCCAGGACTCGAGGGCCTGAGTTATAAGGAGAGGTTGGCCAGGCTGGGTCTTTATTCCTTGGAACAGAAGAGAATGAAGGATGAACTTATAGAAGTGTTCAAAATTATGAGAGGCAGAGATAAGGTGGACGGTAACAGTCTTTTTTCCCAAGGTTGGGGAATCCAAAACTAGAGGACATAGGTTTAAGGTGGGAGGGGAAAGATTTAAAGGGACCATGAAGGGCAACTTTTTCAAGCAGAGAGTGGTCAGTATATGGAACGAGCTGCCAGAGGAAGTGGTTGAGGCAGGTACATTAACAACATACAAAAGGTACTTGGACAGGTACATGGATAGGAAAAGTTTAGAGGGATACGGGTCAAACGTAGGCAAATGGGCCTAGCTTAGATGGAAATCTTGGTCAGCATGGACCAGTTGGGCTGAAGGGCCTGTTTCCATCCTATATGACTCCATGATGCAATGACAACAAGTGTCAGTAATCAGAGATCACAGGTTGAAGGGTGATAGCCAAAGGCAGCAAAGATGAGATGAAGTGAGTTTTAATTTTTCTCAGCAAACTGTCATGAAGCTGGAAAGAGCATTGAGCTGAAACTGCTTCCCCTCTTGACAGACGCTGTTTGAGCTGTTGATATTTTGTTGTAGATTTCCAACATCCACAGTGTTTCACTTTTACATTTCAATCTGGAATGCACATCCCCAAAGCTGTGTACACTTCTCGCTACTTCGGGAAAGCAGCCAACATAATCAAAGACCCCTCCCACCCCGGACATTCTCTCTTCTCCCCCCCCCTCCCATCAGGCAGAAGATACAAAAGCCTGAAAGCACGCACCACCAGGCTCAAGGGCAGCTTCTATCCCGCTGTTATAAGACTATTGGACGGACCCCTTGTATGATAAGGTGGACTCTTGACCTCACAATCGACCTTGCACCTTATTGTCTGCCTGCACTGCACTTTCTCTGTAACCGTAACACCATGTCCTGCATTCTGTTAGTGATTTTCCCTTGCACTACTTCAACTGGAATTGGAATTGGTTTACTATTGTCACTTGTATGGAGGTACAGTGAAACACTTGTCTTGCATGCCATTCATACAGATCAATTCAATATACAATGCATTGAGGTGGGTCAAGGTAAAACAATACAGAATACAGGGAAAAGTGTCACAGTTACAGAGAAAGTGCAGTGCAGGTAGACAATAAGGTGCAAACTCATAATGAGGTAGAGTGTGAGGTCAAGAGTCCATCTTATCATACTAGGGAACTGTTGAATAGTCTTAAAACAGTGGGATAGAAACTATCCTTGAGCCTGGTGATACGTGCTTTCAGGCTTTTGTATCTTCTGCCTGATGGGAGGGGGGAGAAGAGAGAATGTCCCGGGTGGGTGGGGTATTTGATTATGTTGGCTGCTTTACTGAGGCAGTGAGCAGTATAGACAGAGTCCGTGGAGGGGAGGCTGGTTTCCACGATGTGCTGAGCTGTGTCCACAACTCTCTGCAGTTTCTTGTGCTCCTGGGCAGAGCAGTTGCTGTACCAAGCTGTGATGCATCCAGATAGGATGCTTTCTATGGTGTATTGATAAAAGCTGGTGTGTGTCAAAGGTGACCTGAGGAAGTAGAGGCGCTGATGAGCTTTATTCACCGTGGCATCTACATGATTAGGCCATGTACTGATGTGATGAAATGATCTGTGTGGATGGCATGCACTTCACTGTACCTCAGTAGACGTGACAACAAGAAACAATAAACAAATAAACAAAGGGTGCTGGAAGTAGATTCGACAGCGACTTACGTAAAGAGCAGTGGATTCATGGTTGAAGTAGGCAAGTTTGCAGAGGGATAGGGAATAATCCCTGTTGGGAATAATTGAAGAGCTTTCAAGGAGCTACCAAATGGGTGATGCACTGAACCATCTCCAGCAGTGCAATATCATTCTATGGCCTGAATATGTCGCTTAAAGTGTGATATTGTTCCTGAGAGTCAGAGAGTTATACAGCACAGAAACAGGCCCTTTGGCCCAACCTGTCCATGCCGACCAAGATGTCTATCCAAACTAGTTCCATTTGCCTGTGTTTGGCCCATATCCCTCCAAACTTTTCTATCCATGTAACAGTATAAATATCTTTTAAACGTAATTGTTTCCACCTCTACAGCTTCCTCTGGCAGCTCGTTCCACATACCCCCTCAGCTCCCTTTCAAATTTTTCTGCTCGCACCATAAATCTATGTCCTCTAGTTTTAGACACCCCTGTCTTGGGGAAGAGACAGTGACCATCCACCTTATCTGTGCCCCTCATGACTTTATAAAACCGCTATAAAGTCACCCTCAGCCTCGAGGGAACAAAGTTCCAGCCTATCCAGCTTCTCCTTTCCACATGTAGATTATTTAAGTACATGCTTCAAATTTAGCACTGCTTAGTCCTTGCTTGACCGACTCTCAAGGTAGTAAAAAGAAAAACAGAATGCAGAATATTGTGTTCCAGTTACAGAGAAAGTGCAGTGCAGGTAGACAAATAAGGTGCAAGGGCCATAAGGAGATAAATTGAAAGATTGGATGAGGGTCTGATAACAGCAGGATAGAAGCTGTCCTTGATCCTGGTGGTACAGTTCTCAAGCTTCTGTATCTTCTGCCCGATGGGAGGGGGGGAGAGGAGAGAATGACCGGGGTGGGAGGGGTCCTTGATTATTTACTGAGGCAGTGGGAAGTGTAGACAGAGTCAGTGCAGGGGAGGCTGGTTTGTGTGATGGAGTGGGCTGTGTTCACAGCTCTCTGCAGTTTCTTGCGGTCTTGGGCAGAGCGGTTGCCATACCAAGGTATGAGTCATCCAGATAGGATGCCTGAAACAACAGACAAATGAGCCAATCTTTTTCAGGTACTTTGAAAATATCTAGCCCCTTGCTAAGCCTCTACACCACAGTGAATGTGTCTCCACTTGTCTGATCCTTAGACTTAGGCCTAGGCTTAACCCCAGACAAAGGATGTACTGTACTAATGAATGAACTTCCAATAGCTTTGATGTACACCCTTCAAGCTTGACAAGTTGCAATCTGTCAGAGACTACCAACACAATTATATCCACCTTGATAGTTTATGCTGGTGTTTAAGTGTATGAGTTATGCCAATTTATGCAAATACTGTATGTTCCCTTCACAGCCATTGTTTTATGATGAGTCCAGAGAGTTCAGAGCAATTTCTTTACAAACATATTAACTTGGAACCATTATTCAATAAGTTCATTGCTGACTTGATTATAATCTAAACTCAACATTCCCACCTCACCCTGGTAATCTTTAGCCTTTTGCTTATCAGGAATCTATCCATAATGTCATAGGTTCACAGAGTTATACAGCACAGAAGCAGGCCCTTCGGCCCAACTTGTCCATGCTGACCAAGGTGCCTATCTAAGCTAGTCCTATTTGCCTACATGGGCAGGCACGGTAGTGTAATGGTTAGCGTAACGCTATTACAGTGCTAACAACCCCGGGTTCAGTTTTCGCCGCTGTCTGTAAGAAGGTCGTCTGTTCTCCTCGTGTCTGCGTGGGTTTCCTCCGGGTGCTCTGGTTTCCTCCCACATTCCAAAGATGTACGGGTTAGGAAGTTGTGGGCATGCTACGTTGGTGACGGAAGCGTGGCGACACTTGCGGGCTGCCCTCAGGACACTCTATGCAAAAGATGCATTTCACTGTGTGTTTCGATGTACACGTGACTAATAAAGATATCTTATCTTAACCCTTTCTTATCCATGTACCTGTCTAAATGTCTTTTAACTGTTGTAACTGTACCTACCTCTCCCACTTCCTCTGGCAGCTCGTTCCATATACCCACCACTCTCTGTGTGAAAAACTTTCACCTCAGGTCCCTTTTAAATCTTTCCCCTCTCACTTTAAACCTGTGCCCTCTGGGTTTAGACTCCTCTACCCTAGGAATAAGACTGTGGCCATTCACTTTATCTATACCACTCATGATTTTATAAACCTCTATAAGGTCACCCCTCAGCCTCCTACACTCCAGGGAAAAAAGCCTCAGCCTATCCAGACTTCCCTTGTACCTCAAACCCTCCAGTCTTAGTAACATCCTCATGAATCATTTCTGAGGATCAAATCTTTCCAGTTTAATCATATTCTTCCTTGAGTTAGGCGACCAGAGCTACACACATTACTCCAAGGGCAGTCCCACCAATGTCTTGTATAGCTGTAACATGACATCCCAATTCTTCTGCATAGAACATGGGACATAGTACAGCAAGGGACAAGTCTTTTGGCCCACGATGTCTGCAATAAACATTTTGCCAAATTAAACTAGATCTCTTTTGCCTGTACATAATCCATATTCCTCCATTCACTGCATATCATGTGTCTATCTGACAGCCTTTTAAATACCTCTATCATATCTGCTTCTACCACTACCCCTGCCAGCCCGTTCCAGGCACCTGCCACTCTCTAAAAAAAACAATTAAATAAACTTACCCTGCACATTTCCTTTAAGCTTACCCCCTTTCACCTTAAATGCATGTCCCCTAGTACTTGAATTTTCTACCTGTGGAAAAAGATTCTGACCGTCTACCCTATCTATGTTTCTCAAAATTTTATAAACTTTTATCAGGTCTCCTCTCAGCCTCTGACTCTCCAGAGAAAACAATCCGAATTTGTCCAACTCACTTTATAGTTCATACCCTCTAATCCAGGCAGCATCCTGGTGAAACTCTTCTGCACCATCTCCAAAGCCTCCACATCTTCACTGTAATGGGGTGACCAGAACTGCACACAGCACGTAGAACATAGAACATAGAACATTACAGCACAGTACAGGCCCTTCAGCCCACAATGTTGCACCGACATTTTATCCTGCTTTAGTATCTGTCTAACCCCTCCCTCCCACATAGCCCTCCATTTCTCTATCATTCATGTGTCTATCTAATAGTCTCTTAAATGTCCCAAACGTATCTGCCCCCACAACCTCTGCTGGCAGTGCGTTCCATGCACCCATCGCTCTCTGTGTAAAAAGCTTACCCCTGACATCCCCCTCCAATCACCTTAAAATTATGCCCCCTCCTGCTAGCCATTTTTGCCCTGGGAAAAATTCTCTGACTGTCCACTTGATCTATGCCTCTTATCATCTTGTACACCTCTATCAAGTCACCTCTCATCCTCCTTCTCTCCAAAGAGAAAAGCTCTAGCTCACTCAACCTATCCTCATAAGACATGCCCTCCAATCCAGGCAGCATCCTGGTAAATCTCCTCTGCACCTTCTCTAAAGCTTCCACATTCTTCCTATAATGAGGCGACCAGAAGTGAACACAATACTGCTACTCCAGCTTTAGCAACCAAAGAGGAATTTCTCCCCTGTAAAATCATCTGGACTGGTCAAACCAGCTACACCATTGCAAAGAATCAGAATCAGGTTTATTATCACTGACACATGTCGTGAAATTTGTTGTTTTGCAGCAGCAGTACAGTGCAAGACATAAAAATTACTATAAGTTACAAAAATAAATAAATCGTGCAAAAGAGGAATAATGAGGTAGTGTTCATGGGTTCATGGACTGTTCAGAAGGTTGTATTTCTGTTTTATATTGTTTATTGCATAGACCTCTACTTTGCACAAAATATGATATGCAAAACAACACTTAATCCCACCATCAGCAGCAGAATGCATGCCAAATATAGTTCCTGAAAATAAAACTAAAACTGCATAGTACAAAGTTAATGTGGAGTACAAAGTTAATGGCAGGATTCTGGGCAGTGTGGAGGAGCAGAGGGATCTGGGGGTTTATATCCACAGATCCCTGAAAGTTGCCGCACAGGTGGATAAGGTAGTTAAGAAAGCTTATGGGGTGTTAGCTTTCATAAGTAGTGGGATCGAGTTTAAGAGCCACGAGATAATGATGCAGCTCTACAAACTCTGGTTAGACCACCCTTATAATACTGTGTCCAGTTCTGGTTACCTCATTATAGGAAGGATGTGGAAGCGTTGGAAAGGGTGCAGAGGAGATTTACCAGGATGCTGCCTGGTTTAGAGACTGTGCATTATGAGGAGAGACTAAGGGAGCTAGGGCTTTACTCTTTGGAGAGAAGGAGGATGAGGGGAGACATGATAGAGGTGTACAAAATATTAAGAGGAATAGATAGAGTGGACAGCCAGCGCCTCTTTCCCAGGGCACCAATGCTCAATACAAGAGGCCATGGCTTTAAGGTAATGGGTGGGAAGTTCAAGGGAGATATCAGAGGGAGGTTTTTTACCCAGAGAGTGGTTGGGGCATGGAATGCGCTGCCTGGGGTGGTGGTGGAGGCAGGTACATTGGTCAAATTCAAGAGGTTGCTGGATAGCATATAGAGGAATTTAAAATAGAGGGATATGTGAGAGGAAGGGGTCAGATAGTCTGAGGCAAGGTTTAAAGGTCGTCACAATATTGTCGGCCATAGGGCCTGTTCTGTGCTTTACTGTTCTATGATTCTGTGATATGCTGGAATTCTGAAATAAAAACCAAAATTGCGGGAAGCACTCCGCAGGTCACGCAGCATCTATGGAAAGGGAAACAATTAATGTTTTCGGTCCAGGACCCTTCACCAGAACTAAATACAGTTAAGTCTGACAGCAAACTCCACATTTGTCTATTGTTAGACACAAATGGAACAAGGCTCCTGGCTGAATTATAAACTGTAGACGTACCAAGTCCCTAAAAATGAATAAATTACAACAAAAATTAGATCACAGTGTTCTAAACCCAAGAGTAAGAAACTCACGTTACTGCAGCCTGTTCCATTTATTTAACCCTCTAAACACTGAGATTATTCTGGTAAATCCACTGCTGCATCCTTTTAATATTGGTATATCTTCTCAGACTTAAGTAGTGATTACATTTCAAAAGTACCTCAATAGCTGTCTTTTTTAATTTATTCTTATGTGACTTCATTATCAGTGGCAAGGCCAGAATTTATTTCCCATCCCCAACTGCTGGGAGAAAGGTGGTGTCTTCTTGAATTATTGAATTCCTTTTGGTAATGGTGTTCTGTTTTAAAGCAGCAATTCTGTGGCCATTTAAGACATGAACTTACTCTGCCCCTGAATCAGAAATATATCTCGGAAGGCTTCTGTCCCCAATGGACGTGTGAACCAGGAGAATATGGACAATCCTGTGGTTTTATCGTCATCATTACCAAGATTGACTTTTCGATTTTTTTTGTCAATCTCAGAGTATTTTTGTACACAATCATATAATTAACTTTTCTCCCCAAAAGTGGCCACACAGATTGATAGGATGGTAAAGAAGGCATATGGCATGCTTGCCTTTATTGGTATTGGTATTGGTTTATTATTGTCACTTGTACCAAGGTACAGTGAAAAACTTGTCATGCATACCATTCATACAGATCAATTCATTACACAGTGCAGATGCATTGAGTTAGTACAGAGTGCATTGAGGTAGTACAGGTTAAAAAAAAACAATAACAGAGTACAGAGTAAAGTGTCACAGCTACAGGGAAGTGAGACATTGAGTTCAAGAGTCAGGAAGTTACGTTGCAGCTTTATAAAACTCCAGTTAGGCCACATCTGGAGTATTGTATTCAATTCTGGTCGCCCCATTATAGGAAGGATGTGGGGATTATGGAAAGGGTGCAGAAGGGATTTACCAGGATGCTGCCTGGATTAGCGGGTACGTGCTATGAGGAGAGGTTAGACAAACTTGGGTTGTTCTCTCTGGAGCAGCGGAGGCTGAAGGGAGACCTGACAGAATTATAGAAAAATAGGGGGCTATGTGGGAGGGAAGGGTTAGTTAGATAGATCTTAGGATAAAATGTCAGTACAACATTGTGGGCTGAAGGGCCTGTACCATGCTGTAGTGTTCTATGTTCTATGTTCTAGAAGTTTATAAATTATGAAAGGCATAGATAGAGTAGACAGCTGGTATCCTTTTCCCCAGGGTCAAACCGTCCAAGACAAGAGGGCATGCATTTAAGGCAAGAAGAGGTAAGTTCAAAGGAGATGTGAGGGGCAAGTTCTTTTACACAGGGAGTGGTGGGTGGCTGGAATGCACTGCCAGGAGTGGTAGTGGAGGCAGATACAATAGAGCTATTTAAGAGGGTCTTAGATGGGCACGTGAATATATAGACAATGGAGGGATATGGACCATGTGCAGACAGAAGGATTAGTTTAATTCAGCATCCTTAGCTTAATTAGCTCGGCACAACATCATGGGCCGAAGGGCCTGTTCCTGTGCTGTACTGTTCTATGTCCTATGTTTTGAATGCAAATTTCATAACTAGGTAAGATAAGATTTCTTTATTAGTCACATTTACATCGAAACACACAGTGAAATGCACCTTTTGCGTAGAGTGTTCTGGGGGCAGCCCACAAGTGTCGCCACACTTTCGGCACCAACATAGCATGTCCACAACTTCCTAACCCACACATCTTTGGAAAATGGGAGGAAACCGGAGCACCCGGAGGAAACCCACGCAGGTATGGGGAGAATGTACAAATTCCTTATAGACAGTGCCTGGAATTGAACCTGGGTCGCTGGTGCTGTAAAGCCTTACACTAACCACAAAACTACCGTGCCTGCCCATAACTACCTTGAGAGGATTTGAACTCATATCTCCGGATTACTAATCCAGGTTGCCATTTAATCACTTCCCCACTTTTTCCATCAACTAAACTGGTAAATTGGTTTATTATTGTCACATGTACCGAGGTACAGTGGAAAACTTGTCTTGCACACCGTTCATATAGATCATTATAAACATGCATTGAGATAGTACAAGGTAAAACAATAACAGAATGCAGAATAAAGTGTTACAGTTGCAGAGAAAGTGCAGTGCAGGTAGACAATAAGGTGCAAGGTCATACAAGGTAGACTTGTGAGGTCAAGAGTCCACCGTATCATACCAGGGAACCGTTCAATAGTCTTACAACAGCGGCATAGAACACACTTTGAGACATTCTGAGATCAGGGGAGAGCTCTTCCACACTGGTGAGTCAGTGATTATTTCAGCACATAGCTCACTTTTGACATGTAAATTTTCATTGTGCTCAATGTTCATAAAGAACATATGATGGCAAGGTAGCTGATGCACCATGAGTCACTTAAACTGTGAAACAATGCTTGCAAGGTCCCACCTTCCTGTAATCTCCATCACAGAATCCAACTGCAAGTCAAAGATTTTGAAATAAAGAATTAAAATGCTGGGAACATTGAGCAGGTCAGGCAGCAACAGATAATGCTTCAGGTCCGAGACACTTCATCAGAACAGGGGCAATGTTGTGAAGGCTGGAATTTGAATAAAATTCATGTTGGATGAGTTGCAGCCAAAAGCATTCACTAAAGAAAGAGAGCTGTTGGTATTAGTCACAAAGTCACAGATCCATACAGCACAGAAACGGGCCCTTCGGCCCACCATGTCCATGCCAACCCATCCATACTATTCCCTAGAGTTGTAGAGCAATACAGCACGGATACAGGCCCTTCAGCCCAACCAGTTCATGCTGACCATGGTGCCGACCCAGCTTTTCCCAATTTACTACATTGGCCCATATCCCTCTAAACCCGCCCCTCCATGTACCTTCTTAAATGATACTATTGTACCCGGTTCAACACTTCCTCTGGCAGGTCATTCCATATACTCACCACCCTCTGAAGAAAAAGTTGCCCCTCAGGTCCCTTTTAAATCTTTCCCCTCTCACCCTAAACCTGTGCTCCTTAGTTTTGGACTCCCCTACCCTGGGGAAAAGACTGTTACCATTCACCTTAACTATGCCTCTCATAATCTTAAACACTACCATAAGTATAATCTGTATGATTGGTTACAAATTGTCAACATTTCCCCTTTGCAATTGACAGACACAGATCTGGAGTGTAGTAAATGCAACCCCATGATTTAAGAAAGGAGGGAAGGAGTAAAAAAAACAACTACCAACCTGATTGCCTGGCAATATTGTTGGAAAATGCTGGGATCTGTAATAAAGGATGTGATGTCAAGATACTTGGAAAATAATATTACTGAGCAGAGTTATCATGAATTTATGAAAGGCAAATCGTGTTTGATTAATGTATTGGAATTCTTTGAAGATGTAGCTGGGAGAGTAGATGAAAGGAAACCTGTGGGTGTGGTATATTGGGATTTTCTAAAGACTTTTGATAAGGTGTGTTACGAACCAGCAACAAAAGAAACACACCGAGTCATGATTCAGTGTTAAAAACGACTTTATTAATAACTACTTATGATAATAAGAAAAATAAAAGAAAATGTTAGAATGTTAGAAGTAAAAATGTTAAACCTTGAACATTAACCCCAAAATTAAACTTGTCTTGTGTGTGTGGCAAAGTCCCAAACTCCAAGTCCAGGGATGGTTATTAAAGTTCAGTTCAGCAAGCCATAAGGTGAAGCACGAGCAGAGGCTTCTTCAACAACCACCATTGTCTGAAGATAAGGCGTAGATGTAGAGAGAATATAGAGAGTAATTACGAAATCCAAGTGTTCCATGATGGAACCCAAACGACACCACTACTCGGTAGTGACTTCTCACCCCGAAAAGCATCCGTATCGTGGTCGTCCACACAATACCTGTTTCCCTCTACAGGTCAGCAACAAAGTGAACTCCACCGGATTACTCCCAATTTCCATACGTGGATTGTAGTGACAGACACAGTTATTGTTTCTCATCCATCGATAGAGAAAACTAGCAGGCTGGTGTCTCTCTGTCTTTTCTCTCTCTCTCTCCTCTGACTGACTTTGACTGACTTCTTCAGCAATGTCATTACATCCTTTATTTTCTGTTGACGTAAGCACACCACACACATACACACGCGCACGCGCGCGCACACACACACACGCGCACACACACACACACACACACACACACACACACACCACTATGCTCTATCTTAAAGGAACATTCACCTAGTCCGTAACAGGCGCCACATAGGAGTTTGCTGAACAAATTTAGAGCACTTAGAATTGAGGGTAATAAACTGGCCTGGATTGAGAGGTAGTTAGTGAGTAGTGAACAAAGAGAAGGAATAAACAGATCTTTGTTGGGTTGACAGATAACTAGAGTATCACAAGGATTGATGCCTGGGACCTATGTATTCCTAATTTATGTTAGTGATCTGGCTGAGGGGACCAGATATAACATTTTCAAGTTTGCTTTTGACAGGAAACTAAGTGGGAATGTGAGTAATGATGAGGGTGTAGAAAGACTTCAGGAGGATATGGACAAGCTGAGTGAGTGAGCAACAACATAGCAGATGGAGTACAATGTGGAAAAATGTAGAAACTAAAACAGAAAACTATATACTTTTTAAATGGTGGAAGATTGGGAAGTGGTTAGAAAAGCAAACACTAGTCTTTATTGCAAAAGAATTTGAGTTCATGTCTAAAGTATGACTTCAATTACAGAGGACCTTGTTGATATTACACCTAGAGTATTGTGTGCAGTGTTGATCTCCTTGCCTAGATCAAGATATACTTGCTATGGGGGAAGTGCAGCAAAGATTCACCAGATTTGTTCCTAGGATAGCAAGTATGTCATATGAGGAGCATCTGCATTTTCTTATGCCTCCATTTTGCTGCTCCACTGTGAAGTCCCTTTGAGGTATGCTGACTTTGAAGTTTTCCTCCAGTCCAGATGAAACGCCTTGACCCGAAACATCAACCGTCCATCTCCCTAAACAGACCCCCCCCCGACCTGCTGAGTTCCTTTAGTTTATTATTGTTACATGCACCAAGATATAATGACAATAATACATACAGATCATTTCAAAATATAAGTACTTCTAGGCAGTACAAGGGAAAAGATATAGCAGAATGCAGAATATAGTGTTACGGTTACAGTTACCTCGAAAGTGCAGTGCAGGCAGACAATAAAGTGCAAGGGCCATGATGAGGTAGACTGTGAAGTCAAGAGTTCATCTTTAACGTACAAGAGGTCTGTTAATGAGTCTTATAACGTTACTGTCCTTGAGCATGGTGGTCTGTGTTTTCAGGCTTTCGTATCTTCTTCCTGATGGGATGGGGGAGAAGAGAGAATGTCCGGGGTAGGTGGGCGGGCTCTTTGATTATGTTGGCTGTTTTTCAGAGGCAGTGGGAAGTATAGAGTCCATGGACGGGACACTTTTCACGATGGACTGAGCTGTGTCCACAACTCTCTGTAATTTCTTGTGGTCTTGGGCAGAGCAGTTGCCATACCAAGCCATGATGCATCCAGATAACATAATTTCAAATCTATAAAAGATGTGGCCGTTGAGTTTTGGTCAACATCTTATCGAAGGTTGGAAGGGAGAGAAGGTGATCAAGGCAAAAGGGACAGACGGAAGTGCTGTTGTAGAGCAGATAGCTTCTTCAAGGTTGGCACTCCTGGCACAGAAGTGGCAGTCATTCGATGTTAAAATAAAAATCAAAAAAATACTCCAGATACTGGGAATCTGAAATAAAATCAGAAAATGTTGGAAACACTCAGCAGGTCAGGCAGCATCCGTGGAATAAGAAACAGTCAACATTTCAGGTTGAAGACACTTCATCAGAACAGGTTTTGTGACTCAGTCCTGCAAGACCAAACCCAAAATTGTTTGCTATGCCTTTACTTACACCTTAGTTGAGGCTTCTCAATGTACTCAGCGTAGTTTTATGACTGTAATCCGAGATGTTAAGAGAAAAACCGGAAAGTGGTGATGGAAATCCAGAGCCCACAATTCTGTCGATGATTGAGTGTGATTGGAGCTTTGAAGATTTTTGTTGGTTTGAGGCAACATCAGATCTGAAGCTAAGGCTGGCGAATGAATTCGAGGCACAGACTGAGCTGCAGGCTCGAGGGGCTGAAAGGCCTACTTCTGTTGCTCTGATGCAGAGCTCCAGAGACCCGACTCAGAGTTTTATTTGGAACTGGGAATGGCAGCCACACAAATCTTGTAAGCATATATCAAGTCTGAGGAGCAGCCAAAACTTGAAGAAGCTGCCAGCTCTGAAATAGCTCTGTGTCTAGACCAGAGCAATGAAGATATTCAACAAGCAGACTGTAGCATTTCTTTGGAACATGCAAAATCCTTTGCCTGAACTTCAATCCAGCTCAACTATCATTTAACCATTCTAAACATACTTTCATCTCAGTTACATTACTTAGGGCAAGACATTAGAAAAGGCTTTTCCCTGCTCTTGAAAGGGTGGTATCCACACGGTGTGCCCAGGTGCATTCCAGGTGCGTTTCCCTGCATTTTCCGACAAAGTACATTTTTTTATTCTTTAACCACAGATATGGCTTTTCCAATCACCTCAACACTTAATGAACACAGTGGTACAGTTTGCAGAGTCGTACGGCACCAGAGACCTGATTCAATCCTGACCTCCGTGCTGTGCTGTGTGTAGCTTGCACGTTCTCCCTGTGACTGTGTGGGTTTCCCTCCCGGTGCTCCCATTGCCTCCCATGTCCTGAAGACTCATGTACTCGTTAGGGCTGTACGAGGTGTTGGTGAAACAGCGCTTAGAATACCTTGGGCAGTTCTGGTCGCCTGAGTACAGGAATGATGCCATTAAGCAGAGAGGGTGCAGAAAGATTCACGTGGATGCAACCAAGACTGGGGGACGTTAGCTATAAGGAGAAGACTGGATGGGCTGGGACTTGCTTTCCCTGGAGCGAAGGAAGAGGGGTGACCTTAGAGAGGTTTATAAAATCATGAAGGGGTGTAGATAAGGTGAATGGTCACAGTCTTTTCCCAGTATTGGGAGTCTAAAACTAGGGAGCATGGGTTTAGGGTGAGAGGGGAGATATTTAAAAGGGAGCTGAAGGGCAGGTTTTTCACTCACAGGGTGACGGGTATATGGAATAAGCTGCCCAGAGTTAAGTGGTAGAGACAGGTACCATTATAATGTCTAAAAGACATTTAGACAGGTACTTAGATAGGAAAGGTTTACAGAGATATGGGCCAAACATGGGGAAATGGGACTAGCTTGGGTAGGCAACTTGGTCGGCATGGATGAGTTGGGCTGAATGGCCTTTCTCTGTGCTGTACAGAACAATACGGCACAGGAAAAGGTCCTTCTTTATAAGATTTCTTTATTAGTCACATGTACACTGAAACACACATTGAAATGAATCTTTTGCGCAGAGTGTTCTGGGGGCAGCCCCCAAGTGTCGGCCACGCTCCAGGCGCCAACATAGCACGCCCACAGCTTCCTAACCCGTACGTCTTTGGAATGTGGGGAGGAAACCGAAACACCTGGAGAAAAACCCACACAGTCACAGGAGAACGTACAAACTCCTTACAGATAGTGGCCGGAATTGAACCTGGGTCGCTGGTGCTGTAATAGTGTCACACTAACCGCGACACGACCGTATCTGCCATGATATTGTGCCAAACTAATTGAGCTAATGATATCTGATTCTTTCTGCCTGCACATAGTCCATATCCCTCCCTTCTCTGGACATTCATGTTGCCTATCTAATGACCTCTTAAAAGCCACTTTTGTATCTGCCTCCACCTCCACTCCTGGCAGTGCAGTGTAACCGTTTTGGTTCTGTCATAGGGCCTGAAAGTTGATACTGAGAAATGTCCAATTTTGTTGAAATTTAAGAGAAAATACCCCGAAACAGAAGCAAACAGGTTAAGGTGGTGCAGTAGTGCAGCAGTTAGTGTTGCTGCCTCATAGATCCAGAGAGCCAGATACAATCACGACCTCTGGTGCTGTCTGCGTGGATGTTGCACATTCTCCCTGCTAACACATGGCTGTCCTTTGGGTGCTCCAGTGTCCTCCCACATTGTGAGGATGTGAAATCTAAGATGAATGGACATGCATTTAAGGTGAGAGAGGGAAAGTTCAAAGGAGATGTGCAGGGCAAGCTTTTTACACAGAGAGTGGTGGGTGCCTGGAATGTGCTGCCAGGGGTGGTGGTGGAGGCAGATACGTTAGACGCATTTAAGAGTCTCTTAAATAGGCACATGAATGTGCATAGAATGGAGGGATATAGACACTATGCAGGCAGAAGGGATTAGAATCAGAATCAGGTTTATCCTTGACAAAGTGTCGTGAAATTTGTTGTTTTGTGGCAGCAGCACAGTGCAAGACATAAAAATTACCATAACTTACAGAAGTAAATAAATAGTTCAATAAGAGGAATAACGAGGTGGTGTTCATGGGCTCGTGGACTGTTCAGAAATCTGATGGCAGAGGGGAAGGAGCTGTTCCTGAATCATTGAGTGTGGGTCTTCAGGCTCGTGTACCTCCTCCCCGATGGTAGTAACGAGAAGAGGGCATGTCATTATTGGCACAACCTCATGGGTTGAAGGGCCTGTTCCTATCCTGAAATGTTCGACATTCTACTTTCCAGAACATAAAACAGTACAGCATGAATCGCAAAAGGTTGGTCTGCAGGTGCAGCAGGTTATCAAGAAGGCAAATGGAACGTTGGCCTTCATTGCTGGAAGGATTGAATTTAAGAGCAGGGACATTATGCTGCAACCGTACAGGGTACTGGTGAGGCCACACCTGGAGTACTGTGTGCAGTTCTGGTCTCCTTACTTGAGGAAAGATATACTGGCTTTGGAGGCGGTTCAGAGGAGGTTCACCAGGTTGATTCCGGAGATGAGGGGGTTAGTCTATGAGGAGAGATTGAGTCACCTGGGACTATACTCGCTGGAATTCAGAAGAATGAGCGGGGATCTTATAGAAACATATAAAATTATGAAAGGGATAGAGAAGATAGAGGCAGGAAGGTTGTTTCCACTGTTTGGTGAGACTAGAACCAGGGGACATAGCCTCAAGATTTGGGGAAGTAGATTTAGGACAGAGATGAGGAGAAACTGTTTTTCCCAGAGAGTCATGAATCTGTGGAATTCTCTACTCAAGGAAGCAGTAGAGGCTACCTCATTTAATATATTTAAGACACAATTAGATAGATTTTTGCATAGTAGGGGAATTAACGGTTATGGGGAAAAGGCAGGAAGGTGGAGCTGAGTCCACGGCCAGATCAGCCATGATCTTATTGAACGGTGGAGCAGGCTCGATGGGCCAGATGGCCTCCTCCTGCTCCTATTTCTTATGTTCTTATGTTCTATGTTCTATGTGTAAGTTAATTATCAAGATGGGTCATCAAGTTTATTGTCATAAACTCAGCTTGACTGCACGTTACTTCTAAATGTAGGTATGTGGCATAAAGAATTAAAGGGGAATTGATGAATATGTGCTGTGGAAATAAAGAAGAGGAATGCGACCATTGGTTTGGCTCTGTTGAGAGCTGGCAGGGAGACGATGGTACAAATGGCCTCCTGCACTGTAGAACGTAAAAACAAAAACCGAAAAATTCAATCCAAAGGGATGTTATTTGCACAGTATGTGACATTGCAGTATAGCATCTATCTTCAGAACAGTTCCTCTC
Organism: Pristis pectinata; assembly: GCF_009764475.1. Lineage (NCBI taxonomy): Eukaryota > Metazoa > Chordata > Chondrichthyes > Rhinopristiformes > Pristidae > Pristis > Pristis pectinata. The sequence continues at coordinate 7,272,971 of NC_067407.1, read as the reverse complement.
CTGATGTGAGTGTTGGTTTACTTGTAAAATAAAATACACAGTGCATTCGCAATTAGACATTAAACCTATTAGGCTGTAATTAAAACTCTGGCTCGGTGCCCAATACTAAAGAGTAATGTGGGGAGAGTAAATTAAGTCTGAACAGCTCGCTCCCCAGTTTTCTTCCACTGAGAATTGAGAAGCTCGACAGAACTCCACTGCTGGTAGGCATATAAATATTGCTTTGCAGCTCATAATAAATTTATCATAAGCTTGTTTTGTACACACATAAAATGCACTAAATAATCATACTTTGCTGTGCACGTTAATTAAGTGAACAGAGGTTGTAAACAGATTTATTAATTTTGCGACCGAAATTGCTGATAATTGCCCCCTGAACTGTCTTAACTTCTCCAGTAGTTGATGCACCTCATGAAATGAAGCCCAGATATAAAACAGCTGCTCTACCAAACCTGCCCAATGCGAATAATGCTCCTGATCAGACGTTTCCAACCCCTTCAGCTGCCACATCATTGCCTGGTTGTATTAAAACAAAACAGCAGGTTTTGAGAAGAGCAAATATAATCCAAGAAATTCCCACTCTGGTAGATCAATGAACAAAAGTGTTAATAGGACATTATTGGATCCATTGAGTCTGTGTGAGCTGACAAAGATCTACCCTGTCTAATCCCACTTTTCCACTTGGAATGTTGCTGAAGAAATTAGACAGTGTTTTCCCTGGCATAACCAGCTTTGGACCGGGATTGATCAGAATACACCACAGAAACAGGCCCTTCGGCCCACCCTGTCTATGCTGACTGTCGACTGTTCATTTGTTTTAATCCCATTTACCGGCACTTGGTTTAAGGTTAGACATGTACCAGTTTTGTGTGAGTGCCCCCATCTCCCTTGCTCCATCCTCCACTTACCAATCAATCCCCTGACCACCCCACTGACCCTGAAAACTACAAGGCTTCCACTCTTCAATCCCCTTTCCCCAAAGTCCCTAATGTAGCTTCCAATCTTCATCACCATCCCCAATCACCTCTGCCACCACATACCCCATTCACTTCTCTGATCACTGACCCATCACCTGCCCCTGACCTGCCACCTATCCTTAACTCCTCAATGAAATCAGTGGCACAATCCACCAACCAGTTTTTTCAGAAGCACCACAGAAAGCATACTATCCGGGTGCATCACAGCTTGGTATGGCAACTGCTCTGCCCAAGACCGCAAGAAATTTGGTTTGGTTTGGTTTGGTTTATTATTATCACTTATACCGAGGTACAGTGAAAAACTTGTCTTGCATACCATTCGTACAGATTAATTCATTACACAGTGTAGTTACATTGGGTTAGTACAGAGTGCATTGAGGTAGTACAGGTAAAAACAGTAACAGTACAGAGTAAAATGTCAAAGCTACAGAGAAAGTGCAGTGCAGGTAGACAGTAAGGTGTAAGGTCACAACAAGGTAGATTGTGAGGTCAAGAGTCCATCTCATCGTATAAGGGAACCGTTCAATAGTTTTATCACCGTGGTGTAAAGAGAGTTGTGAATGCAACTCAGTCCAGCATGCAAACCGGCCTCCATTGACTCCATCTGCACTTCCCGCTGCCTTGAGAAAGCAGCTAAAATAATCAAGAACCCCACCCATCCCGGACAATCTCTCTTCTCCTCTCTTCCATCAGGGAGAAGGTACAAAAGAGTACAAACCACCAGGCTCAAGGACAGCTTCTATCCTGCTGTTATCAGACTCTTGAACAGACCTCTCATAGACTAGAAAATGAACTCTTGATCTCCCAATCTATCTCGTTAAGGCTCTTGCACTTTATTTGTCTGCCTGCACTGCACTTTCTCTGTAACTGCAACACTTTATTCTGCATTCTGTTATTGTTTTACCTTGTACTACCTCAATGCATGGTTATAATGATCTGCATTCTGTTTTCTTTTTACTACCTCAATGTACTTATGTATGGAATGACCAGTTTGAATGGCATGCAAACAAAAGATTTTCACTCTATCGCATAAGAAATAGGAGCAGGAGTAGACCATCTGGCCCGTCGAGCCTGCTCTGCCATTCAATAAGATCATGGCTGATCTGGCCATGGACTCAGCTCCACCTACCTGCCTTTTCCCTAGAACCCTTAATTCCCCTACCATGCAAAAATCTATCTAACTGTGTCTTAAATATATTTAATGAGATTGTCTCTGCTGCTTCCCTGAAGAATTCCACAGATTCACTACTCAGAGAAAAGCAGTTTTTCCACATCTTCATCCAAAATCTATTCCCCCGAATCTTGAGGCTATGTCTCTTAGTTCTAGTCTCAACTATCAGTGGAAACAACCTTCCTGCCTCTAACTTATCTATCCCTTTCATAATGTTATATGTTTTTATAAGATCTCCTCTCATTCTTCTAAATTCCGGTGAGTATAGTCCCAGGTGACTCAATCTCTCCTCATAGGCTTACACCTTCATCTCCGGAATCAATCTGGTGAACCTCCTCTGCACCGCCTCCAAAGCTGGTATATCTTTCCTCAAGTAAGGAGACCAGAACTGCATGCAGTACTCCAGGTGCGGCCTCACCAGTACCCTGTACAGTGGCAGTATAACCTCCCTGCTCTTAAATTCAATCCCTCCAGTAATGAAGGCCAATATTCCATTTGCCTTCTTGATAACCTGTTACACCTGCAAGCCAACCTTTTGCGATTCATGCACAAGCACTCCCAAGTCTCTCTGCACAACAGCATGCTGGAATCTTTCACCATTTAAACATTAATCTGATCTTCTGTTTTTCCTTCCAAAGTGGATGACCTCGCATTTACCAACATTGTACTCTATCTGCCAGACCCTTGCTCACTCATTTAACCTGTCCGTATCTCTCTATAGACTCTCCGCTTCTTCTGCACAATTTACTTTTCCACTCGATTTCATGTCATCAACAAACTTAGATACACTACAGTCGGTCCCCCCTTCCAAATCGTTAATGTATATTGTGAACAGTTGTGGGCCCAGCACCGACCCCTGTGGCAGCTTGCTCACCACAGATTGCCAACCAGGGAAACACCCATTTATCCCAACTCTCTGCCTTCTATTGATAAACCAATCCTCTATCCATGCTAATACATTACCCTCAACTCCATGCATCTTTATCTTATGGATAAGTCTTTTATGCGGCATCTCATCGAACGCCTTCTGGAAATCCAAGTATACAACATCCACCTGTTCCCCTCCATCCACTGCACTCATGATATCCTCACAGAACTCCAGTAAGTTTGTCAAACAGGACCTGCCCTTCCTGAATCCATGCTGTGTCTGCCTGATGGAACCACTTCTATCCAGATGTCTCGCTATTTCTTCCTTAATGACAGCTTCAAGCATTTTCCCGACTACAGACGTTAAGCTAACTGGCCTACAGTTACCTGTCTTTTGACAAAATCCGTTTTTAAACAGTAGCGTGACATTTTCTGTCTTCCAATCCACCGGGACCTGCCCAGAGTCCTGAGTATATTGGTAAATTATCACAAACACCTCTACTATAACCTCCACCATTTCTTTCAGTACCCTGGGATGCATCCCATCAGGACCAGGGGACTTGTCTACCTTTAGGCCCACTAGTTTGCTCATCACTACCTCTTTAGTGACAGTGATTATATCGAGGTCCTCACCTGCCATTGCATCCATAACATCTCTCTTTGGCATGTTAGATGTATCCTCCACTATGAAGACTGACACAAAATAGTTGTTCAAGGCCTCAGCTATTTCCACATTACCCAATATTAATTCTCCTTTCTCATCTTCCAAGGGACTTACATTCACTTTAGCCACCCTTTTCCACTTTATATAATTAGAAAAACTTTTACTATCAGTTTTTATATTTTGTGCTAGTTTACTTTCATGATCCATCTTCCCTTTCCTTATTGCTTGCTTAGTGGTACATCTCGGTACATGTGACAACAATCTACCAATACCCTGACCTCTGCAGCCCTGATCCTGATCAGTGACCCTGTCCATCCCCTTACTACATCCCACATAGACTCTGTCTACACTTCTCACTGGCTCAGTAAAGCAGCCAACATAATCAAAGACCCCACCCACCCTGGACATTCTCCGGACATCCATTGGGCAGAACATACAAAAGCCTGAAAACACGTACCACCAGGCTCAAGGACAGCTTCTATCCCACTGTTATAAGACTATTGAATGGTTCTCTTATACGATAAGCTGGACTCTTGACCTCACAATCCACCTCACTATGACCTTGCACCTTATTGTTTGCCTGCACTGCACTTTCTCTGTAACTGTTACACTTTATTCTGCACTCTGTTATTGTTTTCCCTTGTACTAACTCAATGCACTGATGTGATGAAATGATCTGTATGGATGGCATGCAAAACAAAGTTTTTCACTGTACCTCAGTACATGTGACAATATTAAACCAATTTACCGATTTACCAATTTACTTGCAAGATTGCTAACCGGACCCAAATTCCACTCCCATCTCTGACCCCAGATTTCAACTCAATGTTCATTCATGGTGTTCACAGCAAAAGGCACATCACACAACAACCATGTAGCCAGTGGCACAGTGGTGCAGCTATTCGAGCTGCTGGCTCACAACTCTAGCGACCCATGATCAATCCCAACATCCGGTGCTGTCTGTGTAGAGTTGTTATATTCTTCCTGTGACCATGTAAGTTTCCTTCAAGTGCTTTGGTTTCCTCTCATATCCCAAAGGATGGATACTTCCCAAATACCAAATGCCTCCCACATCCCAAAGAATGGATTCCTGGCTATAGGAAGGATGTCAAGGCTTTAGAGAGGGTGCAGAGGAGGTTTACTGGGATGCTGCCTGGATTAGAGGGCATGTGCTATCAGGAGAGGCTGGACAAACTTGGGCTCTTTTCTCTGGAGCAGCGGAAGCTGAGGGGTGATCTGTTGGAACTGTATAAAATTATGAGGGGCATAGATAAGGTGGACAAGCAATATCTTTTTCCTATTATTGAGTGATCCAATACCAGAGGGCGTGCATTTAAAGTGAGAGGGGGTGGGTTCAGAACAGATGTGAGGGGTATGTTTTTTACTGAGAGAGCGGTGGATACCTGGAATGCATTGCCTGATAGGGTGGTGGAGGCAAATTCGTTGCCGGCATTTAAGAGGGGCTTGGATTGGCAAATGAACGAGAGGAAAATAAAGGGATATGGGCATTCTGTAGGTAGGAGGGAATAGCTATGTCAGCACAACATTGTGGGCTGAAAGGCCTGTTTTGTGATGTACTGTTCTATGTTCTAATAGGTTAATTAGTCACTGTAAATTGTCATATCTGGATCATGTGCAGGCAGAAGAGATTTAGTTTAATTCAACATCGTGTTCAGCACAGACATCATGGGCCAAAGGGTCTGTTCCTGTGCTGTACTGTTCTGTGTCCCTATTGTATAGGTAGAGTCATAGAGTTATACAGCACAGAAACAGGCCCTTCAGCCCAACTCATCCATGCCAACCAAGTGGCCTAGCTGTGCTATTTGCCTGCATTGGACCATATCCCTTTAAACTTTTCCTATCCATGCACCTCTCCAGATATCTTTTAAATATCATGATTGTACCCTCGTCGTCCACTTCTTCTGGCAGCTCGTTCTATATCCCCACCACCCTCTGTGTGAAAAATTTCCCTCTTATGTCCCCTTTAAGTCCTTCCCCTCTCACCATTAAACCTATGCCCTCTAGTTTAAGACTCCCCTCCCCTGGGGAAAAGGCAGAGGGTGGCGATGAAAGCATGCCTTCTGATTGGGAGCCTGTGACCAGTGGTGTACTGCAGAGATTGGCGCTGGGACCTTTGTTGTTCGGGGCATGTGCTGATGAATTGGACGTGTGCTTAGGAGGTATGCTTAGTAAGATTTCAGATGACTTTAAAACTGGTGGTGTTGTGGATAGTGAGGAGGTTGTCTGAGGGTATAGCTGGATACAGACCAGATGGAAAGTTGGGCTGAATGTTAGCAGGTTGAATTTAATTGGTATTAGTATTGGTTTATTATTGTCACTTGTACCGGGGTACAGTGAAACTCTTGTCTTGCATACCGATCATACAGGTCAATTCATTACACAGTGCAGATACACTGAGTTAGTACAGAGTGCATTGAGGTAGTACAGGTAAAAACCATAAATCCAACATGCTTGAGATAACGCATTAAGGGTGGAACATATACAGTAAATGATGGGGGCACACAATGTTGATGAACAGAGGAACCTTGGGGTTCAAGTTCATTGGTCCCTGAAAGTGCGACACAGGTGGATATGGTGGTGAAGAAGGCATTTGGTATGCTTGACTCCATAGGTCATAGAATATAAAAGTTAGGAGGTCATGTTACAACTTTACAAAGCACTGGTTAGATCGCTCCTAAGACTATCGTGTGCAAGGTGTGATCATGCTGGAGAGAGTGCAGAGGAGATTCAGCAGGATGTTGCCTGGATTGGAGGACTTTCGTTATTGGGAGAGATTGGAAAGGCTCAACTTGTTTTCCCTGGAGCAAAAGAGGCTGAGGGGTGATGGTGTCAGAACTTGGCGACTCGTTGCAAGCTGCTCTCTACAGATCTACTCATTACACTTACTATAATCGTTCTACACTTTTAAACTTAAATTCTATGTCACTTGCTATACCTGTATTACCTCAATGCACTCTGTACTAACTCAATGTAACTGCACTGTGTAATGAATTGACCTGTACGATCAGAATGCAAGACCAGTTTTTCACTGTACCTCGGTACAAGTAACAATAATAAACCAATACCAATACCAATACCTGATAGATGTACACAAGATCATGAGTCATAGATAAGGTAGAGAGTCAAAATCATTACCCCATAGTGGAGGGTTTGAATCAAAAACAAGTTTAAGGTGAAAGGAAGGAGTTTTAAAGGGGATCTGAGGGGTACATTTTTTATCACAGAGAGTGGTTGATATCCAAAATGCACTGCCAAAGGACGTGGTAGAATTAGATACAACCATTATGGTTAAGAAGCTTTTAGACAGGCATTTGAATAGGTAAGGCATAGAAGGACATGGTCATAATGTGGGCAAATGGGATTATTGTAGAAAGGTTAAAACCATAGAACCATACAGCACAAAACAGGCCCTTCGGCCCACCATGTTGTGCCGTCCAACGTCAGCATGGAACTGGTGAGCCAAAGAGTCCATGTCGGTCCCGTACAACTCTATGACTCTAAGATGGTGGTGAGCATCTTTCTCAAATTCCTGTCATCCTCCTAGTGAAGGTGGTCCCGGGGGAGCGAATTCCAGGATTCATACCCAGCAACAAATGAATGACAATATATTTGTATTGGTTTATTATTGTCACTTGTACTGAGGTACAGTGAAAAATTTGTCTTGCGTACCGATCGTACAGGTCAATTCATTACACAGTGCAGTTACGTTGAGTTAGTACAGAGTGCATTGCGGTAGTACAGGGTAAAAACAATAACAGTACAGAGTAAAGTGTCACAGCTACAGAAGAAGTGCAGTGCAGGTAGACAATAAGGTGCAAGGTCACAAGAAAGTAGATTGTGAGGTAGGTATTTCCAAGTCAGGACGAATTGTGTCTCGGAGGGGAGCCTGCGAGGTGATAGTGTTCCTATGCTTCTACTGCCCTTCTCTTCTTGGTGGTGCAGGTCATGGGTTTGGAAGGTACTGCCAGAATAGCTTTGATGTGAAACAGCAGTGCATTTTGTAGAAGACGCACAGTTCAGCCACGGTGTACCTGTGGTAGAGGGGTGTATGTTTAGGATGGTGATGGGTTATATGGAGCAAGTTGGATGCTTGCTAGACAATAAAGTTCTGAATACCTTCCCATTCTTTGTGCCCCAACACTTTCTAGTTTTGCTATCCACTCCCTATTAAGATATTTATTTATTAGTCACATGTACATTGAAACACACAGTGAAATGTGTCTTTTTGTGTTACTGAGAATGTGCTGGGGGCAGCCCACAAGTGTCACCACGCTTCCAGCGCCAACATAGCATGCCCACAGCTCCTAACCTGTACATCTTTGGAATGTGGGAGGAAACCGGAGCACCCGGAGGAAACCCACGCAGACACGGGGAGAACGTACAAACCACTTACAGAGAGAGGAGGGAATTGAACCCGGGTCACTGGCACTCTATATGCATGCCAAAACCTCACATGCTGCCAAAGAAATTTTGTGACGGTTTAACTTTAGCTCAACTCCAGAAAATTGCCCTTTCATGTAAAATCAATTTCCCAACAAATAGCCATTCATTGTAAGTAATGGTGTAAGCAAGTTTAAACGTTTGAGCTTAAAAATAATTAGTGCTCAACAGCCCTTATGTGAATTACAAGTAAACTAGCTAAATGTGAACTTGATGTTTAATCAGTGTCTATAATTTAAAGTCTTTGCAAAGTCAATTATTTTGTTTCTAGCTTCACTGTTATCGAAATAAAATCATTACTTATCCACTTTGTTGTTGCTTTGTATAATCGATGTTCTGAGTGCATCAATTAGTAACGGCCGGTACACCAAATATCCCCTGGTTTTGTCCCCTTTCCCACCCCCTTCCAGCTCTCCCATCACACATTTCCATCCCACTCCCCTCCTCCTCCTAGTCCTGTCCACCTCCTGCCCACACGTTTCTCCCCTCCTCCCCCATCTGGTCCTGGCTCCGTCTGCCTTTCATCTAACGTAACGCTTTACAGCGCCGGTGACCCGAGTTCAATTCCGGCCGCTGCCTGGGAAGAGTTTGTACGTTCTCCCCGTGCCTGCGTGGGTTTCCTCTGGATGCTCTGGTTTCCTCCCACATTCCAAAGACGTACGGGTTAGGAAGTTGCGGACATGCTATGTTGGCGCCGGAAGCATGGCGACACTTGCAGGCTGCCCCCAGAACACTCTACGCAAAAAGATGTATTTCACTGTGTGTTTCGATGTACACGTGACTAAATTTTAAATTTTAAATTTAAAATTTTTATTTACAGCGTGGTAACAGGCCCTTCCGGCCCAATGAGTCTGCACCGCCCATTTTAAACCCAAATTAACCTACCCGTACGTCTTTGCAATGTGGGAGGAAACCGGAGCACCCGGAGGAAACCCACGCAGACACGGGAGAACGTACAAACTCCTTACAGACAGCGGTGGGAATCGAACCCCGATCGCTGGTGCTATAATAGCGTTGCACTAACCGCTACACTACCGTGCCACCCCTTATAATAAGATAATAATAGTAATAGGTTCCCATTATCAAATTCCTTACTTTATCAGATTCCATCATTTGGTGTCGTTTGTGTTTCGTTTTATCACCCTACTGCAGCTGTCTCATTTGGTCTGTTCCCTCCATGCCTTGTTCCGATTGATGAACCAGATGGATTTTTACAACAATCTAGCAGTTTCATGGTTCCATTGCTCCTTTTAGCTTTTTCTTCTAGAGTTTTTCTCATGGACAGAATCTAAATTCACCAGTTGCCATGTGGAGTTCAACCTCATCTTCCTGGATCAATGCACCTGGCTTCCAGCTACCAGTTCAGTAACTCACCCTTTATGCCACTCATCTGATTAACCAGGATTGAAAATCTAAGACCACTAATGGATGCAAAAGGGATAAAGTTAAAACCCCCCTTGTCCTTCAGGGAAGGAAATCTAACCTCCTGGTATGGACTGGCCAATGTATGGCTCTGCATCCATTAGTTGTTTTTTAGTCATAGAGTTATACAGCACGGAAACAGGCCCTTTGGCCTAACTTGTCCATGTAGAAAGCGGTGCCTTCCTGAGTTTATCCATTGTGCGTGCATTTGGCCCATATCCCTCTAAACCCTTTCTATCCATGTACCTGTGCCCATGTCTTTTAAATGTTGCGATTATACTCACCTTTACCATTTCTTCTGGCAGCTTGTTCCATATACCCACCACCCTCTGTGTGAAAAACTTATCTCTCAGATCCCCTTTAAATCTTTCCCCTCTCACTGTAACTCTACGTCATCTAGTTTTGGACTCCCCTGCCCTGTGGAGAAAGCCTGTGACCATCCACCTTCTCCATGTCCATCGTGATTTTATAAATCTCTATAAAGTCACCTCTCAGCCTCCTCCTGTTCAGGCGAAAAAGCCCCTGCCTATCCAATCTCTCCTTATAACTCACGCCCTCCAATCCTGGTGACATCCTTGTGAACTTTTTCTGCACCTTCTCCAGCAGAAGTGACCCAACAAGAAACTCAGTTCAAGGAAAGTAGGGAAGAGCAATGAATGCTGGCTTTGTCAGTGAAGTCCACACTGAATGAATAACTAACGTCAGAAAATTGTGACCTATCAGGGCTCCTGATGGGAACACTGGATTGTACAATTCTGGAGTGTTCACTGTTGAAAGTCGCAGGAAAAGTGGTAGGTGGTAAAATTAATGCCAGGTTACTTGTAGCTGAGGGGTTTTTAATATTGATCCCTAACTGGAAATGGTCTTGTGTCCTCCAAACTTTTTTTGTAGCTTGACGGAGGGTTGTGGACACAGTGCAGTCCATCACAAAAACAAGCCTCCCCTCCATTGACTCTGTCTACACTTCTCGCTGCCTCGGTAAAGCAGCATACATAATCAAGGACCCCTCCCACCCCGTTCATTCTCTCTTCTCCCCCCTTCCATCAGGCAGAAGATACAAAAGCTTGAGAACACGTAAGATAAGATAAGATATCTTTATTAGTCACTTGTCCATTGAAACATACAGTGAAATGCATCTTTTCTGTGTAAAGTGTTCTGGGGGCAGCCCGCAAGTCTCACCACGCTTCTGGCGCCAACGTAACATGCCCACGACTTAACCCATACGTCTTTGAAATATGGGGGGAAACTGGAGCACCCAGAAGAAACCCACGCAGACACACAGGGAGAACGTCCAAACTCCGAACAGACAGCGGCCGGAATTTAACCCGGGTCGCTGGCGCTGTAATAGCATTACGCTAACCGCTACACTACCATGCCTGCCCTACCAGGTTCAAGGACAGCTTTGATCCTGCTGTTATCAGACTCTTATACACTAAAGGTGAACACTTGATCGCTCAGGCTACCTCATTGTAGCCCTTGCACTTTATTTGTCCACCTGCACTGCACTTTCTCTGTAACTGTAACACTATATTCTGCATTCTGTTCTTCCTTTTAGTACTACCTTGATGTATTTATGTATGGTATGTATGGAAAGCAAAAGCTTTTCACTGTATCCCAATACAAGTGACAATTTATTAACCAAACCAAATGACCTCCAGATATGGACGTTAAAATAACCATGATTTGGCAGCTTTAAAAAATAAAGATAAATTTATAAACTAGTGATAATACTTATAACAGCAACAGACAAAATGCTGGAGGAACTCAGCCGGTTCGGTAGCACCTGTGGAGAGAAATGGACAGTCGACGTAATGAAGGGTCTGGACGCGAAATGTCGACTGTCCGTTTCCCTCCACAGATACTGCCTGACCCGCTGAGTTACTCAAACATTCTGGGTGTTGCTCCAGATTTCCAGCATCTGCAGTCTCTCTTGTGATAATACTTATAAACTACCTTTAGTTGAGTAAAGCTTTACAGTGCATTGTGCAGGAAGGGTATCAGGAGACAAAAATGACTGAGCCAAATCGAAGTTAGTTTTTAGGAGCATCACAATACTGCTCTACAATACGTTGGTGAGACCACATTTGGAATATTACCTGCAGTTCTGGTCGCCATACCTTAGGAAGGAGGTGATTAAGCTGGAGAGAGTTCAGAAAAGGTTCACAAGGATGTTGCCAGGACTGGAGGGCTAGGGTTATAAGGAGAGACTGGAGAGACTGGACTGTTTTCCCTGGAGTGAAAGAGGCTGAGGGGTGACCTTATAGAGGTTTATAAAATCATGCAGGGTATAGATAAGGTGAATAGCCACAGTCTTTTCCCAGGATAGGGGAGTCCAAAACTAGAGGACATGGGTTTAAGGTGAGAGAGAAAAGATTTAAAAGGGACCTGAAGGAGCAACCTTTTTCCACACAGAGAGTAAATGGACTGAGCTGCCAGAGGAAGTGGTGAGGTGGCTAAAACTACAATGTTTAAAAGACATTTGGACGGGTACATCGACTGGACAGGTTTAGAGGGATATGGGCCAAATGCAGGCAAATGGGACTAACTCAGGTAGGCACCTTGGTCAGCAAGGATGAGTTGGGCCGTAGGGCCTGTTTCCATGCTGCTCAACCCTATGACACTATTATCCACTTTAGTATCACTTTGTGTCTATGGGAGCTTGCTCTACGCTAACTGGTCACTGTACTTACCTCTCACTGCCTTGGTGAAGCAGCCAGTATAATCAAAGACCCCACCCACCTGGGTCATTCTCTCTTCTCTCCTCTCCCATCAGGCAGAAGATACAGGAGCCTGAGGGCACATACCACCAGGCTCAAGAACAGCTTCTATCCCACTGTGATAAGACTATTGAACGGTTCCCTTGTACGATGAGATGGATTCTGACCTCACAATCTACCTTGTTATGACCTTGCATCTTATTGTCTACATGCACTGCACTTCCCTGTAGCTGTGACACTTTACTCTGCGTTCTGTTATTGTTTAACCCTGTACTACCTCAATGCATAGTGTAATGAATTGATCTATATGAACGGTATGCAAGACAAGTTTTTTACTGTAGCTCGGTACAAGTGACAATAATAATAAACCAATACCAATGCCAATACTTCCGACATTACAACAATGACTGCCCTTCCAAAGTAATTAATTGGCTGTGAAGCACTCTAGGAGCCTCCGAAAGGAGCATGAAATGATATGTAAAGTGCAAGTATTTCAACCTATCACGGCAGTAACTTCAGTCATTGTGAAGCTTGGGTTGCTTGTTCCATTGCCTCGGGGTTGGTAACTAATTTCAAAAGCCTCATTCCAGAATTTTAAACCGTCCCGGGGAATTCATTGGAAACAGTTATTCTTCTTGGCAGCAAGCTGGTGTCATGCTGCCTGGATTTGTCTGGTGTGGAATCATATCTTGCTATGCCATCGACATTACAGTGGTACGCACTCAATTTCCATATTTCCTTATGATGGAGAACATTTGGCCCTTCAAGTCCATGCTAGCTGTCAGGGCAATCCCATTTCCCCACTAATTTTGCCTACATACTATTCTCCCCAAATTCCCATCAACTTCCCCCCTAGATTCTACCACTCACCTCCACCAGTTTAAAGTGGGGCAGTTAACCTACAACCCTCTACATCCTTGTGATGTGGAACAAACCAGAACATCTGATGGAAAACTACGTGGTCAACAGGGAGAATGTCCTCATGGACATGACCAGAGGTCAGGATCGAACCTAGGTCACTGGAGCTGTGAGGCAGCTGCTCCAATACCTGTGCCACTGCGCTGCCTCAAAATAGCTTCATATCAAACCAATAGTTTTACCGAAAGGTTATAGTCCAAGATCAGAAGCAGTGAGATCAAATCCCACCATAACCCACCAGAATTTATTTGCGTTTATTAGGTAAAAAGGATGACCAGAGTTGCTGGATAGTTGGAAAATCTGCACAGGCATCCTTCAGAAATTGAACCTGGTCCAATCTACATTTGATTTGGGTCCCAGATAATGTGGTTGATACTCGGTCACTAAAAGATAAGATATCTTTATTAGTCACATGCACATCAAAACACACAGTATTGGTATAGGTATTGGTTTATTATTGTCACTTATACTGAGGTACAGTGAAAAACTTGTCTTGCATACCGATTGTACAGGTCAATTCATTAAACAGTGCAGTTACATTGAGTTAGTAAAGAGTGCATTGATGTAGTACAGGTAATAACAGTAACAGTACAGAGTAAAATGTCACGGCTACAGAGAAAGTGCAGTGCAGTAAGGTGCGAGGTCACAACAAGGTAGATCGTGAGGTCATAGTCCATCTCATTGTATAAGGGAACCGTTCAATAGTCTTATCACAGTGGTGTAGAAGCTGGTGGTATGTGCCCTCAGGCTCCTGTATCTTCAACCCGATGGAAGAGGAGAGAAGAGAGAATGTCCCGGGTGGGTGGGGTCTTTGATTATGCTGGCTGCTTCACCAAGACAACAAGAGGTAAAGACAGAGTCCAAGGAGGGGAGGCTGGTGTCCGTGGTGCGCTAGGCTGGTGTCCGTGGTGCGCTGGGCTGTGTCCACAACTCTCTGCAGTTTCTTGCGGTCTTGGGCAGAACAGTTGCAGTACCATGTGATACATTCAGATAGGATGCTTTCTATGGTGCATCGGTAAAAGTTGGTGAGAGTCAAAGGGGACAAACCAAATTTGTTTAGCCTCCTGAGGAAGTAGAGGCGTTGGTGAGCTTTCTTGGCCGTGGCATCTTCATGATTTGACCAGGACAGGCTGTTGGCGACGTCCACTCCCAGGAAGTTGAAGCTCTCAACCCTCTCGACCTCAGCACCACTGATGTAGACAGGTGTATGTACACTGCCCCCTTTCCTGAAGTCAATGACCAGCTCTTTTATTTTGTTGACTTTGAGGGAAAGGTTGTTGTCATGACACCATTCCACTAAGCTCTCTATGTCCTTCCTGTACTCTGACTCATCACTGTTTGAGATACGGCCTGCAACGGTGGTATCATCTGCAAACTTGTAGATGGAGTTAGAGCAGAATCTGGCCACACCGTCATGTGTGTATAGGGAGTAGAGTAGAGGGCTGAGGACACAGCCGTGTGGGGCACCAGTGTTGAGGATAATCGTGCCAGAGGTATTGCTGCCTATCCTCACTGATTGTGGTCTGTTTGTTAGAAAGTCAAGGATCCAGTTACAGAGGGAGGTGTTGAGTCCTAGGTCTCGGAGTTTGGTGACAAGCTTGCTTGGGATTATTGTATTGAAGGCAGAGCTGTAGTCAATAAACAATAGTCTAACATAGGTGTCTTTACTGTCCAGATACTCCAGAGCTGAGTGTAGGGCCAGGGAGATGGCATCCGCTGTAGACCTGTTTCGGCGGTCGGCGAATTGCAATGGGTCCAGGTTGTCTGGTAGGCTGGAGTTGATGCGAGCCATGACCAACCTCTCAAAGCACTTCATGATGGTGGATGTCAGAGCCACTGGTCGGTAGTCATTGAGGCAGGTTACCTTGCTTTTCTTTGGTACCGGAACATCTTTTGTGTAGAGTGTTCTGGGGGCAGCCCGCAAGCGTTGCCACACTTCCAGCACCAACATAGCATGCCCACAACTTCCTAACCCGTACGTCTTTGGAATGTGGGAGGAAACCAGAGCACCCGGAGGAAACCCACGCAGTCACGGGGAGAATCCTTTGTTGCCTTTGTGAAATGCGAAAATTGGCTCACTGAATACCATCTCTGAAACTCTGCTCAAATGAAGTCAATGAAACTCAACTTCTGAGGCAGGGTTCAAATTGCTTTCATTTATACCTCAAGCAAATTGTAAATTGGTAATTTGGTTTTATTATTATATCACATGGACCTCGGTACAAGTGAAAAACTTTGTCTTGCATGACATCCATACAGATCATTTCATCACATCAGTACATCAAGGAGTATAAAGGAAAACAATAACAGAATGCAGAATAAAGTGTTACAGTTGCAGAGAAAGTGCAGTGCAGGCAGACAATAAGGTGCAAGGTCATGGTGAGGTACTTTGTGTGGTCAAGGTCTGTTCAAGGGTCTTATAACAGCAGGATAGAAGCAGTCCTTGAGCCTGGTGGTACATGCTTTTAAGCTTTTGTATCTTCTGTCTGATGGAAGGGGGGAGAAGAGAGAATGACCTGGGTGGGTGGTGTCTTTGATTATGTTGGCTGCTTCACCAAGGCAGTGAGAAATGTAGACAGAGTCCATGGGGGGGATGTTGGTTTCTGTGATGTGCTGAGCTGTGCCCACAACTCTCTGCAGTTTCTTGCAGTCTTGGGCAGAGCAGTTCCATACCAAGCCGTGATGCATCTGGATAGGATGCTTTCTATGACAATCTGTAGAAATCGTTGAGAGTTGATGGGGACATGCCGAATTCCTTTAGCCTCCTGAGGAAGTAAAGGTGCTGGTGTGTTTTGGTGCACAGTGGGGTGTATTGAAGATTAATTTCACCACAACAGCTCATATTGATCATCACCCATCCATTTACAATGATTCCCGTTCACTCCCCACACACACCCCCACCGACCCAGATTTCACCACACACCTCCACATCAGGGTCAATTTACAGTCGCCAATTTACTACCAGCCCGGAACAATAAACAATCTGCTGGAGGAACTCAATGGGTCAAACAACATTCATTGAGGAAAGGAATTTTTGAGTCATAGAGCAATACAGCACGAAACAGGACCTCTGGCCCAACTCATCCATGCTGACCAAGATGCCCATCCAAGCTCGTCCTATTTGCCTGTGCTTGGCCCATATCCCTCTAAACCTTTCCTATCCATGTACCTGTCCAAGTGTCTTTTAAATGTTGTTATTGTACCTGCTTTAACCACTTCCTCTGGCAGCTCGTTCCATATACCCACCACCTTCTGCGTGAAGAAGTTGCCCCTCAGGTCCCTTTCAAATCTTTCCCCTCTCATCTTAAAACCTATGGCTTCTAGTTTTTGATTCTCTTTCCCTGGGAAAAAAAATTCCCGGGAATTCCCTGGAAATTGTGAACGTTTCGGGTCGGAACCCTCAGATCACCAAATTCCAGCATCCACAGTCTCCAACTACCATCTTCCACTTGTTTAGGATTTGAGGGGAAACCAGAGCACTCGGGGGAAACCCAAACAGCCACAGGAGGAACGTGCAAACCTCACACAGACAGCACCCGAAGTCAGCATCGAACCGAGGGCACTGGAGCTGTGAGGCAGCAGCACTACCAGGTGTGTCGCTCTTAATGCCAAAGACATCCGATTGTCTATCCTGTGGCAAATGTGATAGACATTTGCAAATATCAATATGATTAGCTGGAGACACAAGAGACTGCAGATGCTGGAATCTGGAATAACAAACCATTGCTGGAGGAACTCAGCAGGTCGAGCAGCATCTGTGGGGAGGCAAAGGAATTACTAACGTTTCAGGTTGAAACCTTGCAAGGTTCCTTTCCCCCTACAGATGCTGCTCGACCCACTTAATTTCCTCCAACAGATTGTTTCTCAATATGATAAGCTGCTTTACTGATGTTGGGTGATTATTAGCCAAGTCTCTTGGATATTCCCTCTCCACTTCACGAGATTGTGCCTTACGTTCACCAGAGAGAGCAGGTGATGCCCTGGTTTAATGAGCTAGATTTTCCTGGACGCAGCCCTTCAGCCCTTCAGGGCAGGCACAGTAGTGTAGCGGTTAGCGGAACGCTGTTACAGCGCCAGAGACCCGGGTTCAATTCCCGCCGCTGTCTGTTTGCATGTTCTCCCTGTGTCTTTGTGGGTGTCCTCCGGCTGCTCCGGTTTCCTCCCACATTCCATAGACGTACGGGTTAGGAAGTTGTGGGCGTGCCATGTTGGCGCCGGAAGCGTGGCGACACTTGCGGGCTGCCCCCAGAACACTCTACGCAAAAGATGCATTTCACTGTGTGTTTCGACGTACATGTGACCAATAAAGATATCTTACCTTATCTTATCTTCACCCAGAATTTCTTGCACTCACTACATACAGAGGGTCGACCTCACTGGCCCTCGGCGCTCCAGAAGATGGATCCAGTAGGCATGGTCCATAGGCTCTACCCTTAGGGAGGGAGCTTTGTTTCAAACAAGTTTAGTGGTTTTTAAATGCCTCGGCTGTTCAGAAACATTACGGTAGATTGACGAATTTTTTTTAAATTCTGAATTTTTTTTGTGGTGTAAAAGCCATTTGGCAAGCTTGCCTTCATTGGTCAGGATATTGAGTACAAAAGTTGAGATGTCATGTTACAGCTGTACAAGATGTTAGTAAGGCCGTACTTGGAGTACTAACCGCAAAGTACTCATCAGGGACATGTTGTTTGCAGACGACGCGGCACTGGCAACACACTCTGAAGAGCAACTGCAAAGCCTCATGGACAGCTTCTCAAGAGCCTGCCAGGACTTTAGTTTGACTATTAGCCTGAAGAAGACGAACATTTTGGGTCAAGGTGTTGAGCACCCCCCTGTCATTATCATCAACAACTATGAGCTGGATGTAGTCCACGAGTTCACATACCTTGGCTCCACTATCACAGACAGTCTCTCCCTAGACTCCGAGATCAACAGACGGATCGGACAAGCAGCCTCAACATTCGCCAGGTTGGCAAAGCGAGTCTGGGAGAACAGAAAGCTGACAACACGCACCAAGGTTGCAGTCTACAGGGCCTGCGTCCTCAGCACACTGCTTTATGGCAGCGAGACCTGGAGCCTCTTCTCCAGACAGGAGCAACGTTTTAATGCCTTCCATGAGACGCATCTTGGACATCATATGGACTGACAGAGTCACCAACAACGAGGTCCTGATCCGCGCTCAGATACCCAGCCTCTTCACCCTGATCCAACAAAGCCGTCTCCGCTGGCTAGGCCATCGCATGCCAGATGGGAGGATCCCGAAAGACCTGCTGTACGGGGAGTTGGCCTCAGGCAATAGAGCGCAAGGACGGCCCCATCTGCGCTTCAAAGATATCTGCAAGGGAGATATGAAGTCACTGAACATGAATGTCGAGAAGTGGGAAGAAATTGCAAGCGATCGCTCTCGCTGGAGGCTGGAACTACACAGAGTCTGAAAGGAGGAGAAGAGAAGCTGAGGGTAGCTGCTGAAGAAAAGCGCACTCACGGGAAAATCAGCACCAAAGCAACACAGGGGGACAGCGCCTTCAAGTGCAGTCACTGCAGCCGAGACTGTCACTCCCGTGTAGGCCGCTACAGTCACAACAGACGCTGCTCTACCACTACCGACTGAAGCAAGACTCTCCATGCGCAGATCCATGGTCTTGCAAGACTAACGGATGCCACCAATTGGAGTACTGGTACAGTTCTGCTCACCCTGCTGTAAGAAGGATGTGATTAACCTGGAAAGGGTGCAAAAAAGATCTATGAGGATGTTACCAGGACTAGAGGGCTCGTGTTATAAGGAGAGCCTGGATGCGTGAGGAGTTGTTTTCCCCTGGAGCATAGGAAGCTGAAGGGGAACCTTATAGAGATATCATAGAATCATAGAAAGTACAGCACAATACAGGCCCTTCGGCCCACAATTTTGTGCCGACCTTTAAACCTCGCCTAAAAACTATGTAACCCCTTCCTCTCACATATCCCTCCATTTTAAATTCCTCCATATGCATATCTAGTAATCTCTTGAACTTGACCAATTTACGTGCCTCCACCACAGCTCCAGGCAGTGCATTCCATGCCCCAACCACTCTCTGGGTAAAAAACCTCCCTCTGATATCTCCCTTGAACTTCCCACCCATTACTTTAAAGCCATGCCCTCTTGTATTGAGCATTGGTGTCCTGGGAAAGAGGTGCTGGCTGTGCACTCTATCTATTCCTCTTAATATTTTGTACACCTCTATCATGTCTCCTCTCATCCTCCTTCTCTCCAAAGAGTAAAGCCCTAGCTCCCTTAGTCTCTCCTCATAATGCATACTCTCCAAACCAGGCAGCATCCTGGTGAATCTCCTCTGCACCCTTTCCAACGCTTCCACATCCTTCCTAAAGTGAAGCGACCAGAACTGGACACAGTTCTCCAAGTGTGGTCTAACCAGAGTTTTATAGAGCTGTATCATTACCTCGCAAGAGTTTTGTAGAGCTGCATCATTACCTCGTGGATATAAAATTTTATATATAACATATATAAAATCATTTAAAACATTTTAAAGACATTTGGACAGGTATGTGGATAGAAAAGGTTTAGAGAGAGATGGGCAAAAAGCAGGGAAATGGGACTAGCATCTTGGTCGGCATGGACAAATTGGGCCGAAGGACCTGTTTCCATGCTGTATGACTCTGTGCCGATCAAAGAACTATTAAT
The DNA here is from genome assembly GCF_009764475.1 of Pristis pectinata. Lineage (NCBI taxonomy): Eukaryota > Metazoa > Chordata > Chondrichthyes > Rhinopristiformes > Pristidae > Pristis > Pristis pectinata. The sequence goes on along the minus strand of NC_067407.1, from coordinate 7,253,095 downwards.
CAATATAAAGGTTTATCAATTTGCATTGGAACACTTTAAGATCATTCAAAACAGAAAACTAAAGAAAAACAATAATATATCTTCCCCACAAGCAAGGGGAAGAGGAGAATGCACAGTTGACATTACAATCAGACCATCCATAGCCTTCTAGAATGGCAGAGTAGGCCCAAGAGGTGAATGGCTTACTTCTTCTCCTAACTTATCTGGTCACATTCAGCAAACTGAACTTCCCCATTGAAACAAATGATTGTCAATTCTCTGTGAAGTTTGACCTGGCTTGGAATTGGAAAAATAATTCTCCAGTTGGGATGTGCATGCAAGAATGGCTTCACCACTGGATTACAAAAACAAATATGGGCAGTGTCTGTCACTTATTATGTCCCAGACTCAAAACAGAGCCAGGGGTTCCTTACGTGGGTTTGGCTTCCACCTGTGTAGTACGTTACTGTGATTCTACAAAGGACATGTTGATTGACTGACTCCAGGTGAGTTGGAAAATGATGGTTATCGTCTCGTTGAACTACCTTGAATCCATTTTGTATGGCTGGGGTGATGTCTCGTGACAATGATCTTATCTTTCGTCAGCAGGTGGGTACCTCGATGTACTTATGTATGGAATGATCTGTCTGCGTGGCACGCAAGCAAAAGCTTTCACTGTATCTTGGTACAAGTGACAATAATAAACCAATTACCATCTGTGGCAGTTGTGTTCCAGGGTATTCTGACCAAATCTTTGTTTGGTTAGCTGGGGAGATTAACCTCAAAGTCCCATCAGAAAGATTGCACCTCCCCACGACAGTTCCCCTCAGTACTGCACTCAGCCTTTGGTGTAGATGTTTGCCCTCAGTTGCTGAAGCAATTCTTGAACCCTGAATCTTCTGACCCAAGTGACCGCAAGCAAGCCACAGCTGAAAATGCCCGCACGCAACTGCATCGCCAAATATCTGCTGCCCTTCCTTTCCAAATGAAAGCAAATTTTTTTTCAGGCAACTCTCCTGTTCACCAAAGAACTTCGAACATAGAACAGTACAGCACAGGAACAGGCCCTTTGGCCCACGATGTTGTGTTGAACACAATGCTGAATTAAACCAAATCTCTTCTGGCTGTCCACGATCCGTATCCCTCCATTCTCTGCATGTTCATGTGTCTGTCTAACAGCCTCTTAAACACCACTATCGTATCTGGCTTCCACCACCATCCCTGGCAGCCCGTTCAAGGTACCTACAACTCTCTGTGTAAAAAACTTACCCCACACATCTCCTTTAAATTTTCCCCCCTCTCACCTTAAATGCACATCCTCTGGTACTTGACATTTCTACGCTGGGGAAGAGACTCTAACTGTCGACCCTATCTGTGCCTCTCATAATTTCATAAACTTCTATCAGGTCTCCCCTCAGCCTCCGATGCTCCAGTGAAAACAACCCCAGTTTGTCCAACTTCATGCCCTCTAATCCAGGCAACATCCTGGTAAACCTCCTCTGTACCCTTTCCAAAACCTCCACATCCTTCCCGTAATAGGACAACCGGAATTGCACAGAATACTCCAAGTGTGGCCTTACCAACTCACCAACTTTTCCCAATACACCAAAGAAAACATCCTATCTGGATGTATCACAGCTTGGTACGGCAACTACTCTGCCCAGGACTGAAAGAAACTGCAGAGGGTTGTGGACACAGCCCAGCGCATCACGGACACCAGCCTCCCCTCCATGGACTCTGTCTATACCTTTAGCTGTCTTGGTGAAGCAACCAGCATAATCAAAGACCCCACCCACCCGGAACATTCTCTCTTCTCTCCTCTTCCATCGGGTAGAAGATACAGGAGCCTGAGGGCACGTACCACCAGACTTAAGGACAGCTTCTACCCCACTGTGATAAGACTATTGAACGGTTCCCTTATACAATGAGATGGACTATGACCTCACGATCTACCTGACCTTGCACCCTATTGCACTGCACTTTCTCTGTAGCTGTGACACTTTACTCTGTACTGTTGTTGTTTTTACCTGTAGTACATCAATGCACTCTGTACTAACTCAATGTAACTGCACTGTGTAATGAATTGACATGTACGATCGGTTTATAAGACAAGTTTTTCACTGTACCTCGGTACAAGTGACAATAATAAACCAATACCAACACCAATAACAATTACCAAAGTTTTATATAGTTACAATGTGACTTCTTTACTCTTATACTCAATGCCCTGACTGATGAAGGCAAGCATTCCATACGCCTTCTTTACCACCCTGTCTACCTGCGTGGCCACTTTCAGGGAGTACTTTCCACCTAAGCTGGATGTTGACAAGTAAGGAGTCAACATTAGCCCATCAGTGCCACCACACTATGTTTATTCGCCATCCTTTCTCATTTTCTAATAATTTAGTGGCTTAAAAGAGTAACATCTCCCAAATAATTTATTGTCCGCCAAATTGTTTGTGAGTAGTGATTTAATTCATGCTGGCAGCAGATGTGTGCTCTGATTGCCAGATGAATGCTCTCAGTGATAAGTTATTTTGGCTTCTTATTGGTGCCCCTCAGTCATAACCAGCACCACAAATGAGGCTGTTGTTTGTCATTATTATTTACATAAATATTATCCCCGACCAGATGTCGCTGGCTTTGGAACTCTGGTATAACAGACCTTCACTCAGTTTCACCATTTTCGAACAGCTTTCAAAGTCAATCAATTTTGAGGCATCAGATTAAAACCTTATTTTGCATAGATTTGAAAATAAGTAACAGGTATAATCCATTAAGGTGATTCTATTCATTTTGTTGCCAAAGAATGATTTAGAAATTGTGCAACAATTGGCAGCTTTATATGTTGTGAAGATCTGTTCTCGGGATGTGGGCAATGATGAGGTACGTATGAGATGGATGGGATGGTCACACAACAGAAGAAGAGATGAGGGGCAAACGTAACTCTTTTCAGAATCAGAATCAGGTTTATTATCACTGACATTTGTTGTGTAATTTGTTGTTTTGTGGCAGCAATATGGTGCAAAGAAATAAAAATTACTATAAGTTACAAAAATAAATAAATAGTGCAAAAAAGGATTTACAAGGTGGTGTTCATGGGTTCACTGACCGTTCTGAAATCCGATGGCGGAGGGGAAGAAGCTGTTCCTAAAACACTGAATGTGGGTCTTCAGGCTCCTGTACTTCCTCCCTGATGGTAATGACGTGAAGAGGGCATGTCCTGGATGCTGAGGGTTCTTAGTGATGGATGCTGCCTTCTTGGGGCATCGCCTCTTGAAGATGTCCTCAAAGGTGGGGAAGGGTTGTATCCGTGACGGAGCTGGCTGAGTCTACAACCCTCTGCAGCCTCTTTCAATCCTGCGCATTGGGGACTCCATGTCAGGCAGTGACGCAGCCTAGTTCAAAGAACAAGTCACGCACTATGGACTAAATGGCCTCTTTCTTTGCTGTAAGATACTGTGATTCTACAAAGGACATGCTGATTATCTGCATTCAGGCGAGCTGGAAAATTGTTGGATTGTCTTTCTCATTGAACAACCATTTTGGAAGCTGACATCGCAAGACAATGATCAACAGGTGATGCCCTTGTGTGCAATGGCATCAGTTGTGTCGCAGGATATTCCCAACCTGACCTCAGTTTGGTTAGCAGTGCCATGGTTCAAGTCCCAATCTACAGACAAGAGCACCTAAACTAAGCCAAGGTGTCTGTGCAGTATTGAAAGAGAGCTGCATCATCAGATGAGACGTGAAGTCCTGTCTGTCATCTTATGTGGGCAGGGGTGTGTTGGCTAAAACCGGTGTATGTGGATTATTAAAGATGAAAGGGAGTTTGTCTATCAAAATAAAAAGAATTTATAATAATCTGGGTTTGTTCGTGGAGGCAAAATGCCAAGATTTATTCAATTGGTGGGGAGCGTGCTATCCAAAGCTGATCCAATTTAGTAGAGCCACTTCCTCACTGCACCAGAGACTCTGGTTCAGTCCTGACGTCGGTTGCTCTCTGTGTAGAGTTTGCACACATGACTTTCCTCTGGGTGCTCCGGTTTCCTCCCACATCCCATCCGATGTGGGTCAGTGGGTTCATTGGCCACTGTAAATTTCCCCTAGTGTGCAGGTGAGTGGTAAAATTTGGGGGGGAGTTGATGAGGATGCGGGGAGAATAAATAAAGGGATTAATGCAGGATTAGTGTAAATGGATGGTTGATTAGAGGTATGGACTTGATGAGCTGAAGGGTCTGTTTCCATGCTGTACCTCTTTATAACTCAATCCATGTGATGTTGATGGGAGGATTGACAAATTGAGCATTCCCTGCCAATTGACCAACAATAAGACTCCCAGAGACATGAGTCTTACAAGATTATCCTGGTTTAAAACACATTCAACACTCACGATGATGCTTGGCCATTAGAGATGAGACAATGCATTTGTTGAGTTCAGTTTTCTACTTCTGTTTCATTTTCTGTATCTTTCTAATCATGTTCCTTGGAACATTGCACACCAGTTTACATAAGAAATTCTGGCTTTCATAAATACTGTATGTTAATTGTGATTGTAAGGCTTTGAAGAGATGTTGGTGTTCTGATTTAAGCAAAGCATAGAATTCAAGTATTATGGGTTCTGATAGATAAGTTGCTCTCCAAGCAAGAATAATTTATGAAAGGGAACAGCTCTGATTATACTTTATAAGAAAATGGTTCAACCACAACTGGAGAACTGAGTCCAGTTCTGATGAATGGACTTTAGTGAGGTCAATAGTTCAGGCTGGATTTGTTGTTGGTAGGGATTTAATAGAATAGTTCCAGGGGTAAGAGATTTCTACTCCAAGTTTGGACTAGGGAAGCTGGAGTTGTCTTCACTGGAGCACAGCAAGTTATGAAGGGATGTGGTGGGGAAATACAAGATTATGATTGGTTTTGGTAAAGTAGATGCAGGGAAGTTGTTTCGATTAGTGGATCCTATTACCAGGGGGCACAGAATTAAAATTCTGGGCAATAGTTACAAGGGGGATGTGAGGAGAAATTTGGCAGCGATGATCTGGACCTCAGTTTCCATAGGGGTGGTGAAAACTGTGTTAATTACTTGAGAGAGGATAACTTGCAGGGCTACAGGGAGAAAGTGGGGGAATGGGACCAATTGGTTTGCTCTATTAAGAGACAGTATGGACTCCTTGGGCCAAAAGGCCTCTTTCTATGTCACAACAAGGTGGTGAGTCTACGATTCATTAAACACAAGATTTGGGACCTCAGTGGAAGCAGTCTCTCTTGGCAGAAGAAAAGGAAAAAGTCGTAGAGGCTACAAGTTTGAAATGGTAACAGAGAATGTTGGAATCATTTGGCAAGCCAGTCAGCATCTGTGGTGGAGGGTCAATGCCCCTTCAGATTATGCGAAGGTCATCACCCTGAAGCAACAAGACCATAGACCATAAGATATAGGAGCAGAATTAAGCCATTCCTCCCATCGAGTCTGCTCTGCCATTCAATCATGGCTGATTGAATTGGCTGAGAGCTCTGCTTCTCTCTCCACAGATGCTGCCTGACCTGCTGAGTATTTCCAGCACTTTCTGCTTTTACTTCACAGTTGGTAAAATGTATCTGTCTTTAGATTTGGTGCTGATTACTCCTCTTATCAAACTCTTAACTACCCGGTGAGACTGGAAGTTCTCTCCTTTTATTTCCTGGTGATGGATTAATGCAGTTGAGAGATGGTTAATAATCCATCACGTTAGTTTGGGGAAACAGGACATTAATAAACCGGTTGCTTTCCACAACAACCCAATAGTTTCATGGTCAAACTAAACAAGGCCAGATTTATAAAGAAAACAATTTAAATTCTCAAGCAGACATAGTGGGATTAAAACTCGCGTTTTATAAATTATTTGTCAAGGCCTCCAGATTATTAATAAAAACAGAAAATGCTAGAAGCACTTATCAGCTCAGGCAGCGTCGAGGGAAAGAGAAACAGCTTTAGTGTTTCAGATCAATGACCTTCCATAAGAATTGGATTAGCTGTCCGGCAACAAGGCCATTGTACCATCATATCTGTGTACACCTGTTTCCATGGACCCTATATTCCCTTGCTTCTGTCAAATTAATTGGCTCTCTTGGTTCTTGGTGTGGTGGATGACAACTCTCCATACAGAAAACTTCTTGATGTTCTGGTTTGATCTCGTCATTGCTATTGACCTCAGTCAGAACTTCAGTTAAAACATTTAGATTTTTTCTTGTGCAGGAACTAAGTTTTTTTTGACGGAACGCTGGACTATTACTGTATACCACAAGTTTGTTGACCTGGTGTTATGCAGTTTTCAGACTGCATGGGCACCTCATAGAACACCAGACTAGTCAATCTCCATTGCTTCACTAACAACAGCTCTTTGCATTAATAAGGTACATCTTACACGAAAAAAATTCCGCAGGAGATATTACAAGGCAGAATGGTGGACAGTGAGGTGGTGATATGGGAGACTAATTAGGGCTGGATGTGAAATGGAGGAGCTGGAGGTGAAAAAAAATGGATGATGTCTCAGAAACTTGGCGAAGTTTGGAACATACAAAAATAAATTGGATGGGTCAGGTCCTCCTGGATAACTTTCCTTCCACCAACCCTGTTGTGCAAATTAGAGGCAATGTCAAATAATGGTGGTTTGGGAGGACAAATTTGAGAATTATCTATTCCTGATAATGAGCACTGTTCTGTGCAGTTCAACGAACTTAATAGTTGTTCAACACTGGATTGAAACCATTACAGTTATAAGGGGAGACTGCTTGGTTGGATCTGCTTTCCCTTGAGCAGATGAGGCTGAGGCTTGAGGTGTATAAAATTATGAGTGGGTTAGATAGGGTAGATAGTAACAATCTTTTTCCCATGATGGAGGAGTTAAGATAAGATAAGATATCTTTATTAGTCACATGTACATCGAAACACACAGTGAAATGTATCTTTTGTGTAGAGTGCTCTGGGGGCAGCCCGCAAGTGTCGCCACGCTTCTGGCGCCAACATAGCATGTCCACAACTTCCTAACCCATACGTCTTTGGAATGTGGGAGGAAACTGGAGCAACTGGAGGAAACCCATGCAGACACGGAGAGAACATACAAACTCCTTACAGACAGCGGCCGGAATTGAACCCGAGTCGCTGGCGCTGTAATAGCGTTACACTAACCGCCATAAAGAGGGCATAGGTTTAAGGTGAGAGGTGGGGTGTTCAGAGAGAATCTGAGGGGGTATTTTTTCATACAGAGGGTAGTGGAGTTTGGAGCATGCTCTCTAAAGAGATGGTGGAGGCAGATACTCTCACAACACTTAATAAGCATCTAGGTAAGTAATTGAACTACCAAGGCTATGGACCTACTGTGGGTAATAGGATTCATGTAGGTAGGTACAATGAGCAGCATGGATATGGTGGGCTGGAGGGCCTGTTTCTGTGCTGTATGATCTTTGGCTGTATAGTGCAGGAACAGAAGAACATAAGAGACAGTTCCTCCATTGTATAATATGACCATCTGATGTTTAGTCTCAACTTCACTCCCTTGCCTCTTCCCTATCACTCTTGATTTTGCTGTAGTCTACAAATCTATCCACCTCTGTTTTAAATTTGTGACCCCTTATTGTTGGGCTATGTCTTCTTGTTCTGGATTGTCCCAAGGAGAGAAACGTCCTCCCCGCAGCTGCCCTGTCAAATCCTAGTAGAATTTTATACACTTCAATAAGATTGCTTCTGATACTTTTAAACTCTAGTGGGCCTAAACTGCTCAATTTTCTTCATAAGAAAACTCTTCACCCCAGAAATGAGACATGCGAATCTTCTTTGCATTCCTGTCTCAAATAACGAGACCAAAATGGTATGCAGTACTCCAGGTGTGGTCTCACCAAGCCTGTGGTAAGACTTCCTGATTGTGCTATTCAATTCCCCAAGTATATTCAATCTCAACCTTAATTATACTTAATAATTCAGCCTCCACAGCTCTCTGGGGTAGAGAATTTCAAATATTTACAGTCCTTTGAGGAAAGAAATTTCTCATCATCTCCATCCTAAATCACTGACCTGAGTTCAATCTGCTCCCATCTGTCTTTCCAACATATTCTGTTTTTGTTTAAACCTGTTGAAATCTTGTGAGAGTAAATATAACTTACATTTCTATGGCACCTTTCACAACATCTCAGAGTTGTGTGGCCAATGAATTGTTGTTGCTGTTGAAATCAAATGTTAACTTGTTTGTTCTTGGACTTTTTAAATGCAGAATATTCTATTTGCCAAAATGCAAGCTGCTGGAGGAATTCAGTGGGTCAGGCAGCATCTGTGGAGGCAAAGTGATAGTTGACATTACGGGTGGACATTTTGCATCAGGACACTCCTACTCAAGATCCACAAATAGGACTGTCCTGGTAGGCACATTGTTTCCATCTGCTCTTGCCTCACCGAATTTATCTCCTCATACCTCAACTCTTGCTGAGTTCCTCCAGCAGTTTGTGGTTTGCTCCAAGTTCCAGCGTATGCTGTCTCTTGTGACTCTATTTACCAAATCTCTTCTTGAAACTCCTACCTCTTTGGTAAAGTGAGAGTTTTAGCTCAAACTACAGACTTATGAACAATTGATCTCTGACAAAGCCATGATACAGGAATCTATTTGTTCTAATCTCCAATAAAGACATGTTGGTAACACTCAGCAGGTCAGGCAGCATCTGTAGAAAGGGAAATTGATTGGGAAACAGCTGGGACAAAGGAATGGCATATAGAATTTAACTCACAAAAGTGTGAAGTGATACATTTTCGGATGTTAAACTGGGTCAGGGTATACACAGTGAATGACAGGGCCCCGGGATGTATTGTACCACAGAGAGACCTGAAGTTACATATACCTGGTTCCCAGAAAGTGGCGACACACGTAGACAAAGTGGTGAAAAATATGGCATATCAGTAGGCTTGCCTTGATCAAATGTGGCATTGAGTACAAGAGTTGGAATATTACGGTTAAGCTGTACAAGATGTTGGCGGGACTGCGCCTAGAATATTAAATGCCGTTCTGGTTGCCATATCATAGGAAGGGTGTGATTAAGCTAGAGAGGGTGCAGAAAAGTTTCACAAGGATGTTGCCAGTACTGGAGGGCTTGAGTTATAAGAAGAGACTGGATTGGTTGGGACTATTTTCCCCAGGATGAAGGAGGCTGAGGGGTGACTTTATAGAGGTTTATAAAATCATGAGGGGCAGGGATAAGGTGGATGGTCACAGTGTTTTTCCCAGGGTAGGGGAGTCTAAACCTAGGTGGCATAGGTTTAAGGTGAGAGGGGAGAAATTTAATTGGAACCTGAGAGGCAACCTTTTCACTCAGAGGGTGGTCAGTAGATGGAATGAGCTGGCAAAGGAAGTGGTTGAGGCAGGCCCAATTACAATATTTAAAAGACATTTGGACAGGTACATGGATAGGAAAGGTTTAGAGGGACATGGGCCAAATGCAGGCAAATTGGACGAGCTCAGGAAGGCACCTTGAAAGGTAGGTTGAGCCTAAGGTACTGTTTCTATGCTGTATCATTGTACGGCTTTCGCTAATGTGTCATGTTTGGGTCAAGAACTCCAGTCTCTCCTCTTTGTGTCGGAATTGGCCAGTTCTGGTGTTAAGCCATCCACCTGCAACATTAACTCTTCTTTTTCTCTCAGATGACTGACAAAGGGTCCCAGACCTGAAATTTAACTGTTTCTCTTTCCACAGATACTGCCTGACCTGCTGAGTTCTTCCAGCATTTTCTGATTTTATCTCAGATTTCCAGAATATGCAGGGTTTTATTTTGGGTTTCATATTCTAATCTATGATGCTTAAGCAATTCAGAAAACTATGCAGTGACCAATCAGCACACACACACAAGCAACTAATGAACAGAAGGTGCTGGCGATACTCACCTGGCCAAGCAGGATGCGTGGAGGGAGAAAGAGAGTTTAACATTGTAGGTTGATGTCCTTTCAATGAAGGAGTGAGAGCACAGAGAGGGGCAAGATGGAGAAAACAAAACGAATGTCTGTTATAGGGTGCAGACCAAGGTTGCCCAAATGACACACATGTGATTGGTACCACCCAAGAGAGGGTTATGAACGCTTGTTAATCACAGTTGATTTCTCTGGAGCAGTGTAAATAGAAGCTGGTGAATGAAAACAGTAGAGAGAAAAAAAATGAGATGTGACACTTTATTCAGCATTCTGTTATTGTTTTACCTTGTCCTACCTCAATGCACTGTGTAATGAATTGATCTGTATGATCGGTATGCAGGACAAGTTTTTCACTGTACCTCGGTACAAGTGACAATAGTGAACCAATTCCAATTCCAATAGAAGATGCTGGGAATCCAAAATAAAAACAGATGCTGTAAACACTTAGCATAGTCAGATAGTATCTGTAGAAAGTAAAACAGAGTTCATAGAATCATAAAATCATAGAAAAAAGCAGCATAGTAATGGACCCTTCCATAGTGACAATGATACCTATCTATGCTAATCCCACTTGCACGTATTGGGCCTGTGTCTCTCTACACTTTCCTATCCAAGTACCATTCGAATGCTTTTTAATCAATGTAATTGTATCTGCCTCTAACATTTCTGGCAGCTCGTTCCACATACCCACCATAGTCTGTGTGAAAAACTTGTCCCTCAGATCTCCTTTCAATTTCTTCCTTCTCACCTTAAACCTGTACCCTTTAGTTCCAGAGCAACACACACAAACTGCTGGAGGAGCTCAGCAGGTCAGGCAGCATCGATGGAGAGAAGTAAACAGTTGAAGTTTTGGGTTAAGACCCTTCATCAAGACTCTTCATCATCTTGATGAAGGGTCTTGACCTGAAAAGTCAACTGTTTATTTCCCTCCACAGATGCTGCCTGACCTGCTGAGTTCCTCCAGCATTTTGTGTGTGTTGCTCCAGATTCCAGCATCTGCAGAATCCCCTGTGTCTCCTGTCTATGATGCTCTGAAGACTGCTGTCTGAAATGATTGAATTTAATATTTCTGAAGGCTCCGATGTGCCTGGGTGGAAGACAAGGTGCTGTTCCTTGAGTTTATCTTGGACTTCAGTTGAACTCTGTTGGAGATCAAAGACAGAGTGGGAGTGGGTTGCAGAGCAAAAGTGATAGAAAAATGGAAGCTCACCCTTGGACACTGAACATGGTTGACATGCAATTGGTTGAGAGTCATTATTGCACAGGCCACCTGAAAGACACTCAATCTGAACCCAAAATTGACCCCACCCACCCTGGGCAATCTTTCTTCTCCTCCCTCCCATCAACCAGAAGATACAAAAGATAAGATAAGATATTTATTTATTAGTCACATGTACATCGAAACACACAGTGAAATGTATCTTTTTACGTTACTGGGAATGTGTTAGGGCAGCCCACAAGTGTTGCCACTCTTCCGACACCAACATAGCATGCCCACAACTTCCTAACCCGTACGTCTTTGGAATGTGGGAGGAAACTGGAGCACCCGGAGGAAACCCATGCAGACACGAAGCGAACGTACAAACTCCTTACAGACAGTGGCGGGAATTGAACCTGGGTCGCTGGCGCTGTAATAGTGTATTGCTAACCACTACGCGACAGTGCAAGCCTGAAAGCACATACCACCAGGCTCAAGGACATCTCCTATCCCGCTGTTATAAGACTATTGAACCCCAGTATGATAAGGTGGACTCTTGACCTCACAATCTACCTCCCATGGCTTTGCACCTTATTGTCTACCTTCACTGCACTTTCTCAGTAACTGTGACACTTTATTCTGCATTCTATTATTGTTTTCTCTTGTACTACCTCGATGTACTAATGTGGTGAAATAACCTGTGTGGATGGCATGCAAAACAAAGTTTTCCACTGTACCTCAGTACATGTGACAATAATAAACCAATTTACCAGTTTATTTACCAATCTGAAGCTCAGATGGAAAATGGCATTTCCAAGCATGCAGCTTTCCCTCCTTCCACCTCCTACATTGTCGTGCCAGCCAGGATTGTGGTCTGTGGTGTGGGATGTGAATCAACAAGCTTCTGGCACTGAGCTACAAATAAAGGATCAAAATCAGAATCAGGTTTATTAACACTGATTTAGATGACGTGAAATGTGTTGTTTTGCGGCAGCAGTACAGTGCAAAGACATAAAATTACTATAAATTACAAAATAAATAAATAGTGCAAAAAAAAGGAATAACAAGGTAGTGTTGATGGGTTCATGGACCGTTCAGAAATCTAATGACGGAGGGGAAGAAGCTGTTCCTGAATCATTGAGTGTGGGTCTTCAGGCTCCTGTACCTCCTCCCTGATGGCAGTAACAAGAAGAGGGCATGTCCCAGATGATGAGGGTCCTTAATGATGGATGCCGCCTTCTTGAGGCACCACCTCTTGAAGATGTCCTCGATGGCGGGGAGGGTTGTGCCCTTAATGTAGCTGGCTGAGTCTACAACCCTCTGCAGCCTCTAGAAGACATCCTCGATGGTGCAGAGAGACCCTTTTGTAAGTCTGCAAGAATCCACAGGTCCCATCACGGACATTTCCTCTTTCCGATGTTGAACTACCTTTCCTTTAAAACTTTATTTCTACAGCACAGTAACAGACCCTTCTGGCCCAACGAGCCCGCGCCACCCAATTACACCCATGTTAACCTACTAACCTGTACGTCTTTGGAATGTGGGAGGAATCCGGAGCACCCGGAGGAAACCCACGCAGACACAGGGAGAATGTACAAACTCCTTACAGACAGAATTGAACCCCAATCACTGGCGCTGTAATAGCGTTACGCTAACCACTATGCTGAAGTGCTGCCCCTCCTCAAAGGTTAAACTAAAACTTCATTTCCTTTTTCTTTCAGCGGTAGGCAATTGAAAGATTAATCAGTCTGTTGCACAATAATTGCTTTTCATCCGTTGATCAGCCAAAGATTGTCTGCCACTTAATCCCATCTGTATGTCCATGACATTTTCAGGGACATCAGCCTGCATGCTCAATAAACAACGAAGCAAAGTTGGACCATCAAACCTGCTGCAGTCGACTATCTGCTTTCTGAATTACTCACACAGCTACTTAGCTCAAGCATCACACATCTGAACAATTGGATTTCCTTTGCTGTATCAGGTTTGTGAATGAATATCAGGAATCACTTGTTGAGATGTGTGATGCCTGGGTTTTATAACCTCAGTTGCTTGAGAAAGTATGAGGTGTGAGCAAAGATTTGGCAGATAGAGTGTTCTGTTATTTCTGCATCGATGACCCAAGCGCAGGCAAATTAAAATTCAGCACTGCTGTTCCATACTTATGTAGTGTTAAACCATATTAGCTAACAGCTGTCTCCAAATTACTACACAGCTCCCCTGATGCCTCAATGGCTATTCATTGCCATTCCTGATCCTGTAGTGGATGCATTCCATGCGGGAAGTCATCAAACAAATAATTGGAAGCATTCAGTGGAGATATGCACAAGGATAACACAGCCAGGCAAGGTGATCCAATCAAAAGTCTCCATTATCAGAAGCACAGAGATGAATACAGTTTGCAATCTGTACCAGTGACCTCTGCCACCATTCACGCAACTGAATAGTCCAGATCATATTTAATTAAGGAAATGGGGCCAAAAGCAGATGGAGCCCGTTGTTGATAGAGCCCGCTCTCGCATCTACTCTGTTTCCCGTACCCCACCTGCCTCCAGACAGAACAGAGATAGAGTTACCCTGGTCTTCACCTTCCACCATCTGATCCTCTGCATCCAGCATATCATCCTTTGTCATTTCCGCCAGCTGCAATGAGATCCCACCGCCATCCATACCTTCTCCTCCCTACCCCTTTCTGCCTTCTGCAGGGACCACTCCCTCCGTGACTCCCTCCTCCGCTCATCCCTCCTCACCCACCCCTCCTTGACCCCTGCAATCACAGGAGGTGTAACACTTGTTCTTGCACATCCTCCCTCACCACCATCCAGGGACCTCAACAGCCCGTCCAGGTGAGGCACCGATTCACGGGCACCGCCTTCAACCTCGTCCACTGTTTATTTCCCTCCACAGATGCTGCCTGACCTGCTGAGTTCCTCCAGCATTTTGTGTGTGTTGCTCCAGATTCCAGTATCTGCAGAATCTCCTGTGTCTCAGCCTGGTCTAGAAGCCTGCTCCCGAGCTAACCATCCCAGCCTCTGTATCAATCTTCTGGATCCGTGCCAGATACCCCAAAAGCATACCTTCCAGAACCTCCAAGGTGCAATGGCCAGAGCTGAATACAATATTACAAACTCTGCATAGCTTATATATTACTTAGAATTGGATTTGGTTTATTACTGTCATTTGTACCGAGGTACAGTGAAAAACTTGTCTTGCATGCCATTCATACAGATCAATTCATTGCACAGTGCATTGAGGTAGGACAGGGTAAAACAATAACAGAATGCAGAGTAAAGTGTCACAGCTACAGAGAAAGTGCAGTGCAGGCAGACAATAAGGTGCAAGGTCATAACGAGGTAGATTGTGAGGCCAAGAATCAAGAGTGCATCTTATCATAAGGTGGATTGTGATGTCAAGAGTCCATTTTATCGTAATTTATTGGACTTAATCTCAAAGATGGAATGTGTAGAGAATAAAAATGGGATTAATGTAGGATTATTGACAGGTTTGTCCTGACAGAAGTTTATAAAATTATGAGAGGCATAGATAAGATGCGACACTTGCGGGCGGCTCCCCAAAAATCACGACGCAAAAGATGTCTTTCACTGTGTGTTTCGATGTACATGTGACTAATAAAGATCTTATCTTATCTTAGATAGATAGAGTCTTTTTCCCAGGGTGGAAATTATTAAAGGGCATAGGTTTAAGGTGAGAGGGGAAAAGTTTAAGGGAGATTTAGAAGGCAAGTTGTTTTACACAGAGAGTAGTGGGTGCCTGGAACATGCTGCCAGGGGAAGTGGTGGAAGCAGATACAATAAGATAAGATAAGATATTTATTTATTAGTCACATCTACATCAAAACACACAGTAAAATGTGTCTTTTTCCGTCACTAAGAATGTGCCGGGGGCAGCCCGCCAGTGTTGCCACTCTTCTGGTGTCAACATAGCATGCCCACAACTATTGTTTAAGATATATTTAGACAGACATATGAACACGCTGGGATATGGAGGGATATGGATATGCAGAGGCAGATAGGATTAGTTTAATTAGACATCATGGTCGGGTCAGACATGGGGGTCTGAGTGTTGGAAATTCCCTTCCCTCCACAGATGCTGTTCGACCCACTGAGTTGCTCTAGCAGTTGGTTTTCAGGACAGGAACAGGCCCATAATGTTTGTGACAATGTGCTATATCTTTCTATGACTCTGTGACAAAACTTTGAACCAGAGGACCGTGGAGGCTGAGTTGTTGAACGTATTCAAGACTGACAAAGATGGAGGTTTTTAGATTTGAGGGAGGCAAGGGTTCTGGGGAACAGGTAGGACATTGGAATTGAGGCTCAGATCAGATCAGCCATCTAATGATGGAGCTGGCTCAAGGGGTCCCAAGGTAGTGTCCTGCTCCTATTTCATATGTTCCCTTTGGACTAATTTGGGAAAGGTGCAGTAAAGATTCACAAGGATGTTGCCAGGACTGGAGGGCTTGGGCTACAAGGACAGGCTGGGACGTTTTTTCCCTGGAGCACAGGAGGCTGAGGGGTGACCTTATAGAGGTTTATAAAATCATGAGGTGCTTAGGTAAGGTCACCAGGGTAGGGGAGTCCAAAACTAGGAGGTATAGGTTTAAGGTGAGAGGGGAAAGATTTAAAAGGGACCTAAGGGTCAACATTTTCACACAGAGGGTGGTGGGTGTGTGGAAAGAGCTGCCAGAAGAAGTGGTGGAGGCGGTTACAATTACAATGTTTAAAAGACATATAGACAGGTTCATGGATAGGAAAGTGGAACTTGCTCAAGTGGTCAACTTGGTCAGCATGAAGGAGACACAAGAAGTTCTGCAGATACCGGAATCTGGAGCTGTACACAACAAGCGCTGGAGGAACTCAGCAGGTCAGGCAGCATCCATGGTGGGAAATAAACAGTTGACGTTTCGGGCCGAGACCCTTCGTCAGGACTGGAAAGGAAAAGGGCAGAAGCCAGAATAAGAAGGTGGGGGGTGGGGGAGGAGCAAACACAAGCATGTGACAGCTGAGTTCAGGTGATAGGTGAGTCCAGGTGAGAAGGGGAAGGTAGGTGGGTGGGGGAGGGGGGGGAAGAGGTGATCGGTAGAAGAGGCAAAGGGCTGAAGAAGAAGGAATCTGGTAGGAGAGGGCAGTGGACCGTGGAATAAAGGATGGGGGAGGGGAGGAGAGGAGATGGGCAGGTCATCAAGGTGAGATAAGATATCTTTATTAGTCACATGTACGTCGAAACACAAAGTGAAACGCATCTTTTTGCATAGAGTGTGCTGGGGGCAGCCCACAAGTGTCGCCACGATTCCGGCGCCAACATAGCATGCCCACAACTTCCCAACCCGTACGTCTTTGGAATGTGGCAGAAAACTGGAGCACCCGGAGGAAACCCACGCAGACACAGGGAGAGCATACAAACTCCTTACAGACAGCGGCCGAAATTGAACCCGGGTCGCTGGTGCTGTAATAGCGTTACACTAACCGCTACACTACCGTGCCTGCCCTCGGCAGGGGAAGGGAGCCATAGGAATAAGGGAAGACAAAGGAGTGGGGGGGGGGGGGGAAGAAAAAGATCTGGTGGGGTTACCAGAAGTTAGAGAAATCGATGTTAAGGCCATCAGGTTGGAGATTCCCAAGGCGGAATATGAGGTGTTGTTCCTCCAACCTGCGCATGGCCTCAACATTGCAGTAGAGGAGGCCATGGACAGACATGTCAGTATGGGAGTGGGATGTGGAATTTAAGTGGCTGGCCACTGCAAGGTACTGGCTGTTGTGGTGGACGGAGTGAAGGTGCTCGATGAAGCAATCACCTAATCTGCGTCGGGTCTCACCGATGTAGAGGAGGCCGCACCGGGAGCACTGGATGCAATAAATGACACCCTCAGACTCACAGGTGAAACACTACCTCACCTGGAAGGACTGTCTGGGACACTGAATGGTATTGGTATTGGTTTATTATTGTCACTTGTACCGAGGTACAGTGAAAAACTT
Organism: Pristis pectinata; assembly: GCF_009764475.1. NCBI lineage: Eukaryota > Metazoa > Chordata > Chondrichthyes > Rhinopristiformes > Pristidae > Pristis > Pristis pectinata. The sequence goes on along the minus strand of NC_067407.1, from coordinate 7,235,999 downwards.
GTCTTGCATACCGATTGTACAGGTCAATTCATTACACAGTGCAGTTACATTGAGTTAGTACAGAGTGCATTGAGGTTGTACAGGTAAAAACAATAACAGTACAGAATAAAGTGTCACAGCTACAGAGAAAGTGCAGTGCAATAAGGTGCAAGGTCACAACAAGGTAGATCGTGAGGTCAGAGTCATTCTTATCGTATAAGGGAACCATTCAATAGTCTTATCACAGTGGGATAGAAGCTGTCCTTGAGCCTCAGGCTCCTGTATCTTCTGCCTGATGGGAGAGGAGAGAAGAGAGAATGACCCGGGTGGTTGGGATCTTTGATTATTTTGCCTGCTTCACCAAGGCAGCGAGAGGTAAAGACAGAGTCCAAGGAGGGGAGACTGGTGTCCGTGATGCACTGGGCTGTGTCCACAACTCTCTGCAGTTTCTTGCGGTCCTGGGCAGAGCAGTTGCCATACCAAGCCGTGATGCATCCGGATAGGATGTTTTTGGAGGTGTCGGGATAGATGTAGCACTTGGTGCAGTTGCAGGCATAAGTGCCAGGGGGGTTGAAGTTGGGCCTTTACATGTCATGAAACGTTATGAGTCTATGACTCCAGCCCTCTTGAGATAAAGACAACATTCCAAGGAGCCTCATGCTACTTCCTTTAGTCCTTGTCCAGGAACTTTGAATGACTTGCATGGGAACCCCACCAACCCCCCATAACTTTCTTTAATCCCTTCTAATTTATCTGCTCATTCTCACTCATTGAAGTATAAATAATATTTCATGCTTGCCTGTGACTTGGATCACAGTATTCATTACATTTTAATGAGGTTTTGCAGAATACTTTTAAATGACAGGCAAGATTTAGTATTCTGTCTGGTCTCAAGAAGTGACCGGGGATGGAGTTGTGTGACAGGAGAGTGGATAGATCAGACAGTTTCCTGTGTATTGTAGAACTTGAAATTATCCAGCAAGAACATGTTTGGATGAGTGCTTAATGCTTTCATGCAACATTCTTTCCCCTGCTATTTTGACAGGTTAATGCCTTCTGGACATAGAAATCTCTAACAAATGTATTCACAAGCTAGCAGTTGACCAGTGTAATTTTGAAGCTGCAGTGTTTTTCAAAGATGTCGTGTTATATTGCACTGACAGAGGAACTGTGCATGGTTTGCATGTTAACAGCTGACCAAACTGATTTCCTGAGCACGAGGTTCCCTGCAATTATGTCTCCACTATCCCCTCCATTTTCTGGGTTCAAACCAATCACCTGCCTTGAATGAGTGGAGTTGTGTAGGTACTGGGGCAATCCTTCATTCACAGAATATGGCAGGCACGTATCACCCATCCCTAAATGCCCTCAAACTGAATTGCTTGCCTGGTCATCTCGAATTGCAATTAAGAGTCAATCACATTAAATAAGATAAGATAAGACATCTTTATTAGTCACATGTACATCGAAACACACAGTGAAATGCATCTTTTGCGTTGAGTGTTCTGGGGGCAGCCCGTAAGTGTTGCCGCGCTTCCGGCGCCAACACAGCACGCCCACAACTTCCTAACCCGTACGTCTTTGGAATGTGGGAGGAAACCGGAGCACCCGGAGGAAACCCACTCAGGTATGGGGAGAACATACAAACTCCTTACAGACAGTGATGGGAATTGAACCCTGGTCGCTGGTGCTGTAATAGTATTGCGCTAACCACTACACTACCATGCCATCACAATGGTATCGGTTTATTATTGTCACGTGTACTGAGATACAGTGAAAAGCTTTTGTTCTGTGTGCCATCCAGATAGATCATTCCATACATAAGTACATCGAGGTAGTAGAAAGAATACAGAATGCAGAATATAGTGTTGTAGTTACAGGGAAAGTGCAGTGCAGGTAGACAAATAAACTGCATGAGAAGGTAGTTCAAGTGTTCGTCTTTCGGCATATGGGAGGTCTATTCAAGAGTCTGATAACAGCGAGATTGAAGGTGTCCTTGAGCCCGGTAGTGCATGTTCTCAAGCTGTTGTATCTTCTGCCTGATGGGAGGGGGGAGAAGAGAGAATGACCGGGGCGGGAGGGGTCCTTGCTTATGTTGGCTGCTTTCCCGAGGCAGTGGGAGGTGTAGATGAAGTCAATGGAGGGGAGGCTGGTTTATGTGATGTACTGAGCTGTGTCCACAACTCTCTGCAGTTTCTTGCGGTCTTGTGCAGAGCAGTTGCCATACCAAGCTGTGATGCATCCAAGGTAGGATGCTTTCTGTGGTGCATCTGTAAAATTTGGTGAGGGTCATCAGGGACATGCCAAATTTCCTTAGCCTCCTGAGGAAGTAGAGGTGCTGCTGAGCTTTATTTGGCCGTAGTGTCCACGTGGCTGGACCAGGACAAATTGTTGGTGATACTTACACTGAGGAAAGGTAAGGAAGATTAGAACAGGATGTCAGGTTTCCTTCTCCAGAGAACCAGACCAATTTGAACAGAAATCTGGCCTCTTCACCACACAGATTTGCATTCAGATTTACTCCAGATCTTCTATCTCTCTCAATTTAGCACATCATTGTAGCAAGTGTAACTAAAACTAAGCTCTGTGGGCCCACCAGCTCTCAGTGCCATTCCTGACCTGATGAGAGATAGGAAAGTGACTGCAGGTGGTTGAACAGAGGACATGTCCCTGGGTACCTGCCACTGCTGTGACCTTGGGCTCTCATGACCAGCATTTCAACAGCCTCAGCCTTTGTTCTTTGTGTCATGTTTGACCCCAGCCACCCGAGACTTTGATCTTTATTGATTTCAGTTTTGCAAGGACTCCTTCGTGCCAGGATTTGATCAAATGTTGTCTTGATGTCAGGGCACAGTACTCTCACCTCTGCTGTGGCTTACAGCCCTCGAAACCATCCCTGCATTAAGCCTGAGCTGAGTTCAGTGGCTGAGTGGTGATGGGAAAGCCCACACTGAGCAAACGTCACTTATTGACAGATGGTCTTGACCCCCTTCCATCACTCTGTGGATGACACAGAGGAAGCTGATCAGGTGATAATTGTCCACAGTCGATTTGTCTCAAGTGACAAATGGACACATCCAGCATCATAACCTCCTCTTTCCAGACATTGTCTGACTTGCAGCAAATGTTCAAGTTTCTATTAACTGAATGTCTATTTATAGAGAGGTGACATCTCTTGGAGTTCTGTACTAAAGGTTTTCCAGTTGCAGTAGGAAAAGAAACCTGCAGACAAATGTGACAATTCTTGCAAAATTTTCAGCCAAAACTAACTTTCATTAAACATTTTGAAAGAGTACCTTGCACGAAAATGTGCTCAGTGTTGTCTGACACAACATTGTGTGATGTACCCATTATATAAAGAATAGGATTTATCTATTTTGCTCTGCATTTTTTCCCCAAAGAGTTGAAATAAAAAAGCTAAATACTTTAAGAAAATGCTGAAAATACTCAGCAGGTAAGGTTCAGGTCAAAGACCCTTCATCAAACCCTGATTCTGATAAAGGGCCTTCAATCTGAAAGGTTAACTGTGTTTCTCTTTCCACAGATGCTGCCTGACCTGCTGAGTATTTCCTGCACTTTCTGCTTTTACTTCATATTTCTGGCATCTGCCAAATGCATTTCTTGTTTAATCACTTGTTCCTAGAATCCAGCATGAGGAGAAATTGTAGGAATGATCTCAGCTGGGTTATATTAATTTAAAGAGATTTATTTAGCACCTTTTTATGAGTTTAAAACATTCCAAATCACTCCACTACCAATGAAATACTTTTTGAAACTCAGTCATTTTTAAAATGTTGGTATGTTAGAATCTCAACAACAAACCTGACGCAGCCAACATCCGGAAAACGGGAATGTGGAAATGTCTGGACTGTCTGCATTTATTGATGTTGACTGTGGGAAAAATGTTCCCTGACACAGCAGGGATGCGTTCCCTGTTCTTTCTTAATTAAGTTGTGTCATGGAATCTTGTAAAGCCACCAGATCTTGAGTGAACTTAATGTCTTGTCTGAAAGACCTCGCCTCTGGTCGAGCAGATCTCCCTCACAATGACGCTTGGCACAGCAACCAAGGTGATAAATTGAAAAGTACTTGATCTATCCTTGGAGCCAAGAACCTTGCGCTAGAAGGTGGGATTAAGCTGGGTGCCTCTTTTTTGGCTGACCTTCATGTCATAAGCTCTCCATGATTTAATGATTCTAAAAGGGCCTTGGGCTGATGAATGCTCAGGTTGCACAGAGTCATTGAATAGTAGAAGCTTTTCAACCCATCGTGCATTGCTATTCATCAATCGCAGCTTTCTTTTGCCTGGGAAATAATTATTTCGCAAGCAATTGGAAAGTATGCACCACAGAGTTGGCTTTCCAAGTTCCGAAGCATAACAGCTGACCAAGCACACTGCAAATGAAGGGCTAATGCGTTCTGAAAGCCGAATGCCATAAAAATGGATTACTCCATTCGGGGATAGAATACTGCCTACAGCACCGCGCTAACAGGCATGTCACATTTTTTTATTTATCTCATTAGTCAATAGGGCTGGACGTGGGAAGTGGAGAGCCAGTGTAGCCTTCTGGTGAATCTTGGGCTGGGGATAGTAGGTGGGCATTGCCAATGGAACACAGAACACAGAACAGTACAGTGCAGGAACAGGCCCTTCGGCCCATGATGTCTGTGCTGAACACGATGCCAAAATTAAACTAAATCTCCTCTGCCTTCACATTCTCTACTCTTCCATTGGGTAGAAGATACAGGAGCCTGAGGGCATGTACCACCAGGCTTAAAGACAGCTTCTATCCCACTGTGATAAGACTATTGAATAGTTCCCTTATATGATGAAATGGACTCTGACCTCACAATCTACCTTGTTGTGACCTTGCACCTCATTGCACTGCACTTTCTCTGTAGCTGTGACACTTTACTCTGTACTGTTATTGTGTTTACCTGTACTAACTCAATGCACTCTGTACTAACTCAATGTAACTGCACTGTGTAATGAATTGACCTGTACGATCGGTATGCAAGACAAGTTTTTCACTGTACCTCGGTACAAGTGACAATAATAAACCAATACCAACACCAATATCCATATCCCTCCATTCCCTCCATATTCATGATGTCTAACAACCTCTTAACTACCACTATTGTATCTTGTATAAATTGATAAGGTATCTTTATTAGTCTCATGTACATCGAAACACACAGTGAAATGCACCTTTTACATAGACTGTGCTGGGGGCAACCCGCAAGTGTCGCCTCGCTCCTGGCGCCAACATAGCACGCCCACAACTTCCTAACCTGTACGTCTTTGGAATGTGGGAGGAAACCGGAGCACCCGGAGGAAACCCACCCAGACACGGGGAGAACATACAAACTCCTTACAGACAGTGGTGGGAATTGAACCTGGGTCGCTGGCACTGTAATAGCGTCACGCTAACCGCTACACTACGGTGCCTGCCATTTTTTTTCTTCTGAATGTTGTGTCTCTGATGCTATGTGCCTGTGATGCTGCTGCAGGTAAGTTTTTCATTGCACCTGTGCACACAAGGACTTGTGCAGATGACAATAAACTTGACTTGACTTGACTTGACTTATATGTTTCCACCACCACCACCCCTGGCAGCCTGTTCCAGGCATCCACCACTCTCTGGGTAAAACACATCTCCTTTAAACTTTTCCCCTCTCACCTTAAATGCGTGTCCTCTAGTGCCAGACGTTTCTACCCTGGTGAAAAGATCCCGACTGTCTTGCCTATCTATGCCTCTCATAATTTTATAAACTTCTATTGGCTAAAAGTTGCTATGTCTCTTGCTCTGCTTCTTTTAAGGTCCCAGGTAGCAGTTATAATAAATCTAAAAGGATAAAACTGGAGACACAAGAGACTGCAGACGCTGGAATCTGAAGCAACAAACAATCTGCTGGAGGAACTCAGCAGGTCGAGCAGCATCTGTTGGAGGGAAGGACTTGTCGATGTTTAGGGTCGAAACCCTGCATCAGGACTGAGAGTGGAGAAGGGAGATGGCCAGTGTAAAGAGGGGAAGGGGAGGAGTGGCACAGGAACCAGAGGTGCTTGGTGGACTGAGGAGGGGTGAAAGTGGACGGGAGGGTTCCACCAGGTAGGGCGAGGGGAGGGGGTGGAATTGGAAGGTGATTGACAGAAGGAGATAGACAGAGAGAGAGAGGCATAGATCGAGTGGACAGTCAGAGACTTTTTCCCAGGGCAAAAATGGCTAACACGAGGGGACATCATTTTAAGGTGATTGGATGAAGGTATAAGGGGGATGTCAGGGGTAAGTTTTTTACACAGAAAGTGGTGGGTGCGTGGAACGCACTGCTGGCCGAGGTTGTGGGAGCAGGTACATTAGGGATGTTTAAGAGACTCTTAGATAGCCACATGACTATCTACTGTGCTGTACTGTACTATGCTGTAATGTTCTATGTTCTATATTTAAACACCGTGGTCGGCATGGACTGGTTGGGCCGAAGGGCCTGTACCCCTGCTATATTGCTCTATGACTCTATGGCTCTGGAACAGTTCTATTGAGACATAAAGACTCCAGAAGAAGGACGAACGATTCTTGGCTAACTCGAGAGGTTACAGACAGCACTGAATTGAAAGCGAATTAACATGTAATCGTTTCAAGATTGAAGTCAAGAAGATCGGGGGAAACTTCAGAAGTATGGCTATATAATAACAAAGAGGAAGAAATAGATTATGAAAATAAAACTGGCAATCTATATAAAAATAGACAGCAATAGCTTCTACAAGTAGACAGAAAGGAAGAGAGGAGCTAAATGAACATTATCCCTTGGAGGATCAAGATGGGGGAATTAATAATGGGAAATAAGGAAATAGCAGCCTTTGAACAAATATTTTGTTCCTGTCTTCAGAGTAAGCACTAAAAGCAACCCAATTAAAGCAAAGAATCAAGGCTCAAAGGGAGAGAGGAAATTAAACAATCACAATCACTTCAGAAGTGTTACCCAGCGAACTAATGGGATTGAATGCTGACAGGATCCTTCGCCCTCAAGGCCTGTGTCCCAGGGTCCCCAGAAAGTGGCTGAGTACTGTGCCAACAACTCTAAAGAAACTTGACACAAAACAGCCCACTTGATTGACACCCCATTAACCAAGATAAACATTTACTTCCTCCACCACCGGCGCACAGCGGCTGTAGTGTGCACTGTCCACAAACAGCACTACAGTTCCTTGCCCAGGCTACTCGAACAACACCTTCGAAACCCGGGGACTCTACAACCAAGAAAGAGATGGACAGTAAGCACATGGGAATAAATGGTGGTCTCACTTGCAATGCCCAGATCCTGGAAATGAATTAATAATTTAAAAAGTGTCAGTGCAGGTAGAATGCCACTAAACCAAGCTTGTTTCTCAAAATATCAGAAGAAAGACTAAAATGTAAAAAATATAAATTTTGCAAGACCAGCTGAGAAAAGCTTGACAGAGAAAGTGACTGGCAAGTGAGAAACATCATTCAATGTCAGGGTTTTAACCAGGAAATATTTAACTAAACTGTTAAGAATTTACACTTGGGTATCTGCTGGAATTATCTACTTGCTAACCTTTTATTGATTAATTTTCAGTTAGTTTGAAATGAATGTCTGCTACAATGTACGTGCGCAGAAGAGCAATGTTCTCCATTAGATCTGAAGTACTTCTGAGAACAGGGAAGGATGACAAAAAGTCAAACAGGGCCATCTTTTGTTCGAGCAAAAGCTCATTTTTTCTGCAGAATAAAAAAAATCGATGTGTTGTCACCCATTTCTTTTCATATTAAACTCAATTTTTTTGCCATTGGATGGAAACCTACCTCCAAGAATGCTTTCTTGCTTAAGCACTATCCTGCAAAACACTTGATGTTACTTACTTCATTTGTGCCGACATCCGTATTTTGTAGCACAAAATATAATTTGGCTGCTACACTTGCTTTCTCATATCCTCCCTTCCTTCAGAGGTAGTTCACTCCTCAGATTTTGGAAATTTATCATCACAGTGGATCACTTGCTTTGGTTAATTTATCTGATTCTCTTTAGCTACCACGCAGATAGTTTAATTTCCTGAATCTCTCCTTTGGATCCAATTCCTTATCACTGGAATCAGCCCTGCTCCTTCCCCTCCTCCTCCTTCCCCTCCTTCCCCTTCCCCTCCTCCTTCCCCTCCTCCTCCTTCCCCTCCTCCTTCCCCTCCTCCTCCTTCCCCTCCTCCTTCCCCTCCTCCTCCACCTCCTCCTCCTTCCCCTCCTCCTCCTCCTTCCCCACTCCTCCTCCTTCCCCTCCTCCTTCCCCTCCTCCTCCTTCCCCTCCTCCTTCCCCTCCTCCTCCTCCTCCTCCTTCCCCTCCTCCTCCTCCTTCCCCTCCACCTCCTTCCCCTCTATCTCCTTCCCCTTCTTCCTCCTCCTCCTCCTCCTCCTCCTTCCCTTCCTCCTCCTCCTCCTTCCCCTCCTCCTCCTTCCCCTCCTCCTTCCCCTCCCCCTCCTTCCCCTCCTCCTCCTTCCCCTCCTCCTTCCCCTCCCCCTCCTTCCCCTCCTCCTTCCCCTCCTCCTCCTTCCCCTCCTCCTCCTTCCCCTCCTCCTCCTTCCCCTTCTTCCTCCTCCTCCTCCTCCTCCTCCTCCTTCCCTTCCTCCTCCTCCTCCTTCCCCTCCTCCTCCTTCCCCTCCACCTCCTTCCCCTCTATCTCCTTCCCCTTCTTCCTCCTCCTCCTCCTCCTCCTCCTTCCCCTCCTCCTCCTTCCCCTCCTCCTTCCCCTCCCCCTCCTTCCCCTCCTCCTTTCCCTCCTCCTCCTTCCCCTCCTCCTCCTTCCCCTCCACCTCCTTCCCCTCCATCTCCTTCCCCTCCTCCTCCTCCTCCTCCTTCTCTTTCACTCAGGTTTTGTGGCTCCTGAGGTACTGAATAAAGCCAGTGATGGAAACCACTGACTCTTCCACTGCTGGGTCAGGTGGTGGCCGATGGGGCTGGCCTGGTGAGGGGGCAATTTGTGAGGTAATCCTCCACTTCCACAGTTTGTGCAGGGCCTCTGTGTGCTCCAGATGTATGACCTCAACATCCTCAATACCATCCTGAATGCTCCTTTTCCGCTTTGAGTGGTCATGGGCCAGCAGTTCCGAGGAGTTCATGAATATGTTGCATTTCTTCAAGCAGGCTTTGAACACATCCTTGATTCTTTTCCCTGATAATTGGCTTGGAATCTATGTTGGATTTGGGAATAACTTGGGCAGTCCGTTGTAGCTGACTGGATATATCTGGAGCCTCTATACTAGGAACGTTGACCTGGGAGAGGACACTGATGTTGGTTCACTTGCCTTTCCAGTGGATTTAGGGATTTTCCAGTGCTGTTGCTGGGGAATTCTCAGAGCTATATGGTGAAGGACTTGCCACAACCTCGTTGAGGGGAATTGGAGAAGGGCGATTAATGACTGGGGTGCAAACATCCTGTGAATAAGTAAAAAATTCAATAATTCAGAGATGACTGCACTGCCAGCTGGCCAGTATAATGGCACCCAGAAGGAGATCCTGTAATTTTTTTTGTGTGAAGAGCTCTAAAGGCAGTGGACATAGCAGCTGCAGATTACAAATTGACAAACTGCTCTGCCCAGGACCACAAAAAACTGCAGAGAGTTGTGGACACAGCCCAGCGTGTCACGGACACCAGCCTCCCCTCCTTGGACTCTGTCTTTACCTCTCGCTGTCTTGGTAAAGCAGCCAGCATAATCAAAGACCCCACCCACCTGGGTCATTCTCTCTTCTCTCCTCTCCCATCAGGCAGAAGATACAAGAGCCTGAGGGCACATACCACCAGGCTCAAGGACAGCTTCTATCCCACTGTGATAAGACTAATAAACAGTTCCCTTATACAATGAGATAGACTCCTGACCTCACAATCTACTTTGTTTGAACTTGCACCTTATTGTCTGCCTGTAATGCACTTCCCTGTAGCTGTGACACTTTACTCTGTATTCTGTTATTGTTTTTACATGTACTACATCAATGCACTCTGTACTAACTCAATGCACTGTGTAATGAACTGATCTGTATGAACGGTATGCAAGACAAGTTTTTCACTGTACCTCGGTACAAGTGACAATAATAAACCAATACAAATATCAATACCAATTCCAATACCAATACATACATACAAAGACATCACCCAGTGGATGTTATTTCTACAACGGTAAAGTCTCAGAAAACTCCAGTAAGATTTCTTATGGTCATACAAAATGTAAAGTCACGTAACCTGCTAAAAATGACTCCCCAAACTTCTCCATAAGTGCCACAGGCTCACAAACCATGGCTATCTCTCCATCATTGATCCTCATAACATGGGGCTGCTGTGTGCTCCCGAGGCATGTCCTCAAGATTCTCGATACCATTCTGAATGATCCTTCTGCACTTTCCGTGGTCATGAGCCAAAGGTTCCTGGGAGTCAGTGGGGATGATGCACTCCTTCAACAAAGTTTGGAACACATCCTTGAATCTTTTTCTCCATCCAGCTGGTTTGACAAGTCAAGGTTGAAAAGTCAAAGTCGAGTTTATTGTCATATGCACAAGCACATGTATTCACAGGTGCAATGAAAAACTTACCTGCAGCAGCATCACAGGCACATAGCATCAGATAAGCAGCACTCACAAGAAAAACAGAAATTAAACACAATTTTTACAAGAAAGAACACAATTAGAACAAATAAAAAGTCCATTGTAGAGCAAAGTGGTCAATGTGTTGCTATGCTGAGGTGATCAAGGTTGTGCCGGCTGGTTCAAGGACCAAATGGTTGAAGGGAAGTAGTTGTTCTTGAACCTGGTGGTGTGGGACTTCAGGCTTCTGTACCTTCTGCCTGATGGTAGCTGCGAGAAGATGGCACAGCCCGGATGGTGGGGATCTTTGATGATGGATGTTGCCTTCCTGAGGAAGCACCTCATGTTGATACTCCCGATGGTTGGGAGGGATGTGTCCATTGGGCTGAGGCCACTACTCACGATTAAAGCCTTGACATTTTTCCTATAGTGAGGTGACTAGTATTGCACGCAATACTCTGAATGCAGCCTAACCAGAGTTCCATAGAGATGCATCATAACTTCTTGACTCCTATATTCAATACCTAGATTAATAAATGCAAGCATTCCATAAGCCTTCTTAACCACCCTACCTACCTGTGTAGCCACTTTCAATGAGTCATGGACTTGCATCCCAAGATCTCTCTGCTCTTCAACACTGTTAAGGTTCTTGCCCTTAAGAGTGTACTGTCTCTTGACATTAGTCCCACCAAGGTACAACACTTCACATTTATCCGGGTTAAACTCCATCTGCCATTTCTCTGCCCACATCTGCAGCTGATCTATATCATGCTGTATCTGTCACCAGTCTCCTACACTATTCACAACTCCACCAATCTTGGTATCAACTGCAAACTTACCAACCCATCCATCAATATACTCATCCATGTCATTTATGTACATCACAAACAGCAGAGGTCCCAGTACAGATCCCTGCGGAACACCACTACTCACAGGCCTCTAGCCCAAGTAAGTCCCTTCAACCACCACCCTCTGTCTTCTGCGAGCAAGCCAGCTCTGGATCCACACAGCCAATTCTCCACTGACCCCATGCATCCGAACTTTATTGATTAACAGATTACGTGGGACCTTGTCAAATACCTTACTGAAGTCCATATAGATGACATCCACAGTCATCAGTCATCAGTCTCTCTCATCACCCTGTCAATAAACTCAACCAGGTCAGTAAGACACGACTTGCCCCACACAAAGCCATGCTGGCTTTCCCTAATCAAGCCATTGGATTCCAGATGCTCGTATATCACATCTCTAAGAATTTTCTCCAGCAATTTCCCTACAACTGACATGAGACTCACCGGTCTATAGTCCCCTGGATTTTCCCTTGTTCCTTTCTTAAATAGAGGAACAACATTGGCTATATGGGGGGGGGAAGGGTTAGAGCAGGATAAAATGTCGGCACAACACTGTGGAACGAAGGACCTGTACTGTGCTGTAGTGTTCTATGTCTATGTCTATGTCTATGTCACTTGCCAGTCCTCCGGGATCTCACCTGTAGTCAAAGAGGACACAAAGGTACGGGTCAAGGCCCCAGCAATTTCCTTTCTCACCTCCCTCAGTAACCTGGGGTATATCCCATTGGGCTCCCGGTACTTAACCACCTTAATGCTGACCAAGATTCCCATCTAACTAGTCCCATTTGCCTGGGTTTGGCCCACATCCCTCATATAACTTTAATTAACAAATTTAATGAACTCGTACACCTGGATTATCAGATCAGGTTTTTGAGTAACAGGCAGAAAAGAATAAATCTCAGTTGACATTACACTCCTTTCTGGGTAACAATAATCGACTTCTTACAATTAAGTAACCAGAACTGTACTTCAGATGATTGTCCAGTCACACCTTACATAGATAACTTGTCACTCGCAGAGCAACCAGTAACATTTTCTGCCCTTTTTCAACACTTTCTACATCCTTAGGACTTTCTAAATTGTTTTTTTGGGCAAAGACTTACTTTTGAGTTGGAGTCAGCAGGTTGGATAATCGATTTAGATGCAGCATTTCCAAGAACAGACATGACTATTGAGCTGCTGCAGAAAATCCTCCAGTGCCTTTTAAGGAAGGAAATTTGCTAACCTTAGGTGTCTGCCCTATCTCTGACTCCAGATCTATTATTGCTGTTGATTCTCAATTGTTCCCTAAGATCGTCTCACAAATTGTTTTGTTTCGGGGACCAAAATGATGGACATTTAATTCTGACCCTGAGAGTGAGAGCCTCATCCCATGAAAAAATAATGTAGTAATGTGTGTTTGGTTCTAGTAAAGTGAATGGAGCAGAATTTCATAAGCAGAGTTATTGGACGTGTTTGGGACATGTAACACGGGTTGAATTTCTGCATAAGGCACAGCATATATACACTCTTCCATCTTATCTAAATCAATGTGATCTCTTGGAAAATCAGATAAAATAAAATTCCCAGAAGGAAAGGTATTTGGACAATTCCTCTCCAACTGTTATTGTGATCAAAACTTCTTCCAGGCTTGATAAGTCTGTGTAGTCTGTGCCCTTCTGACAGGCAGTTCCTATTACTGTCACTTTTCTTAGGATGTTTCTTAGGATGTGAGCATCAATGGCAAGGCTAGCATTTATTACTGTCCCTCATTGCCCTTGGGAAGGAGGTGGTGAGCTGTCTACTTGAACTGCTGTGGTCCTTCTGGTGAAGGTGTTTCCAGTAAGTTGTTTGGAAGGGAGTTCCAAGATTTGGATCCAATGACGATCAAGGAATAGTAATAAATTTCCATGGTGGACAACTTGGAAATGGTGTTCCCATGCACCTGCTGACCTTGACCATCTTGGTGGTAGAGGTCATGGACCTGTGAGCTACTGTCAGTGTAGTTTAAATGAGTATCAGTGTATTTTGTAGACAGTGCACACTGCAGGCAGTAAGGGTGACACATGTTTATGGTGGTAGACAATCTAATGGTCTACTTGGTCCTAGATGGCATCAAGTCAAGTCAAGTCGAGTTTATTGTCATGTGCACAAGTACGGTGAGATACAGATGCAACGAAAACCTAGCAGCAGCATCACAGGCATGTAGGTTCAGACAAGGCATCGAACATAAACATACATACATTATTGGTATTGGTTTATTATTGTCACTTGTACTGAAAAACTTGTTTTGCATACTGATCGTACAGATCAGTTCATTACACAGTGTATTGAGGTGGTACAGAGTGCATTGAGGTAGTACAGGGTAAAAACGATAACAGAATACAGAGTAAAGTGTCACAGCTACAGGGAAGTGCATTACAGGTAGACAATAAGGGGCAAGGTCAAACAAGGTAGATTGTGAGGTATACCAGGCAGGTATACCAGACAGTGAAGAGAAAAGAAGACTCTGCAAAACAGTTAATGCAAAAAATCACAATCAGAGACAAGTCCATGCAAGTGAAAGAGAATTTGCACAGGAGTGCAAAAGGCTGCAGAAAGAAGTGGACACAGCCTGGTCAATCATGAACACAGCCCTCCCCACCATTGACAGCATCTACAGTAGGCGTTGCCTCAAGAAGGCAACATCTATCATCAGGAATCCCCACCATCCGGTTCATGCCCTCTTCTTGCTGCTACCATTGAGCAGGAGGTACAGAAGACTGAAGTCCCACACCACCAGGTTCAGGAACAGCTACTTAGAACATAGAACATAGAACATAACAGCACAGTACAGGCCCTTTGGGCCACGATGTTGTGCCAACATTTTATCCTGCTCTAATATCTATCTAACTCTTCCCTCCCACATAGCCTTCCATTTTTTATCATTCATGTGTTTCCTACAACTGTGTTCTTGAACTGACCTGCACAACCCTAACCCTACCTCAGCAACGGAACACTATGGCCCACCTGTTGAGTTGGAGGAATCGATGTTGAGGCCATCAGGTTGGAGACTACCAAGGCGGAAGATAAGATAAGATATCTTTATTAGTCACATGTACATTGAAACACACAGTGAAATGCATCTTTTGCGTAGAGTGTTCTGGGGGCAGCCCTCAAGTGTCACCACGCTTCCGGCGTCAACATAGCACGCCCACAACTTCCTAACCCGTACGTCTTTGGAATGTGGGAGGAAACCGGAGCACCCGGAGGAAACCCACGCAGACACGGGGAGAACGTATAAACTCCTTACAGACAGCAGCAGGAATTGAATCCTGGGTCGCTGGCGCTGTAATAGTGTAACGCTAACCACTGCAACGTTGTTCCTCCAACCTGCGTCTGGCCTCAACGTAGCAGCAGAAAAGGCCGTGGATAGACATGTCAGTGTGGGAGTGGGATTTAGAATTGAAGTGGCTGGCCACTGGGAGATCCTTGTTTTTGCAGCAGACAAACCAGTGACTTTTTTTATTCATGACTTCATTTAGTTACTTGTCTTGAAATTTATTAGTTTGTTAGTTTAGTTATTAGGATGAGATTTGTCTTCTGGATACTTGCCCAATAACTTAACTAACTTCACCAGCAACATTGATTTTAATTCTTTGGGGTAGTCTGAAGAGACACCACTATAAATGCAAGTCTTTTCCTTCCTCTTTCTTTTCTTGATGTGCTAATATTTCTCAACATTCCTTCTGTTTAGAGAATAAACATTCAGCGTTTGCCGCAGAGGCTTAATTTTGTCCTGCTGGCCTTTTATAATGCGGATGGGCTGATACTGCTGAGAATATATGCTAATTTCAGGTCATTTGAATAATTAAAGTAATCTAAAATTTATAATTTGAGCACAAGTTGATACCAATGATAATATTACAATTAAGAGAAAAAAATAAAGTGGATATATTTGGTTTTAATTAAAATCCAGGATAGGAGATTATTTAAGGTTCCCAAATTAATTAAAACATTGAAGGACACTGGTTAGTGGTAAAAGTAAATATTCCCAATGAACATCTCACGGATTCTAAAAACGTGAAGACGATACTAGTAACTAGATCAATTAATTTCAATGCAGTTATATTAGTTAATGGTTTATTCTGTGGTATAAATGGTTGTTTTTTTCTCCATAATGTTAACTAACGAGGAATTAGGCCTAGCAACACATACTTACTAAAGGTCATCAACGTGAATAATCGTTTCTCTCTCCATACATGCTGCGTGACCCATTGTGCATTTACGGCTCTTTCCATTTCATTTTCATTTTCCAGTATTTTGCTTTTTGGTTTAATTCCAAAATCTTCTGTAAACAGCACAATGGAATCTCCAAAGCCCCCCCAGAGGAGAGAACATAGAACATAGGCTGCATACCATTTAGCTAAAGAATGGGAAATACCATGATAAAAGGAGTTGGTTGCTTTTCCATTCTTCACTAATTGCTCAGAGATGAGGTGGTGACAGTTTGGTTTTCATGTTTAGACTCTTGTATCCAAATTGGAATTGTGGAATAGTGATATCAAATGACAGACCAGCATTCCTACATTTCAGCAGGTAATTACTTATCAACGGTACTTCATTGGTTGTAAAATGCTTTGGGGACATATTGTGGTTTTTTAAAGATGTTATTGAAATGCAATTTTTTTATTCTGAGTGGGGCTGCATTATTGTGAGAGCTGGCACTGTAGTGTAGCAGTTAGCGCAATGCCATTACAGCGCCAGCAACCCGGGTTCAATTACGGCCGCTGTCTGCAAGGAGTTTGTACATTCTCCCCGTGTCTGTGTGGGTCTCCTCCGGATGCTCCGGTTTCCTCCCACATTCCAAAGGCGTACCGGTTAGGAAGTTGCGGGCATGCTATGCTGGCGCCGGAAACGTGGCGCCACTTGAGGGCTGCCCCCAGAACACTCTCCGCAAAAGATGCATTTCACTGTGTGTTTCGATGTACATGTGACTAATAAAGATATCTTATCAATGAAGATGCTGGGCAGGGCATGAGACTTCAAATTAAGGCGACATATTTATCAGACAGAAAAGCACGTACCACTGGACTCAAGGGCAGCTTCTATCCTGCTGCTATCAGACTCTTGAACAGACCTCTCATATGTTGAAGATGAATTCTCGAACTCCTAGTAAACCTCGTCGTGGCCCAATCGCTTTATTTACTTACCCACACTGCACTTTAAGATAAAACAAGATATCTTTATTCATCCCATGTACATCGAAACACACAGTGAAATGCATCTTTTGCGTAGAGTGTTCTGGGGGCAGCCCGCAAGTGTCGCCACGCTTCCGGCGCCAACATAGCACGCCCACAACTTCCTAACCCGTACGTCTATGGAATGTGGGAGGAAACCGGAGCACCTGGAGGAAACCCACGCAGACACGGGGACAACATACAAACTCTTTACAGACAGTGGCTGGAATTGAACCCAGGTCATGGCACTCTAATAGCATTATGCTAACTGTTACACTACCATGCCTTGTGATATGGACATTGTGCAGGCAAAAGAAATTAGTGTAGTTAGGCATTTAATTACTAGTTTAGTTAGTTCAGCACAACATCGTGGGCCAAAGGGCCTGTTCCTTTGCTGTACTGTTCTCTGTTCTCTGATCTATGTTCTCTGTTCTATGTTCTCTCCTCTGGGGGGCTTTGGAGATTCTGTTGTGCTACTTACAGAAGATTTTGGAATTAACCAAGAAAGCAAAATGCTGGAAAATGAAAATGAAATGGAAAGAGCTGTAAATGCACAATGGGTCACGCAGCATGTACGGAGAGAGAAAAACAATCATTCATGTTGATGACCTTTAATAAATGCAGGTTGCTCGGCCTAAATCCTGGGTCTCCCTACCAAGCAGTACTACAGGAGCACCTTTACCAGAAAGGCTGGAGTGGTTCGAGAAGCTGGCTTGCTACCACCTTCTCAAAAGCAAATGGGGATGGTCAATAAATTGCCAATGCCCATATCCCAAAAATGAATTTAAAAATCCTGACAATAAATTGGATCCAGGCCCAATTTTATCTCATGAGCTTTCTCTCTCTCTGCACAAAGAGGTCATCCAACAAAAATCAAATATTTGGTGCGCCACAAAGTATTTTCAGTCAATTCTGTGGAATGAAAAAGGTGTTATTTAAAGGCTACTTTACAATGCATAGCGGGGGGAGGCTTCTCTGAAACATCTTGTTGTGATCAATGTGCACTCTTCTCTTTTTGTCAACCTTTCTAAACGATACGGTGCCTAATTCAAGGAGCCCGGCAACAAATTTGCTGATATTACTTTATTCTTTGCAACTGGAAACCTTGGCTGCTTCCAACATGAAACACATTTAGAATTCCTTGTTTTACCTTGCACAGCACCAACAACTACTGGGCAGAGTATAGGTTGTGCAATCACTTTTCCTGCTTAAATATGCTGTCAGTCACTGCTATTGATCAAGGTTGGAGACAGCCACAATGTTCTTATCTGTTTGACCTTTTCAGAAGTAGACATTGAAAGCCTGTGGCATTTATGGAGAAGTTTGGGGAGTAGTTTCTAGCAGGTTACAAGACTTTATATTTTGCATGATTGCAGGAAAATCTTTCTGAGGCTTTAGAGCTGCAGGAACAACATCCATTGGGTGATATCTTTGTACGTACGTGTTGTCAAGTTGCAATCTGCAGCTGCTATTTCCACTGCCTTCAGAGCTCGTTCATACAAAATAAATTACAGGATCTCCTTCTGGGTGCTTTTATACAGGCCAGCTGGCTGTGTAGTCATCTTTGAATGATTGAAGTTTTTACTTATTCACTAAATGTTTGCATCCTAGTCAAGGCCAACATTGAATGTCCTTCTCTAGTTCCCCTCAGTGAGGTTGTGGTCCTGATGCAGGGCTTCAACCCAAAATACCAACAGTTCCTTCCCACCCACAGAAGCTGCTCGACACGTTGGGTTCCTCCAGCAGACTGGTTGTTGCTGTGGATATATATGGCTGTTCCTTCATCACACAAATCTCGGATTCTCCATCAACAGCACAGATCCTCCATGTTCACTGGGAGGACATGGAAACTGTTTCATTTGGAGTGAAGGAGGCTGACGGGGTGACTTGACAGAGGTATATAAAATTATGAGAGGCATGGATTGGGTACATGGTCAGTCTTTTTCCCAGGGTGGAGATGTCAAATACTAGAGGACCCAGGTTTAAAGTGAGAGGGGGAAAGTTTAAAGGAGATTTAGGAGGCAGGTTTTTTACATGGAGGGTGGCAGATGCTTGGAATGTGCTTCCAGAGGATGTGGTGGAAGCAGATATGAGAGCAATGTTTAAGAAACATTTAGATAAGCACATGATCAGGCAGGGACTGGAGAGACATGGGCAGACAGGGGGAATTAGTTTAGTTTGGCATCACGGTTAGTGCAGACACTGTGAGCCAAAGGGCCTGTCAAGGAACTGCAGAGAATTGTTGACACAGCTCAGCGCATCACGGACACCAGCCTCCCCTCCACGGACACTGTCTATACTTCTCACTGCCTCGGTAAAGCAGCGAACATAATCAATTACCCCACCCACCCCGGACATTCTCTCTTTTCCTCTCTCCCATCAGGCAGAAGATACAAAAGCTTGAAAGCACGTACCACCAGGCTCAAGGACAGCTTCTATCCCACTGTTATAAGACTATTGTACACTAAGATGGACTCTTGACCTCACAACCTTCTTTGTTATGACCTTACACCTTATTGTCTGCCTACACTGCACTTTCTCTGCAGCTGTGACACTTCATTCTGCATTCTGTATTGTTTTACCCTGTACTACCTCAATGCACTGTGTAATGAATTGACCTGTACGATCGGTATGCAAGACAAGTTTTTCACTGTACCTCGGTACAAGTGACAATAATAAACCAATTCCAAATTCCTGTGCTGTACTGTTCTATGTTCTATGTTCTATGAGCCAGCTTTGGTGTCCTCACCCAGACTAACTTTCCCAATAAGTTGGTCTGAGAGACATTCCAGTCTTTCTGCGTGAGTTATAAGGAGAGGCTGGATAGGCTGGGGCTTCTTTCCAGGAAGTGAAAGAGGCTGAGGGCTGACCTTGTAGAGGTTTATAAAATCATGAGGGGTATAAATAAGGTGAATGATCATAGTCTTTTTCCTGGGGTAGGAGAGTCCAAGACTAGAGGGCAAACTTAAAACAAAAGGGGAAAGGTTTAAAGGGGACCTGAGGAGCAACTTTTTCACACAGGGGGTGGAACAAGCTGCCAGAAGAAGTGGTACAGGTCGGTACAATTGCAACATTTAAAAGACATTTGAACAGGTTCATGGATAGGAAAGGTTTAGAGGGATATGGGCCAAATGCAGGCAAATGGGACAAGCTCATGTAGGAAACTTGGTTGGCATAGACTTCATCCATCCCATTTGTGTACGAGTATATAGGTTCCATATTGGCCAATTAAGTCACTTCAAAACCCTCCTTGGGGGGAAGTAAGTCAGCCCAGATCCCACGGGACTGTCTAAGAAGAAGAATGGAGCGTCTTTACCAAATGGACTGCACTGATTCAAGGAAGGATTCACTGTTGTATGCTCATGGGCAATAAGTGATAGGAGACAAATGCTGGCTGTCCAGCAAATGGTCACATCATTCCCACGTATGGATAAAATCAAAATATTAGCAGTTGGTTACAAATACTATTCAGTAAAAAATTTGCTGCAACATTCATTCAGTATTCTGCTGAAGCATCTGTCTGCACTACAGGGCCAAAAGATCTCTGGATGTTTGAACGTCCAACCTGGAGATAAGAGTACAACTACAGAAACAATCTAATGTTTCATTGCATTGCTAACAGTTATGTTCTTTACGAACACACTTATACCCACTGCACAATACAATCCTAATGCAATTAACACACCCATTACAGAAACAGGCAAGTGATTATAGAATCATGTGACTCAGAGGGCAAAAGGCAGATGTTCAACTCATTTTGTGATGCCAACACTTTGGTATTTACTGCTTTTGTATTCTTTCCAAGGCCTTGAGTTCCTAAAGTCTGCGACCCAGAAGTGCACACAATTCTCAGCTGGGATTGTGCCAGAAAAATTGGGAATGTTTAGCTTTGATTTGTATCCTGTCCCTCTGTTTACAGAGTCAAGTGTGCAACATGCTCTCATCGCACCTTATTAAATTGATGGTTGCTGACTAGGAATCCACAGATCTGGTCTAGTTGTGCTGAGACATGGGTTCTAATCCTATCTGGGCAGCTGGCAATTTACACTCAGTTAATTAAATGACCTGGCATTATGGCTGATAGGAAACGTGAAACTGTTGGATTTTTGATAAACAATCCAAAACTCAGTTATCCAGCATGTGCCAGAGGTGCCTGTTCATCAAGTATGTTGGTTTGGGCTCTCTCTCAGCACTGTCCTCTATAAACCCAGGAGCTCCCTCAGCACTAAATCAGAATCAGGTTTATTATCACCGACATATGTCGTGAAATTTGTTGTTTTGCAGCAGCAGTGCAGTGCAAAGACATAAAGATTACTATAAGTTACAAAAATAGTGCAAAAGCGGAACAACTGGGTAGTATTCATGGGTTCATGGACCATTCAGAAATCTGATGGCGGAGGGGAAGAAGCTGTTCCTGAAACATTTTGAGTGTGGGTCTTCAGGCTCCTGTACCTCCTCCCCGATGGTAGTAACGAGAAGAGGGCATGTCCCGGATGGTGAGGATCCTTAATGATGGATGCCATCTTCTTGAGACACCGCCTCTTGAAAGTGTCCTCGATGGTGGGGAGGGTTGTGCCCGTGATGGAGCTGGCTGAGTCTACAACCCTCTGCAGCCTTTTGCAATCCTGCGCATTGGAGCCTCCATACCAGGTGGTGATGCAACCAGTCAGAATGCTCTCCAATGTTCATCTGTAGAAACTTGCAAAAGTCTTTGGTGACGTACCAAATCTCCTCAAACTCCAAATGAAGTAGAGCCGCCGGCATACTTCCTTCGTGATTGCATCAATGTGTTGGCCTCCGGATCGATCCTCAGAGATGTTGACACCCAGGAACTTGGAGATGCTCATGCTTTCCACTGCTGACCCAGCAATCAGGACTGGTGTGTGTTCTCCCAACTTCCCCTTCCTGAAGTCCACATTTAATTCCTTGGTCTTGCTGACATTGAGTGTAAAGTTGTAGTTGCAACACCACTTGACCAGCCGCCTATAAACCCAGGAGCTCCCCCAACACTGCTGTGAATATGCCGAGGGACTCCCTCAAGCACCTAGCTGATATTGTCCCTGGATTCTCTCAGTTCTGTTCTGATTTTGAACTTAGAACATAGAACACTACAGCACAGGAACAGGCCCTCAATCGTTCCTCTAGCAGATTATTTGTTGCTCCAGATTCCAGTATCTGCAGCCTCTTGTGTCTCCATTGGTTGTGGTCACCCTGTACATTGGCTTCCATAACAGAGCTACTTGCGTAACAAGCGGGCAATACTTCCACACTTCAAGCTGTAATGAACTTCTTCCTCCAATTAACTGGATGTTTTCAGTCGCATTGTGGGAAAATCAAAAGCTAGTGAAAGCGATTATCTGATGGCCCCCATTAATTCCTGGAGGGCGTTTAGGGGTAATGTTTTATACAATGAGAGATTGGAACTGGGAACATGGTATCACATAGCAGCTGAAGTAAATTGCAACGATGCTTCATAACCAAGTGAGGGAGAATGGAGGAGATGGATGTGCTGCAATTGCGTCAAGTTTATTGTCATGTGCACAAATACGGTGAGGTACAGTGATAGTACAATGAAAAACCTGCAGCAGCATCACAGGCTCGTAGGTAAAGACAATATGCAGAATATAAATTAAGATTAAGATAAGATTTCTTTATTAGTCACACGTACATCAAAACACACAGTGAAATGCATTTTTTGCGGACAGTGTTCTGGGAGCAGCCCACAAGTATAGCCACGCTTCCGGTGCCAACATAGCATGCCCACAACTTCCTAACCCATACATCTTTGGAATGTGGGAGGAAACCGGAGCACCCGGAGGAAACCCATGCAGACACAGGGAGAATGTACAAACTCCTTACAGACAGCAGCCGGAATTGAACCCGGGTCACTGGTACTGTAAGTTATACATAAATTACACATAATATTATACCAAACAATGAAAACTCTGCAAATGCAGGACCTTAGTGCAATAAAAATCAAAGGCACCATTGAAGACAAGTCCATGGTAGTGCAAGAGGTGGTCCGTAGTGTCTCATTGCTGAGGTAGGGTTAGGGCTGTGCTGGTCGGTTCAAGAACCTGATGGTTGTAGGAAAATAGCTGTTCCTGAACCTGGTGGCGTGGGACTGATACAGTAATGGGACAGGGAGTTTACGTGGATCTAAAATGCTGACCTGAACCAGATGGGTCAAAATGGCTTCTCCTGTACTACTTATTCCATATAACTCTGTATACCTTTAGAACATAGAACATAGAACACTACAGCACAGTACAGGCCCTTCAGCCCTCAATGTTGTGCCAACATTTTATCCTGCTCTAAGATCTATCTAACCCTTCCCTCCCAAATGTCAACCCTTCACTCCCGTTTCTCTATCATTCATGTGGCTGTCTAAGAGTCTCTTAAATATCCCGAATGCATCTGCCCCCACAACCTCTGCTGGCAGTGTGTTCCACGCACCCATCACTCTTTGTATAAAAAACTTACCTCTGACATCCCCCTTATACCTTCCTCCAAACACCTTAAAATTACGCCCCCTCGTGTGAGCCATTTCCGTCCTGGGAAAAAGTCTCTGACTGTTCACTCAATCTATGCCTCTTGTAGATCTCTATCAAGTCACCTCTCATCCTCCTTCTCTCCAGAGAGAAAAGCCCTCGCTCACTCAACTTTAGGCATGGATACATTCGTAGTATTGTACACAGTTCTTCAGAGTTTGGTGAAAACTTGAATGCTGCAAATAGATCAATATACTTGATTCTGCATGTAATCTTCTCCCCAGTCTTGATACTGTGAGGCACATTTTACTGGGACTCGAGGGACTGAGTTATGGAAATAGGTTGAGCAGGATGGGACTTTATTCATTAAAGTGAAGGAGAATATGAGGGGTGATCTTATGGAGGAGTATAAAATCATGAGGGGCATAGATGCGGTGAATGCACAAAGTCTTTTTCCCAGGATTGGGGAATCAAAAACTAGAGGGCATAGGTTTAAGGTGAGCGGGGAGAGATTCAATAGGAACCTGAGGGGTAACCTTTACTTCCAGAGAGTGGTCAGTAGATGGAACGAGCTGCCAGAGGAAGTGGTTGAGGCAGGTACATTATCAATATTTAAAAGACACTTGGACAGGTACATGGTTTAGAGGGATATAGGCCAAATGCAGGCAAATGGGTGGGAATCTTAGTCAGCACAGACCAGTAGGGCCGAAGGGCCTGTTTCCATGCTGTATGACTGTATGACTCTACCGACAGAGAAAGACTTCCCTAGCCAAGCCAGAGAATAGAATTCCAAGAATTCTAAGAGAGACGAGGCCAAGATTGCCAGCGTCCAAATCCTGTCTGACATCTCGCAGCTAATAGATAGCGAAAACCTTCTCTTACCTTCAGCGAGCCGGGCAGCCTGAGATCTCCAGAGATGTGAGCTAAGTATAGGGTCGTCTGTAATGCATCCACTGAATATCATTAGTGATGAGCCTTCGGAGTTTGACTTGCTTCAGCTGCAGTGATGATTGGCAAAATAATCTCATTCCATTTATTTCGTTTCTTCAATATTTTACATTAGGGAGAAAATGGCAGCTTCATGACAGATACAATTATATTTTAAATCAACATAAGCATCAATATATTTCAGGTTGATTACATTCAAATTTGTAAAATTGACAATGTGCTTTAGTTGTTATACTGGAGCCTCAAAATAAACATTTGCAATATTAACTGACACTCTCAACCTGTCTATTACACACTTGTTTAGCACCTGCTACCCTGTTAGTCCTGAATGGGCTGAAGTCTCTGCCAAGTTCTAGCCTGTAATACAGTTCAATGGTAAAGCTTGTAGGGCTGCTGTCTCACAGCTCCAGCGACCCAGGTTCGATCCTGACCTCCGGTGCTGTCTGTGTGGAGTTTGCACGCTCTCCCTGTGACCACTTGGATTTCCTCCCACATTCCAAAATTGGTAAATTGGTTTATTATTGTCACATGTACCGAGGTACAGTGAAAAACTTTGTGCATGCCATCCAAACAAATTATTTTGTTACATCAGTGCATTGAGGTAGTAAAAGGGAAAAGCACTAAGAATGCAGAATTATAGTTACAGAGAAAGTGCAGTGCAGGAGTAGTTCTTAGAATCATAGAATTTAGATTTAAAAGAGTAGAACGATTATAATAGAAGTAATGATTGGATCTGCAAAGTGAAGCTTGCAACAAGTTGCCACACACAGGCGCCATCTTGCTTCATGAAGATGTGTGGGTTGTTAGGTTGGAGCAACAGACAATCTGCTGGAGAAACTCAGCGGTTTGAGCAGCATCTGCGGGAGAAAAGGAACGTCAGCAACTCCTTTCCCCCACAGATGCTGCTCGACCCGCTGAGTTCCTCCAGCAGATTGTGTGTTGCTCCATAATCCAGCATCTGCAGTCTTTTGTGTCTTTGGCATTGGTATTTTCACTGGCCACCACAAATTGTCCCAAGTGTGTAGGTGATTGGGAGAATCCAGGGGGAATTGACAGGTATGTGGGGAGAATGAAATGTGATTGGTGCAGGTTTCCCAGTAAACGAGATGGACCAGGTGAACCAAAAGCCTATTTTGTGCATTTTGTCTTTCTGAGGTGTGTCATCTTTTGGATAAGACCTGAAATTAAGGTCCCTTCTGCTCTATTGGAAGTGCGAAGGAGTTACACGCATGCCTATTAATCCATACCACTAAAACTGATTTGTGGGTCCTTATTGGCTTTTTGGATCGTACTTTGTACAAATTAGCAGCCATATTTCCTGTTTCACAGGAGGTTCTGGATTTCATAAATGCCTGCAAGGTTTGCCTTTGGGATATCATTTGCTCATGAAGGGCTCTTTATACATTCTTCCCCCTACCCCTTTCACATTGCCTAAACCGAAGGGGCAGATTCAACTTCCCCTTCCCGATCTGAGCTGTGCCAAGCTGTAGCCTTCCTTCTGAAATCATAACAGTGTTTCATTGGTTGCAAAGTGATCTGTGATGTCCTTCACTGTTTTTCAATGCTTTACATTAGGGAAAAAAGTGGCAGCTTTATGACAAACGCAATTATATTTTAAATCAACAATATATTTCAGCTTGATTACATTCAAATGTGTTAAATTGACAACGTGCTTCAGCTGAAAGGTGAGTGAAGGATGCTATGGAGTGTGCGATCTTTCTCTGGTGGAGATAGACATGTTCCTGTGGCTACGAAAACCAGCCTCCCTTCTGTGGACTCTGTCTACACTTCTCGCTGCCTCAGGAAAGCAGCCAACATAATCAAGGACCCCTCCCACCCTGGATATTCTCTCCTTCCTTCCATCAGGCAGAAGACACAAAAGCTTGAAAACACACTTCACTAAGCTCAAGGACAGTTTCTATCCTGCTGTTATAAGACCATTGAACAGACCTCATGTGCGATGAGATGGATACTTGATCTCTCAATCTATCTCATCATGGCCCTTACACCTTATTGTCTGCCTGCACTGCACTTTCTCTGTAACTGTGACACTTTATTCTGCATTCTGTTATTGCTTTTCCCTTGTACTACCTCGATGTACTTATGTTGTGAAATGATCTGTATGGATGGCCTGCAAACCAAAGTTTTTCACTGCATCACGGTAGTGTAGTGGTTAGCGTAACGCTATTACAGCGCCAGCGACCCGGGTTCAATTCCCACTGCTGTCTCTAAGGAGTTTGTACATTCTCCCCGTGTCTGCGTGGGTTTCCCCCGGGTGCTCCGGTTTCCCCCCACATTCCAAAGACGTACGGGTTAGGAAGTTGTGGGCATGCTATGTTGGCATCGGAAGCGTGGCGACACTTGCGGGCTGCCCCCAGAACACTCTACACTGCATTTCACTGTGTGTTTCGATGTACATGTGACAAATAAAGATATCTTATCTTATCACAATGTCGTGCCAAACTAATTACATTAGGAATAAAATGCCCCACTAAACTAATTGCTTCAGTCTGCACGAAGTCCATATCCTACCATTTCCCTCACACTCCTGTGCCTATCTAAGAGCTTCTTGAATGCCCCTGTCGTATTTGCCTCCACCACTACCCTAGGCAGTGCATTCCAGGCACCCTCCACTCCCTGTGTAAAAAACTTGCCCCACATATCTCCTTTGAACTTACCCCCCTCACCTTAAAAGTATGCCCTCTAGTATTAGACATTTCAACCCGGGGAAAAGATACCGGCTGTCTACTCTATCTATGCCTCTCATAATCTGATAAACCTCTATCAGATCTCCCCTCAGCCTCTGCCACCCTGGAGAGAACAACCCAAGTTTGTCCAATCTATCCTCATTGCACTTACCCTCCAATCCAGGCAGCATCTTGGTAAACCTTTTCTGCACCCTCTCCAAAGCCTCGACAACCTTCCTATAATGGGGCGACCAGAACTGAATACACTATTCCAGAAGTGGCCTAACTAAAGTTTTATAAAGCTTCAGCATAACTTCCTGACTCTTGAACACAATGCCTCAACTAATGAAGGCAAGCATGCCATATACCTTCTTTACCACCACCTTCAGGGAGCTATGAACTTGGACCCCAAGATCCCTCTGTTCATAAACATTGTTAAGGGTCTTGCCATTAACAGTGAACTGTCTCTTTACATTTCATCTCTCAAGGTGCAACACTTCACATTTGGCCGGGTTGAACTCCATCTGCCATTTCTCCGTCCATATCTGCAACTGATCTACATCCCACTGTATCCGTCGCCAGTCTTCTACGCGATCCACAACACCACCGATCTTCGTATCACCTGCAAACTTACCAACCCACCCATGTACATTTTCATCCAGGTCACTTATACACATCACAAACAGCAGAGGTCCCAGTACGGATCCCTGAGGAACACCACTAGTCACAGACCTCCAGCTAGAATAAGTCCCATCCACCACTACCCTCTGTCTTCTGCGGGCAAGCCAGTTCTGAATCCAAATGGCCAATTCACTGTGGATCCCATGCATCTTAGTCTTCTGGATGAGCCTCACATGAGGGACCTTGTCAAACGCCTTACTCAAATCCATGTAGACAACATCCACAACTCTACCTTCATCACCTCATCAACAAACCCAATCAAGTTCGTAAGACACGACTTGCCCTGCACAAAGCCATGCTGACTGTCCCTAATTAGGTTGTGGTTTTCCAAATGCACATAAATCCTATCCCTAAGGATCATCTCTTGTAGCTTCTCTACCACTGATGTGAGACGCACCGGTCTATAGTTAACAGGATTATCCCTCTTTCCTTTCTTGAATAATGGAACAATACTAGCTACTCACCAGTCCTGCGAGACCTCGCCTGTGGCTAGAGAGGACACAAAGATATTGGTCAAGGCCCCAGAAATCTCATGTCTTGCCTCTCTGAATAACCTGGGGGAATCTCATCTCTTGCCTCTCTGAATAACCTGGGGTGTATTCCATCAGGCCCCGGGGACTTATCCACCTTAATGCTCTTTAAGAGACCCAACACTACCTCCTCCTGTATCTCTTAATGTCCTAGCATATTAGTATGCTCCACACTGATCTCTTTTTCTTCGTGTCCTTCTCCTTGGTAAATACTGATGCAAAGTACTCATTAAGGACCTCACCCACATCCTCTGCTTCCAAGCACATGGTCCCTCCATTATCCTTGAGTGGTCCGCCCCTCTCCCTAGTTATCCTCTTTCTCTCTTGTCCAGCTTTGTGCAGAGCAAGTCATGCCCTACTAACTGGATTGAGTTTTTTGATGAGGTGATGAAGGTAGAGCTGTGGATGTTGTCTACATGGATTTGAGTAAGGCGTTTGACAAGATCCCTCATGGGAGGCTCATCCAGAAGACTAAGGTGCATGGGATCCACGGTGAGCTGGCCTTTTGGATTCAGAACTGGCTTGCCCGCAGAAGACAGAGAGTAGTGGTGGATGGGACTTATTCTCGCTGGAGGCCTGTGACTAGTGGTGTTCCTCAGGGATCCGTACTGGGACCTCTGCTGTTTGTGATGCATATGAATGACCTGGATGAAAATGTACATGGGTGGAATAGTAAGTTTGCAGGTGATACGAAGATCGGTGGTGTTATGGATAATGTAGAAGATTAGCAAAGGATACAGCGGCATATGGATCAGTTACAGATATGGGCGAAGAAACCATGAGATGAAGTTCAACCCGGCTAAATGTGAAGTGTTGCACCTTGGGAGATCAAATGTAAAGAGACAGTACACCATTAATGGCAAGACCCTTAACAATGTTGATGAGCAGAGGGATCTTGGGGTCCAAGTTCATAGCTCCCTGAAAGTGGCTACACAGGTTGATAGGGCGGTAAAGAAGGCATACAGCATGCTTGCCATTCATTAGTCGAGGCATTGAGTTCAAGAGTCAGGAAGTTATGCCGCAGCTTTATAAACCCTTAGTTCGGCTGCATATGGAGTATTGCATTCAGTTCTGGTCACCCCATTGCAGGAAGGATGTCGAGGCTTTGGAGAGGATGCCGAAGAGGTTTAGAATGCCTTGGGATTCCCTTTAATCCTATTTGCCAAGGCCTTTTCATGGCCCTTCCTGGCTTTCCTAATTCCCTTCTTGAGTTCCGTTCTGGCTTCTTTATAATCCTCAAGTGCTCTGTTTGATCCTAGCTTCCTAAACTTTACATACTTTTCCTTTCTCTTCTTGACTAAATTTGTCACCACTCTCAACATCCAAGGTTCTCTTACCTTGCCATCCTTGTCCTTCCTTCTTACCGGAACATCCCTGTCCTGTACTCTGCGCAGTTGGTCTTTAAACACCCTCTACATGTCAGATGTGGACTTGCCCAAAAACAGCTGTTCCCAATTAATTCTCCCTAGTCTCTGCCTAATGCTCCCGTAATTTGCCCTGCCCCAATCTAATACTCTCCCGCAAGGTCCATACTTAACCTTTTCTATAGCTATCTTAAAACATAGGAGTTGTGATCACTGTTCCCTAACTGTTCTCCCACTGAAAGGTGGGTCACCTGGCCAGGCTCGTTGCCCAACACTAGGTCCAGTATGGCCCCTCCTCTCGTTGGACTATCTACATATTGAGTTAAGAAACCCTCCTGGATGCACCTAACAAATTCTGCCCCGTCTAAGTTCTTGACCCAAAACATCGACTGTCCATTTCTCTCCACAGATGCTGCCTGACCCGTTGAGTTCCTCCAACAGCATGTTTGTTTTTTGCTCCGGATCCCAGCACCTACAGTGTCTCAAAGTTTAGTATCAAGATGGTGAGAGATTGAAGAATTCTGAGGTGCAGCAGGATTTGAGTATCCTAATATACGATCTGCAAAAGGCTGGTACAAATATAAGGAAAGTTAATATTGTTTATTGTGAGGAGATTGAAACTAAAAGTAGGGAGGTTATGTTCAGTTATATTGTTCAGACTATCCCTGGGGTACTCTGTAATGTATTGGTCTCTTATTTAAGGAAGGATGTTAATAAGTTGGAAGCATATCAGAGAAGATTTAAAGGATCAATAAGTGGAATGAGAAGATGGGCTCATGAGGATAGGCTAGGCTTCTATCTACTGGATTTTAGAAGAGTACTAGGAGATTTGATTGAAACATATTCTGTGGGGTCGTGACATGGCGGATATGGTGAGGATTCTCTTGCTGGAGAATCGAAAACGGTTCGTTGTCCTAAAATAAGGCGTCAGTCATTTAAACAAATGATGTGAAATCTTTTCTCTCTAAGGGTCACGAGACTTTGGAACTCTCTTTGTGATGAAATGACCTGTATGGATGGCATGCAAAACAAATTTTCTCACTGTACCTCGGTGCATGTGACAATAATAAACCAATTTACCAATTTAAATAGCGGTGGAGGCAGAGTCTTTGAATATATGTAAGGCAGAGGTAGGTCAAACTTGCTCAGTAAGGAAGTGACAGGTTACTGGGTATAGGTGAGAATGTGGAATCTGAGGTTACAATAAGATCAGCCATGATCATAATAAATGGCCTACTCTAGCTCCTAACTCGTATATTCCCATGTCTTGCATTTATATAGTACCTCATGACATTCTCTGGGCAAACTTCTGCCAACAAAGCACTACTGCGAGTCTGTACCTACTGTAGTACAGGGAATGTTGCAGACAGTGTACGCAGGGTGAACTCATAAATAACATTGTGACAATATACAGGATCACCCATAATGGCTGAGATTTTTGTACCTTCCTTAACCATGGGTGAGGTTCTGGAAGACTGGAGGGTGGCTAATGTTGTGCTGGTATTTAAGAAAGGGTGCAAGGACAAGCCAGGGAGCCTGACATCAGTGGTGGGAAAGTTACTGGTGGGGATTCTGAGAGACAGGATCTACCTGTATCTGAAAGGCAAGAATTGATTAGGGATAGTCAGCATGGCTTTGTGCATGGGAAATCGTATCTTACAAATTAAATTTTTTGAAGAGGCGACCAAGATTGTCGATGAATTCAGGGCAGCAGTTGTGCTCAATGTGGAATTTGATAAGTTTCTACTTGGTAGGCTAGCCCGGAAAGTGGGATCCTATTGGATCCAGGGAGAGCTAACCAATTGGATGCAAAATTGGCTTGGTGGAAGGAGTCAGAGGGTGGTACTGTAGGGTTGTTTTTCAGATCTGAGACCTGTGACCAGTGGTGTGTCAGAGGGATCGGTGCAGGATAGGCATGAAGAGGGCATGTCCCGGGTGCTGAGGGTCCTTAGTGACGGATGCCGCCTTCTTGAGACACCGCCTCTTGAAGATGTTCTCGAAGGTGGAGAGGGTTGTGCCTGTGATGGAGCTGGTTGAGTCTACAACCCACTGCAGCCTCCTTCACATCAGGCAGTGATGCAACCAGTCAGAATGCCCTCCACCGTACATCTGTAGAAATTTGCAAGAGTCTTCGGTGACATACCAAATCTCCTTAAACTCCTAACAAAGTAGAACCATTGGCGTGCCTTCTTCGAGATTGCATCAATGTGGGCTTCAGTTACAAGGCGTAACTAGATAGGCTGGGACTGTTTTCCTTGGGGCAAAGGAGGCTGAGGGGTGATCTTATCGAGGTTTATAAAATCACGAGGAGCACCAACTCATGAAGAGACATACAGGAGTGAGATAGATCGGCTGGTTGGGTGGTGTCACAGCCACAATCTCGCACTCGTCATCAGCAAGACCAAGAAATTGATTGTGGACTTCAGGAAGGGGAAGTCAGGATAACACACACCAGTCCTCATTGAGGGGTCAGTGGTGGAAAGGGTGAGCAGCTTCAAGTTCCTGGGCATCAACAGCTCAAAGGATCTATCTTGGGCCCAACACATTGATGCAATTATGAAGAGGCCACCTCAGGCAGCTCCGTCATGGGCACAACCATCCCCGCCATTGTGGACATCTTCAAGAGGTGGTTCCTCAAGCAGGGGGCATCCATCATTAAGGACCCTCAACATCCAGGACATGCTCTCTTCTCGTTACTACCATTGGGGAGGAGATACAGCAGCCCAAAGACCCAAACTCAATGATTCAGGAACAGCTTCTTCCCCTCCGCCATCAGATTTCTGAATGGTCCATGAACCCATGAACACTACCTCGTTATTCCCCTTTTTGTCACTTATAGAAATGTTTACGTCTTGCACTGTACTGCTGCTGCAAAACAACAAATTTCACGACATATGTCAGTGATAATGACCTGATTCTGATTCTGATTCTGAACCTGTCAGCTAGCCAATAGTGCAATCCATTGCAATATCCAGATCGGAATTTTTTAATCATGTTGATCAAGAGATAGAAATGACCCAGGAAAGCAGAGAAACTTCCATGCTCTATATCTTCGTAGTTCCAGGGTGTATTTTACATCCACTAAAAGAGAAAATAGGGTCTCGGATGAAGACTTCATCAAAACAACAGCATTTCTCTCAGTTCAGTACTCCCTCTACGCTGGAGTACCAGCCTAGGTTGTTACACTCAAGTCTCAAGGAGAGGGATGTTGGGGAATTGTTGCTTGCACCAGGAGTCTCCAGGCCTCTGCAGCAAAAGTTTTACCAACTATGCCAGAAATGACTCCGTAATTAGGAAAGATGCCTTCAACTGCCAGCACACATTTCACTTCTGTGCGTGATCCTTGTTGTGTGCTGAAATGAAATGCGTTTGCACAAATAACTTATGTCCTGGCAATGATTACCTACTTACAGTGAGAGACAAATTGCACATCCTCACTGCTTGATCCTCACTGCTTGATCCTTCCTACGTGCCTGAATATTAAAATGGGTCACTGGTCTTTCTGTTCTCAGAGATGTGTGACTTACCAAAATGTCACATTCAGTAAATAGTTTTGTGGGCCTCATCAAATTATCGTTGGTGTCTGCTTCTCTTGTGTACATACCCCCGTCAGCTTATCGTGTTCCCATTCCCTCAGTGATGTTACTGACAGGAGGTAGTGTATGTTGTGCCTATAAATGAGGCGTTCAGAGCAGTTACATCTAATTCCGGGCCAGCAGTTGTTGTCAGGCAGCCAGAGTGGTCTTTGCAGGGGGAGGAGAGGACTTGCATTAGCTGATTGAAAGAGAATAGAGGACAACTCTCTGATGCTCAGTTGGTTGACATTGTCACCTCTCTGGCACACTGGGTTGGAAAAGGGATTGTCTGTCCATTCAGAATGGCTTGGATGAGCTGTTCTATCCTAACATGAATCAACGTAGGAGAATTTTCATCTTTGATCACTGGAAGGTAACAGCTGGAGACCATGCTCAGCTCGACCCGTCCACTTCCATCAAGTCAATAAAACCAAATGTTCGGAAGTAAGTGCAACCAGCAATAAAAATTCCCTAGCACAATAAGCACTGGAAAATTAGCAATTAAAAATTGAATTCCCCACCACCTCTCCCTGGAGCTTAAGGCAGTCAGGGTACCAAACATTAGAGTCGTGGAGATACAGAACAGAAACAGGCCCTTCGGCCCAGCGAGTGAACACTGACTATCAGCCACTCATTGATTAGAGGTGAGGAGGAGCATTTGATAACACTTAAGTACGTATAATTCAAAAGTTAATTTCTCTGGAGAGAGATAGATTTGTTATTAATTTATATAAGACCTCATGAAGCAGGAGCAGAATTAGGCCATTCGGCCCATCAAGTCTGCTCCGCCATTCGATCATGGCTGATTTATTTTTCCCTCTCAACCCCATTCTGAATGGGATCCATCGATTAACAAATCGAGATAACGAAACTAAGAATCATATGGTTATAGAAAGTCACAGCTCAGATTTACACCATTTGGTCCACTGTGTCTGTCCCAGCCACCATGGACTGTGCACTTGTACTAGTTACCATCTCCCTGGCCAAAGCTCTGCAGGTTATTCAAGTTCTCATTCAGGTTCATGGTAGTGTAGCAGCTAGCATAACGCTACTACAGTGTCAGCCACCCGTGTTCAATTCCGGCCACTGTCTGTAAGGGGTTTGTACGTTCTCCCCGTGTCTGCGTGGGTTTCCTCCGGGTGCTCCGGTTTCCTCCCACATTCCAAAGATGTACAGGTTAGGAAGTTGTGGGCATGCTACGTTGGCGCCGGAAGCGTGGTGACACTTGCGGGCTGTCCCGAGAACACTCTGCGCAAAGATGCGTTTCACTGTGTATTTCAATGTACATGTGACTAATAAAAGTATCTTATCTTATGCAATGAAAAGCTTTTGTTTTGCATACCATCCAGACAGATCATGCCATACATAAGTACCTCGAGGTAGTAAAAAGAAAACAGAATGTAGAATATAGTATCGTAGTTGCAGAGAAAGTGCAGTGCAGGCAGACAAATAAAGTGCAAGGGTCAAGGTGAGGGTCATGTTTTAGCGTGTGAGGGGTCCATTCAAGATAACAGCAGGATAGAAGCTGTCCTCCAGCCAGGTTCACAAGGGGAAATAGGTCTTTGTTGTTCACCCTGTCTGGGCCTCTTGTCATAGAGTCATAGAGTACTACAGCATAGACACAGGCCCTTTGGCCCATCTAGTCCATACCGGCCTGGTTTTCTGCCTGGTCCCATCTACCTGCGCATGGACCATATCCCTCCAAACCCCCCCCATATCCAAACTTCTCTTAAATGTTACAATTGAACCCGCATCTACCACTTCCACTGGCAGCTCGTTCCACACTCACACCACCCTCTGAGTGAAGAAGTTTCCCCTCAGATTCCCCTTAAATATTTCACCTTTCACCTTAAACCTATGTCCTCTAGTTCTAGTCTCACCCAACCTGAGGGGAAAAAGCCTGCATGTATTCACCCTATCTATACCCCTCACAATTTTATATACCTCTATAAGATCTCCCATTCTCCTGCGCTTCAGGGAATAAAGACCTAACCAATTCAACCTTTCCCAAGGTGATTCATGAACTACTCTATTCTGTGCATCTCTCTTCATCTCTGTAATTCTCCTGTGCTGGACACATCTGAATTTCCTCAATGACTTCACCAGGGCCATGATGTTCATCCCATATTGTGGTAACAAGAACTGGACTCAGTTCTTCTGCTATGGTCTATGCAGTTTGAGCATGGCATCCCTGTTTATTGTATTCCAGCCGCTGTCTGCAAGGAGTTTGTACATTCTCCCCGTGTGTCTGTGTGGGTTTCCTCTGGGTGCTCCGGTTTCCCCCCACATTCCAAAGACATACGGGTTTGGAAGTTTGGGCATGCTATGTTGGTGCCGGAAGAGTGGCGACACTTGAGGGCTGCCCCCAGCACATTCTCAGTGACGCAAAAAGATGCATTTCACTGTGTGTTTCGATGTATATGTGACTAATAAATAAGTATCTATCTATCGATCAATATCTATCTATCTATCTCTCTATTCCATGACAGAGAGCCAAGTTTCCCATGTGCCTTCTTATCCATTTTATTTCCTCATCGGTCATAGGGTAAAAGTCTTACGGCACAGAAAGAGGCCCTTCAACCCACAATGTTGATGCCAACCATATAATACCTGTCTACACTAATACCATTTACCAACAATTTGGCCTATAACCTTTTCTGCCTTGGCAATTCAAGTGTTCATCTCGATACTTCTTAAATATTGTGAGAGTACTTGCCTCCACCACCCCCTCAGGTAGTGCGTTCTAAATTTCAACCACCCTCAGATCCCTCAGAGTCAGAGAGTCATAGAGTTATACAGCATGGAAACAAGCCCTTCAACCCAACTTGTCCATGCCAACCAAGATGCCCATCTCAGCTCGTGTATTCGGTCCATATCCCACTCAACCTTTCCCGTCCATGTATTAATCTAAGTGTGTTTTAAGTATTACTGTACCTGCCTCAACTACTTTCTCTGGCAGCTCATTTCATAGAAGCACCCTTCTAAACCTTGTAGGATCCGGTTATTTGCGAATCCGCAGGTTCTTTCAGGAGTCCAGGGATGAGTTGAAAACAACTTGGTGCTTCACAAAGGTTTTTTTGGAAAAGTTTAAAACAAAGAAACAGTCACAGAGCGCACAGTACTAGCTTTACTACTAGGAGATGAGCCGAGACAAAAGGAACTAAAGATGAGCTCTGGCCGGTGTTGGGGGGGGGGGAAGTGAGCAAGAGAGATAGAGCAAGATATGCAAGAGAGAGGGACAGGCAAGAGGGTGATTAACAAAAACAATGACACCTTTTATACCTGAGGTAAGAGGTACTCCTTTGCTAACAGTAGTCCAATCAGGAAACCTATTAGATACCTGTGGCAAAACCAACCAATGAGAAAACACGTATTCACCTGATGGACGAACCAATCAGCTAGGAAGCGGCCATTCCTTGTGCAGCCACTTGAGGTGTATTAAATACTATACATGTTTAAAAAATCTACTTAAAGCAGTCAAATCCAACACCCATCCTTAACCTATGCCCTCTGGTTTTCAACACCTTTACTACTTAAGCCCTTCATTATTTTGTACAGCCTAATCAAGTCCCCACCCACCCCCCCCCACCCCCCCAGCCTCCTCCGCCCCGAGGAAATAAAACCCAGCTGATCAAGTCCTCATGACAGCTCTGGACATGCACTCTAAGGTCCTGCCTTTCCTCTACGGTTCTACGTCGACCGCTTCATTGAGCTCCTCCACCTTGTCCGCTGTGCCGGTCAGGATCTCCCGGTGGCCACCCATTTCGATTTCCCTTCCCATTCCCACACCGCCGTGTCTGTCCACGGCCTCCTCCCCTGCCAGGTCACTACCAAGGTCAGAGGAACAACACCTCATATTCCGCCTGGGCAGTCTCCAACCTGGCGGCACGAACATTGAATTCTCAAACTTCCGGTAACTGTTTCTCCACTGTCCTTTTTCTCCTATTTTTTCCTCCTTCTTTATTCTCTTTCCTCCTGATCCAACTGGCTGCCGTCACCCTATCTCTCCTCCCCCACACTCTCCCTCTACATCTGCCCATCACCCACACACTCCTCCCACCGATTCCCCTCTCACGTCCGGCTCTTTATTCCATGCTCTACCATCCTCCCCTATCATAGTCCATCACTTTCTGTCCTTTGCCACTTCTACCTATCACCTCGCAACTCCAGACATCATTCCCGCCCTCATCTGCCTATCATCCCCTCTCACCTGGGTCCACCTTTCACTTGCTGGCTCTTTCCCCGCCCATTTCCTCCACCTTTTTATACTGGCTATGTTCCCCTTTCTTTCCAGTCCAGGTGAAGGATCGACTGTCCGTTTCCCTCCACAGATGCTGCCTGACCCACTGCGGTACGGTAGCGTAGCGGTTAGCGCGACGCTATTACAGCGCCAACGGTCGGGGTTCGATTCCCGTCACCTTCTGTAAGGAGTTTGTACCTTCTCCCCGTGTCTGCGTGGGTTTCCGCTGGGTGCTCCGGTTTCCTCCCACATTCTAAAGACGTACGGGTAGGTTAATTTGGGGTTTAAAATGGGTGGTGCGGACTCGTTGGGCCAGAAGGGCCTGTTACCACGCTGTAAATTAAATTATAAATGATAAAATAAAAGTTCCTCCAGCACTTTTTGTGTTGCTCTACATCCCAGCATCTGCAGACTCTTGTGTCACCAGTTATCCGGATTGCCTTGCTTTATTTGTCCTCCCTAAACCTTTACAAATCTTTAGTTTGATCCCAGTGGGGCACTGTGTCCAATTTTGGGCAACACACTTTTAGGATGACAGGGTAACTTTGAAGAAGGTACGGTAGAGACTGACTAAGACCGTTCCAAGGATGAGAACTTAAATTTTCGTGGAGATGTAGGAGAGGCTGGCGCTGTTTTTGTCAAAGCAGGGAAGGCTTGGAGGATATTTAATTGGTGGTTAAAACTGTGATGGTTTTAGTGAGAGCAAATAAACCAAACTATTCCTTGTTGCTAAGGGCACAAATTTGAGGAGACTGACAAATAAACCAGAAGCAACATCAAAAAAACTATTTTTGCTTGTCGAGTGATTAGTATTTGGAAGATACTGCCTGATAGGACAGTACAGATTCAAGAGCAACTTTCAAAAGTAAATTGGATAATTACCGAAAGGAGAAACAAACTTTGAAGTTGAAGTTGAGTTTATTGTCATATGCACAGGTGCAATGAAAAACTTACTTGCAGCAGCATCACAGGCACACAGCACTAGATGCACAACATTCACATGAAAAATCAGAATCAGAATCAGATTTACTGTCACTGACATATGGCATGAAATTTGTTGTTTTGTGGCAGCAGTACAGTGCAAGATATAAAATCTGTAAATTACAAAAATAAATAGTGCAAAAAGAAGGAATAATGAGGTAGTGTTCATGAGCTGGAGAAACAAAGGACTGCAGATGCTGGAATCTAGATGAAAAACACAATGATGCTGGAGGAACTCAGCAGGCCAGGCAGCATCCGCGGAGAAAAGCAGGCGGTCAACGTTTCGGGTCTTGAAGAAGGGTCCTGACCCAAAACGTTGACCGCTTGCTTTTCTCCACAGATGCTGCCTGGCCTGCTGAGTTCCTCCAGCATTACAGTGTTCGTGAGTTCATGGACCGTTCAGAAATCTGATGAGGGAGGGGAAGAAGCTGTTCCTGAATCATTGAGTTTGGGTCTTTAGGCTCCTGTACCTCCTCCCTGAAAGTAGTAATGAGAAGAGGACGTGTCCTGGATGGTGAGGATCCTTAGTGATAGATGCCGCCTTCTTGAGTTTCCAGCTGTTGAAGATGTCCTCAATGGTGGGGAGGGTTGTGCCCGTGATGGAACTGGCTGAGTCTACAACCCTCTGCAGTGTCTTGTGATCCTGTGTATTGGAGCCTCCATACCAGGCTGTGTTGCGACCAGTCAGAATGCTCTCCACCGTACATCTATAGAAATTTGTAAGAGTCTTTGGTGACGTACCGAATCTCCTCAAACACAATAAAGACTGGTGTGTGCTTTCCTGACTTCCCCTTCCTGAAGTCTACAATCAGTTCCTTGGTCTTGCTGATGCTGAGTGTGATGTTATAGGATATAATAGCATTGGAGGCAGTCTAAAGGAGATTCACCAGTCTAGTTACTGGGATAAAAGTGTTGTCTTATCAAGGGAGGTAGGACAGTTTGAGTTTATATTCTCTGGAGTTTAGAAAAATGAGAGATCCCTTTATTCAAACATATAAGATGGTTTGACAGGGTAGATGTTGAGATGTTTCCACTCGTGGGAGAACCATGAACAAGAGGACACAGTTACAAAATAAGGGGCTGGTCATTTAAAACTGAGGCGTGTAGAAATATCTTCCCTCAGAGGGTAGTGATTTTCTGGAATTCTCTGCCCCCGGGGGTGGTGGAAGCCAGATCATTAGATATATTTAAGATGGAGATAGATAAATATTTGAAAGGTCCTGTAAATGAGGGTTACGGGGAACTGGCACAGGGAAAGAGTTGAGGAGAGCATAGACCAGCCATGATCCTATTGACTGGCAGGGTAGGTTTGAGGGGCCGAGTGGCCTACTCCTGCTCCTATTTTCTTGCGTCCTTGTGTCACTACTCAAAGAAGAGCCGAGGTCTACCTCTGGCTTCTGACCAATAATTATCTCTCAACCAACATCACAAAATAGATAAAAAAGAACAGAACATTGGAAGAACTCAGTGGGTCAAGCAGTATCTGTGGAGGCAAACAGTGTCAGTCAGTGTTTCAGGTTGAGACACTATATTGGGACTCAGAGGGGCTTGACCCAAGACATTGACCTACACCATTTGCCTCCACAGATGCTGCCTGACCCGTTGAGTTCCTCCAGGGTTCTGTCTATTGTCCCAGATTCCAGCATCCACGGTCTGTTTTGTCATCACAAAACAGACGAATGGATCATTGTTAAGGCCTTGCCTCAAATGCGGGTGGAAACAAAAAGATTGTGGCTGAGTTGCTGACAAGACAGAAAAAAAAAATGCATGCAAGTAACATTTACTTTTGTTAATTGCAGTCATTTGCAAAAGTCAGCAAGCATATTAGCTTCTGGGAGTGAAAACAGCTTAAACTACATAAACCCTTTTTATATGTTTTTAATACATTTAAATCATACCAGTAAATCATATCTGTGAAGTGTTTTACTTCAGTGACTATTGCTTTTCCTTTTTCAATACACTGGAGTTCATTGTTGCAGTGTTGGGATGAGGTTGGTTTGAAACACAGAATGCGTCCTCAGCCCTCTACTCTGCTCCCTATACACTCACGACTGTGTGGCCAGATTCTGCTCTAACTCCATCTACAAGTTTGCAGATGATACCACCGTTGTAGGCCGTATCTCAAACAGTGATGAGTTGGAGTACAGGAAGGAGATAGAGAGCTTAGTGATGTGGTGTCATGACAACGACCTTTCCCTCAATGTCAACAAAACAAAAGAGGTGGTCATTGACTTCAGGAAAGGGGGCGGTGTACATGCACCTGTCTACGTCAATGGTGCTGAGGTCGAGAGGGTTGAGAACTTCAAGTTCCTAGGAGTGAACATCACCAACAGCCTGTCCTGGTCAAATCACGTAGATGCCACGGCCAAGAAAGCTCACCAGCACCTCTACTTCCTCAGGAGTCTAAAGAAATTCGGTGTGTCCCCTTTGACACTCACCAATTTTTATCAATGCACCATAGAAAGCATCCTGTCCAGATGCATCATGGCTTGGTATGGCAACTGCTCTGCTCAGGACCGCAAGAAACTGCAGAGAGTTGTGGACGCAGCCCAGCGGATCACGGACACCAGCCTCCCCTCCTTGGACTCTGTCTATACCTCTCGTTGTCTTGGTGAAGCAGCCAGCATAATCAAAGACCCCACCCACATGGGTCATTCTCTCTTCTCTCCTCTTC
This sequence comes from Pristis pectinata, assembly GCF_009764475.1. NCBI lineage: Eukaryota > Metazoa > Chordata > Chondrichthyes > Rhinopristiformes > Pristidae > Pristis > Pristis pectinata. The sequence continues at coordinate 7,195,219 of NC_067407.1, read as the reverse complement.
CATCGGGTAGAAGATACATGAGCCTGAGGGCACATACCACCAGACTTAAGGACAGCTTCTACCCCACTGTGATAAGACTATTGAATGGTTCCCTTATACAGTGAGATGGACTCTGACCTCACGATCTACCTGACCTTGCACCTTATTGCACTGCACTTTCTCTGTAGCTGTGACACTTTACTCTGTACTGCTATTGTTTTTACCTGTACTACCTCAATGCACTCTGTACTAACTCAATGCAACTGCACTGTGTAATGAATTGACCCGTGCGATCGGTATGCAAGACAAGTTTTTCACTGTACCTCAGTACAAGTGACAATAATAAACCAATACCAATACCAATTTTGCGTCTGAATAGGTTTGGTCTAGGATCTGTAATCGTGAAGCCCGGGGTATGGCCAAGAGGAAGGATAGAGACCCTGACAGCAGTTGAGGTGGAAGCCAGAGACCCTGAAGGAAAGAGTGGATCAGACAGGCCAGCTAATTGTGACAGACGGAATACTTATTACAACTTCCTGTTGCCATGTTCATGCTTGTGGGATCTTGCTGTGCGTACATTGATTGGCGTGGTGTAGTATGCCATTGGCAAAACACAGCGAGGGTCCGTGTCTCCACCACCCTTCTACGCAGTGAGTTCCAGGAACCCACCACTTTTTATCACCTGCGCCCCCATTCAGCTAAACTATCAGTTAAATTCTGCAAGGTCACCCAATTTGTCCTGATATGTAATTTTACTGGCTTTCATAATGGCTGAGTACACGCAGACTGAGGTGCTTCCAGCTTGTGACTCTGTGTGTCTTTAATTTTAATTAACTGCTTTGCAGTTTCATTCTATCCTTCCTCGGCTAACAGCAGCGATTGCAAAGTAGACCACTGAGGCAAAACGGCTCATGACAAAGGGTGCTGCTCCCCTCCTTCAGGACACTGGAAAATCACAATGCAAAGACACCTACCCATTAGGATGTGATTCATGGCTTGTGGTCAGCGTTTAAGTCGAGTGTCACAGGTTGAAAAGGAAACTTTGCACGGCATTCTTTTCATTACTGTGCCGACCTGCAGAGGTTTTGTCTCAGAGGCTGACACAGGGAAGTAAATTGCTTGGAAGGGTCTGTTTTCATGGAGTGATTGACATTGTTGTAAGGTGTTCTGCAGCACTCTTGTCGAAGCAGATTTGCAGGATGATAGATGTTGTGGAAGGGAATTTTGTCTGACACTAAGAGGCTCAGTTAGAGACGTTCTCTCAATGATTCTCAATCAATCCTGACTAGAAACACACAGTCATGTTTGTACTCTATTTTTCCCTTTTTAAGATCTACAACCTCTTAAATTAACTCTTCAAACTCTGATTTCCTTGGAGACGTTGTTGATGCTTTCCAAAAATCCAGTGTTGCAATGAACAAACAAGTTCTGTTAAGCCAGCTTTTCCAGTGGAATATCTCGACCCAATGGGGAAGGGTTTCACTAGAAAAGGTAAGGAGAAACATATTTCCACTGGTGGGAGCAAAGGAAGCCAGTGAACCTAGACTTAAAGCACAAGGAAACACAGCAACCTGGTGTGATCTGGAATGCGCTGCCTGAAACGCTGGTGGAAACAAATGCAATGGGAACTTTCAAAAGGAAATTGGATATGTACTTAAAAGTTAAAATGTGCAGGGCTGTGGGAAAAGAGCAGGGGAGTGGGACAAATCAGAACTCCAGTCTGTCTGCAGTGGGCTGTGGACTCTCTTTCCCTTTTTGCTTTCTTTTATATAGAACATAGAACACTTCAGCACAGTACAGGCCCTTCGGCCCACAATGTTGTGCCGACATTTTATCCTGCTCTAAGATCTATCTAACCCTTCCCTCCCACATAGGCCTCCATTTCTCTATCATTCGTGTGTCTATCTAAGAGTCTCTTAAATGTCCCTAATGTATCTGTCCCCACAAGCTCTGCCGGCAGTGCGTTCCACGCACCCACCACTGTGTAAAAAAACTTACCCCTGACATCCCCCTTTTACCTTCCTTTATTAGTTCCAGGCAAACCCATCAATATTAAATAATACTCCAATAATGTTCCAACAATAGGCTCGAATACACTCATTGGCAGAGGTCTAATACTAACAGTAATCGGAGAAGTTATTGTGGAATCAGAATGATGCTGAGTTGGAAACGTATCTTGACCTTAAGGCAACACCTCTTTCGAGGAGACACAAGAGACTGCAGCTTCTGGAATCTGGAGCCACAAACAATCTGCTGGAGGAATTCAGCAGGTCGAGCAGCATCTGTGGGGGGACAGGTATTCCTTCCTGAGTCCTAATGCAGGGTTTCGACCCGGAACGTCCACAATTCCTTTCCTTGTGGGGGCAGATACATTAGGGACATTTAAGAGACTCTTAGATAGACACATGAATGATAGATAAATAGGGGGCTATGTGGGAGGGAAGGGTTAGATAGATCTTCGAGCAGGATAAAATGTCGGCACAACATTGTGGGCTGAAGGGCCTGTACTGTGCTGTGGTGTTCTACGTTCTATGTTTTATGTTGTCCCACAGATGTTGCTCGACCCGCTGAGTTCCTCCAGCAGATTGTTTGTGCCTCTTTCAGGGAAACTTCCAAACTCCGCCTACGTCCCTTCTCTTCCAGCCAGAGTGGCAAAGCAAAAGGTTCCAGCTGCGAAGAAAGATTTCGGTGGGCGGCACTCTTTCTTCTGCGGGGTCAAGTCCAGAGTGAAGAGCACAAATTTCAGACTCACCCTTCAGCGTAGAACTGAAAGAGTGTCGCAGTTCAGAGGTACCTTTTGTGGGGAAGTTGTTGAATGATGGGGCGTATGATGCACCGAAGTTATGCATTACAAGTCTTTCTTCCATCCTCTGACTAAATTCACTCTCCTCCTTTTCCAGATGTGCATATACCCAGCTGCTGTGTGAAATTCTCCCCATTCCAATTTCTGTGCAGAAGAGCTGTGATTTGAACAAGTTACCAACAGGCTTATAGAATATAGAACAGTACAGCACAATACAGGCCCTTCAGCCCACAATGTTGTGCCGACCTTTAAACCGCCCCTAAGACTATCTAACCCCTTCCTCCTACATATCCCTCTATTTTAAATTCCTCCTTATGCTTATCTAATAATCTCTTGAATTTGAACAATGTACCTGCCTCCACCACCACCCCAGGCAGTGCATTCCATGCCCCAACCACTCTCTGGGCATAAAGCCTTCCTCTGATATCTCCCTTGAACTTCCTACCTATTATTTTAAAGCCATGCCCTTTGTATTGAGCATTGGTGCCCTGGGAAAGAGGTGCTGGCTATTCCTCTTAATATCTTGTACACCTCTCATCCTCCTTCTCTCCAAAGAGTCTCTCCTCATAATGCATACTCTCTAAACCAGGCAGCATCCTCGTAAATCTAGGACACTTCATGTAAGATTACAGACCCTGGCACCAAATGTTGCAACAGCCAGTTAGGAAACTCCACCAACCATTGCCTTGACAATAATACTAAGAGAAATTTAAAGGAAATAAACTTCTGGTTCCAGTTTGTAGTCCAGATTATTAATGGTAATCTGCTCTCCCAAGAGGACGCAACAGATTTCATTTGCTGCTTTGATGTACTGGTTGACATTTATCTCTTGGTCAGTATCACCATTAAACAGAATATCTGGTCATTATCATTTTGGTGTTGACAAATTGGCTGCCATATTCCCTTAATTACGTAAGTGATGGAGGAACTGGGCAGGCACGGTAGTGCAGAGGTTTGCGTAACACTTTACAGCGCCAGCGACCCGGGTTCAATCCCGGCCACTGTCTGTAAGGAGGTTGTACGTTCTCCCCTGTGTCTGCATGGGTTTCCTCCGGGTGATCCGGTTTCCTCCCACATTCCAAAGACATACGGGTTAAGAAGTTGTGGGCATGCTATGTTGGCACTGGAAGCGTGGCGACACTTGTGGGCTGTCCCCAAAACACTACGCAAAAAGATGCATTTCACTGTGTGTTTTGATGTACATGTGACTAACAAAGAAATCTTATCTTATTGTGCTTCTAAAGCGCGCTATTGACCACAAGGTGCTATGGAACAGAGAGACATAGCAAAGCGTGCTAAATAGGCAAGTTTCTGCAATACTGAGGGAGTGCAAGTTTTTAAACCATGCTCACTGATTCAGGTGGATATAAAAGACCCCACATTACTACTTTGAAGAAAGGTAAGATCCTAGCCAATGTTTAGTCCTCAATTAACATCAACATGTGAAACAAAACACACGGTAGTGTAGGGCAGGCACGGTAGTGTAGCGGTTACCATAACACTATTACAACGCCAGCAACCCGGGTTCAATTCCAGCCGCTGTCTGTAAGGAGCTTTTACATTCTCCCCGTGTCTGCGCGGGTTTCCTCCGGGTGCTCCAGTTTCCTCCCACTTTCCAAAGTTGTACGAGTTAGGAAGTTGTGGGCATGCTATGTGGCGTGGTGACACTTGAGGGCTGCCCCAGAACACTCTACACAAAGAGACGTATTTCACTGTGTGTTTCGATGTACATGTGACTGTTAAAAAAATAATCCACTGGGTGACTGGGATGGTTGACTCTCTTCCATTCAAATCTACCTGAGTGACAATGCCTGATGAGCAGCAGAGAAAATGTTAAATAAAATTGGGGAAATTATTCTATTGCAGCTTAGGGAGCTGGCTGTACACAATTAACAGCTACATTTCCCTCCATTACTACAGTACCTCAATTTTAAACGTAAAGTGCTTGGGGCCGTGTTGAGGTCATGAAATTTGCAACGAAAATGCAAGATTTTCTTTGCCTCATAGCCCACACTTTTTCATGTGACAACCACGTCAATCAACTGTGTTCAAGTAAAATTATACAGCAGCACAAGTGAATTGCAGTGGGGGTGAAATTGTCCTTCGCGGGTTGTATAGAATGGGGTCACAGAGGTTAAGAGCTTGGTTTACCCAGCTCCTGGCTTTTCCATCCAGTGTAAAGGGGGCTTGAGGCTGCCTTTGACAGCAGGTGAGTCCCACAATCTCTTGCCTTTTAATCAGCATTCCAATGGGTTAATAATCTGATGGGTCTCTTTTTCTTAAAGGATCATCAGTCGATATAGATAAAGTGAATGATCACAGTCTATTTTCCCAGGCTAGGGGAGTCTAAAGCTAGAGGGCATAGATTTAAGGGGAGAGGGGAAAGATTTAAAGGCACAGTCCTCCCCCATCATCGAGGACATCTTCAAGAGGTGGTGAGTCAAGAAGGCAGCATTCATCACTAAGGACCCTCACCATCCGGGACATGCCCTCCTCACGTTACGACCATCGGGGAAGAGGTACAGGAGCCTGAAGACCCACACTCAATGATTCAGGAACAGCTTCTTCCCCTCTTCCATCAGATTTTTGAACCGTCCATGAACTACCTCATTATTCTCTTTTTTTTCACTGTTTATTTATTTTTGTAATTTATAGTAATTTTCTGTCTTTGCACTGTACTGCTGCCGCAGAACAACACACTTCATGTCATATAAGTCAGTGATAATAAATCTGATTCTGATTCTCAACTGGAGGAGCTTGGTTATGGGGAGAGGCTGGATAGTCTGGGACATTTTTTCCCTGAAGCATAGGAGGCTGAGGGGTGACCTTATAGTAAAGGTTTATAAAATCACGAGGGGCATAGATAAAGTGAATAGCCAAAGTCTTTTCCCCAGGGTAAGGGAGTCCAAAATTAGAGGGCATACACAAGGGGAGAGATTTAACAGGGACCTGAGGGACAAGTTTTTCACACAGAGGGTGGTGGGTGTATGGAACGAGCTGCTAGAGGAAGTGGTGGAGGCAGGTACAATTAGAAAGTTTAAAAGACATTTGGACAGGTATATGGGTAGTAAAGGTTTATGAGGAAGTGGGTCAAATGCAGGCAAATGAGACTAGCTCAGGTAGGTAACTTGGTTGGCATGGACGAGTTAGGCCAAAGGCCCTGTTTCTATGACAAGGGACCCTACCTGATATCCTTTGACAGATTAATTGGGTGCTCAAACAGCCTATAAAATGGAACTCAACATTTGCTCCATTATGATAGTGACTATCCTTCAACAGTATGGCATTCAATTTTGGAACTGGAATTAGAATTGGATCTTATCGCCAGGAGGGCTGTATTGCTTAAATGGAAGGAAATTACTCCCCCCACTCATGCTCAATGGCTATGGGACGTTATGTCATATCTAAATTTAGAAAAGATCCATTGCTCTATTTTTGGATCTATTCTGAACTTTCAAATATTATGAGGACCTTTTTTGAACTACTTTCAAAAACCACTGATTTGGTGCTTAAAGTACAGATATTGGCTAATACTATTATGCCTTTAGGGTGTTTTTTTTGTCTTTTTTTAACCAAACAGCTTCGGCTTTGTAGTGGGGTTAGATTTTTTTATAATAAAATTATTCCAATTTATTAATATTAATTAGTTATCATTTTTGTTTATTAATATGAGGCATTGTGATTTCAAGTGTGATTCAATACAATGTATTTCATAACATTTGTTTTTTCCTTTGTTTCGTGTACTTTGTATTTCTTTATTTGCAATTAATAAAAATATTGAAAGAGAAAAAGAAGAATTTGTTATTATTGTCACATGTACCAAGGTACAGTGAAAATCTTGTCTTGCACACTGTTCATAACAGGTCAATTCTTACACAGTGCATTGAGGTAGTACAAGGTAAAACAATACTGAATGCAGAATAATGTGTCATAGTTACAGTGAAAGTGCAGTGCAGTAGACAATAAGGTGCAAGTTCATAGCGGGGTAGATTGTGAGGTCAAGAATCCATCTCTGCTCCATTCACCAGGAGTACTTTACAGCCAAGTGTTATAAGTGAAAACTTCCAAATTCTCAAGCAAAGGGGCCATGTATAAAACAAGCCACCGACAGCATTTCCACTGTAGGGCATCTCATGCCAGATTACTAGACCTCGGCAGCAAATGGTGCCTTAGTCAGTAATAGCATTCACCCAGGCGACTTGCCTTGACCAGAATACGAAGAGAAAACAATGAGAGTGAATTCCCAGCTCCAATTTGAAGTCCAGATCATTATACAGCTTTCAGTAATAAGGGTGTATGATCCTCTCATTAGGTGCAAGAGGCTGAACACTTTGCAGCACTGATAAGCTAGTCTGCTGGAAAATGTTGAGAATTAACATCTGCAAAAGCTTTGCTCTGTAATAAAGAAACCATTAAATCCTCTGTGATTACAATTAAGATATGTCTTTTAATCACCAATGAAACAGACAATCATGTTCCTCTTTCCAAAATAAAGATGATTTTCTCCTCATCAAATTTTAACTCTTCAACGAGCATAGAGCACATTAATAGACAGGAGGCTCTGAGTGACATTTATTAATCATTTTAACAGAGGACAACACAATAGACTCTCTGAAATAAGACTGAATTAAGACGGTGATTAAATTAATTTGTAAGTTGTTAAGAAAAGACAGGTAGCTCACTGAAACTAAGAACCAGGAGCAGGAATGGGTCATCCAGCCCTTCAAGCCTGCTCTACCATTCATCTAGATCATGTGTATGTACTATTTTCCTGTACTACCTTCATGACTTTTGATTTCTTTGGGATCCATAAATATATCAATCTCTGTTTTAAATGAACTAAATAGCTAAGACTCCACAGCCTCCGTGAGAGAAAATTCCAAAGATTTGCCACCTTCTGAGTGAAGAAATTCCTCATCGCTATCCTAAATGACCCACTCTGTTACTTGAACCTGTGACCCTCGGTTCTACACTCCTCAACCAGGAAAAATATTCTTCCAGTAAAACGCTCCATATATTTTGTAAGTTTCAATAAGATCACCTCTCATTCCTTTAAAATACAAGAGAGTACAGGTCTAATCTACTCAATCTCTCTTCCTAAGGCAAACTCGCCATCCCAGGAAACAGTCTGGTGAATCCTCGCTGCACACCTCCATTGGTAAATAAATCCTCCTTTTTGGTGAGGTGAACAAAATTGTGCACAATGTTCCAGATGTGACCTCACCAGGGCCTGTACTCAAATCTTCTCATAATAGAGCCAATCAATAATTTGCTTGCTGCGTCCACATGACATGGTCCATTTGAAGCCCTTCCTCCTTATGTCACTCGAGTTGTTAGATGGACCATTTCACTTTGGTCACTTCATCAGACTATTGATTACATGGATTCATCGGTCAGAATATTAAGTACAGGAGTTTGTTGGTCAGGATATTGAGTACAGGAGTTCATTGGTCAGGATATTATGTACAGGAGTTTGTTGGTCAGGATACTGAATACAGGAATTGGGACATCACGTTACAGCTATTCAAGACATTGGTAAGGCCACATTTGGAGTACTATGTACAGTTATGGTCACCCTGCTATAGGAAGGATGTCATTAAACTGAAAAGGGTCCAGAAAATATTTATGAGGATGTTGCCAGGACTGGAGGGCTTGGGTTATAGGGGGAGGCTGGATAGGCTGGGACTTTTCACCCTGGAGCATGGGAGGCTGAGGGGTGAACATGGAATCATGAGGGGCGTAGATAAACTGAATAGCCAAAGTCTTTTCCCCTTGGCAAGGGAGTCTGAAACTAGAGGGCATAGGTTTAAAGTGAGAGGGGAAAGATTTAAAAGAGACCTGAAGGGCAACTTTTTCACACAGAGGGTGGTGAGTATATGGAATGAATTGCCAGAGGAAGTGGTAGAGGCGGGTAAATTATGACACTTAAGAGACATTTGGGCAGTTACATGGTTAGGAAATGGTTAGAAGGATATGGGCCAAACACAGACAAATGGGACTAGCTCAGGTTGGCAGCTTGGTCGACATGGATGAGTTGGGCAGAAGGGCCTGTTTCAGGCCAAAGGCATGCAGGTTCTAGGGACGGGAGATTTGCCTTATGATGAGTAGGTTGGCACTGTATTCTTTACAGTTTAGATCTCACTGAACTGCACACAATTGTTAAAGGACTTCACAGCTTAAATGCATAGAAGATGTTTCTTCTGGCTGAGGAGTCGAGGAGCAGGGAGCATAGTTTCAGAATAAGGAGTAGTCCATTTAGGACTGAGATGAGGAGAAAGTTCTTTACTCAGAGGTGATGAACCTCTGGTATCTTCTAACCTGGGAGCATGTGGAGGTTTGGTGACTGAGTTCATTCAAAACAGAAATTGATAGGTTTCTGGATAGCAGTGGATTCAGGGGATGTGGGGATACTGCAAGAAAATGGCACAGTGGTAAAAGATAAGATAAGATATCTTTATTATTCACATATACATTGAAACACACAGGGAAATGCGTCTTTTGTGTAGAGTGTTCTGGGGGCAGCCCGCAAGTGTCACCACGCTTCCGGCGCCAACATAGCATGCCCACAGCTTCTTAACCCGTATGTCTTTGGAATGTGGGAGGAAACCGGAGCACCCAGAGGAAACCCATGCAGACACAGGGAGAACGTACAAACTCCTTACAGACAGTGGCCGGAATTGAACCCGGGTTGCTGAAGCTGTAAAGCGTTACACTAACCGCTACACTGATCTTGAATTGCATAGCAGGCTCAAGGGAACACATGATCTATTCCTGCTTCTTTGCCTTATGTTCTTATGAGCCGCAGTTAAGATACAATTTTCCACAAAGTATGCTTTCATCTTTCTTGTAAAAATTGTGTGTAATTAATGTTTAGTTTATGTTTTTTTCTTGTGAATGCTATTTATCTGATGCTATGTGCCTGTGATGCTGCTGCAAGTAAGTTTTTCACTGCACCTGTGCCTACATGTACTTGTGCATGTGACAATAAACTCGACTTTGACTTTGACTTTGACTTTAACATTGTGCCCAGAAGCATTGGATTTATCTTTGTTTTTCAAATCTAAAAGCCTGCTGCCTCTCCTTACCAGTGTAAGCTAACAGTACATTCACAATCACATCCGATATCCAACGTAAACTGAGCTGCTTTGTGGCATGGTGACTGAGAGGGAGGTCTACTGACGTAATTACTAAAGGAACACATAGGATAAACTATGTGGCATTGTGGTTGAAATTCCAGCCATTCATTTTAAAAAACATAGAAGCATGAGGCTTTTTCTTAAAGAAATAGAAATACAACTAAGTTGGCCTAATCATTTATAGCAGTTAACGATAATATGTTCCAAAAGGCATTCCATGCTTTCAAGGTCCTAGACTTGGGCTCAAAAGCAGCTGGTTGGAAATATTTCCCTCTGCAAAGTGCGGCCGTTTGTTGGAAATGCTTGCCAGCAAGGTTGATGCTGGCCAAGAGAATGGACTCAGTTCAGGATGGCTAGACATTGTAATGGTAAGACAAGTGTGTTGTTGATACTCTGGGGACAAGGAGATCAAATGAAACAACCTCCTTTATCTGCAGCTAATTCCTGACCTGGTCCAATACGTCTGGGTCTGCCCCAGAGAGAGTCGGAATCTTGTAGTTTGCTCTGTTTGTTACTGTATTCAGTTTAATTCATATTACTGGGGCTCTTAATTATTGATCATATTAGGAAATGCATCCTTAAATGAGACAAACTGCTGTCTGGTAATGTTACTTCACCTTCCATTCCCCTACTGCGATGAGACTATGTCTGACATGCATGTTAATCAATAAATACATTCTTATTGTAAGGTTTTATCAAGATATTTCTGCAGAGTCCATTAAGACAATTATGTTGAGCAAGCTTAATTCAAAATGGATGCTTGTTGGTTCCAGGATTCGTAGTGTTTGAAACGAATAGACCTTTCTTCTTATCCTTGCTGAACTTGGCTGCTTTGGGCTTCCGAGTCTGGTGGTGTAATTGTCTGGGAGGCTGTGTCACATGCTGGCACGATGGAGGGTCATGCACACCGTGCCCTGTTAGGTGAGTTTCCAATGTGAACCAGATCACCGGGGAGCAGTGATAAGAGACGAGAGCGAAGGGAAATCAGGTAGTGAGTCCACCCATGTCAATTACTGCCCGTTCCTGGCAGCTGAGAGTGGCAGAGGTCGGGTAAAGCTCGGTGGCGTGGGGATTCTTTGGAAAGGGAAAAAAAATAATGTAAGTAATAAAGAAATAAGAAGAAAATATCAAACAGAAAATTAAAGAAAATGAGATGTCTCCACAATGATTTATAACGGTCTGCCTCTCTCTGGAGTTTGGAGCTTGACGAACTGAATAATGAGAAAATTACATTGTTAACTTACTGGGAGCAAGAGCAAACTGCAATCTCAGCCATGTCACAGAAAGAGAACTCCAAACGTTGCAGAGGCTGGAGGGGAAATAAACTGACAGAACAACAAAGAACAAAAGCAAACTGGGAACATGAAAACCGCGTTCAGAAACAAGCTTTCAAGGGGTTTTGGAATTTGTAGAGATCCGGTGACGTTTAAGGACATAGGAAGGAGACAAAGCTGTAGACCTTGAACTCTGCCATTCTGTGAGATGATTCCATACATCTGACCTGATCCCCATATCTCCTGGTTCACCTCACCTCTTAAGATCTATTGACTTTAGCCTTGAACTTACACAGCAACTGAGCATCTACTGTTCTTTGGTGTAGAGAGTGCTGGAGAGCTTCATTCACTTAAATAGAGAAATTCCTCATCCTACATGGCCAATCCCTTATCCCAAGTCAGTGCCCCATAGATAGAGATGCCCCAGCTGGAGGAAACAGCCTCTGGACATCGATCCCAGGAGAAAGGTGAGAGATAGGGATAGAGAGATGAATATTAACCAATGGACAGAGGAAGGCACAGAGTTGTACAGTATGGAAATGGACCCTTTGATCCATCACATCCAGGCCGATCTTTTTACACATCTACACTAATCCCTTTTGCTCGCACTTGGAACATTTCCTTCAATGCCTTGCCTAGTTAAGTATCTGTCTAAATGCCTCGTAAATGTAGTAATTGTATCTGACTCCATCACCTCCTCTGGCAGTGCATTTTAGAGATCAGCCACTCTAGAACATAGAACACAGAACAGTACAGCACAGGAAAAGGCCCCTTGGCCCACAATGTTGTGCCAAACTAATTCAGCTGATGACACCTAATCCCTTCTGCCTGCATATGGTCCATATCCCTCCATTCTCTGCATATTCTAACAGCCTCTTAAACGTCCCTATCGTATCTGCCTCCACCACCACCCATGGCAGCGCATTCCAAACACCCACCACTCTCTGTGTAAAAAAAACTTGCCCCACACATCTCCCTTGAACTTTCCCCCTCTCACCTGAAATGCATGACCTCTATATTAGACATTTTGACCCTGAGAAAAAGATACCGGCTGTCTACTCTATCTATGCCTCTCATAATCTTATAAACTTCTATTAGGTCTCTGCTGCTTTGGAGAAAACAACCCTAATTTGTCCAATCTCTCCTTATAGCACATGCCCTCTAATCCAGGCAGCATCCAGGTAAACCTCTTTTGCACCCTTGCCATAGCTTCCCTGTCCTTTTTATAATGGGGCAACCAGAATTAAATGACATACTCCAGATGTGGCCTAAACAGAGTTTTATAAAACTGCAACATAATTTCCTGACTCTTGAATTCAATGCCTTGACTAATAAAGGAAAGCATGCCATACGCCTTCTTTACCACTCCCTGTGTAAAAAATCTACCACTCAGATCCCCTTTAAATCTCCTACATCTCACCTTAAAGCTATGCCTTCTTGTTTTTGATATCATTGGAAAAAGATTCTGTCTATCTCCCCTATATTTAAGACATGCAAGGGGATGGACCACTGTAAACTGTCCCTAATGTGTAGGTGTTACGAGCCAGGTTGCTATTTGGTGAATGTCCCTTTAAGGCACCTGGACAGTAGAGTAGTGTGTGTGTGTGTGTGTGTGTGTGTGTGTGTGTGTGTGTGTGTGTGTGTGTGTGTGTGTGTGTGTGTGTGTGTGTGTGTGGTGTCATCAAGACAGCAAGACTAATACAACATGCTGGCTGTTTCGCTCAGTGACTCGAAGTGAGTGTATGAAAGAGAGAGAGAGAGAGAGAGAGAGAGAGAGAGAGAGAGAGAGAGAGAGAGAGAGAGAGAGAGACAGACTGCTGGTCTCCGTATCAATGGATGAAGAACAATAACTGTGTCTGTCACTACAATCCACGTATGGATTATTTTTGGAGCAAACAAGTGGAGTCCACTTTGTCGTTAACCTGTAGTGGGAAACAGGTATTTCTGTGGGCGGCCATGTATCAAATGCCTTTGGGGTGGTAGATACTTTGGAACAAAGCAATGGAGATCATCAGTGATTGAGGTGTCATATGGGTTCCATCGTGAAACATGTGGATTTTGGAATTTCTCTCTACATTCTCTCTACATTTTCTCTTCAGTCAACGGTGGTTTTGCAAAAACCTTTGCTCACATTTCACCTTATGACTTGCTGAACTGAACTTTGAGAATTATTCCTTGACTTGGGGTTTGGGAATTTGCCACACACACACTTTGAGTTTAGTTTTGGGGTTAATGCTTAATGTCTAACATTTTTACTTTTCTTATTATCACAAGTAGTTATTAATAAAATGGTTTCTAACACTTACATGTGACTCGGTGTGTTTCTATTGTTGCTGGTACGTAACAGTAGGTGAGTGATAGAATCTGGGGGGAATTAATGAAGATGCAGAAGGAATAAAAAGTAGAATGAAAATGGTAAATTGGTTTATTATTGTCACATATACTGAGGTACAGTGAAAAACCTGTCTTGCACACCGTCCATACAGATCAATTCATTACAACAGTGCATTGAGGTAGTACAAGGTAAAACAATAACAGAGTGCAGAGTAAAGTGTTACAGTACATAGAAAATGCAGTGCAGATAGAGAGTAAGGTGCAAGGTCACAACAAGGTAGATTGTGAGGCCAAGAACCCATTTTATCAATCTAGGGAACCATTCAATACTCTTATAACAGCGGGATAGAAGCTGTCCTTAAACTGATAGCATGTGCTTTCAGGCTTCTGCATTTTCTGCCCAATGGGAGGGGGGAGAAGAAAGAATAATCCTGAATTAAAGCAGGATTAATTCTTGAAAGCACCGACCACCAGATTTAAGGACAGTTTCTACCCCACTGTTATCAGACTCTTGAACAGACCTCTCATATGCTAAAGATGAACTCCTGATCTCCCAGTCTCCCTCGGCATGGGCCTTGCACCTTATTGTCTACCTGCACTGCACTTTCTCTGTAACTGTAACACTACATTCTGCATTCTGTTTTCCTTTTTCACTACCCCAGTGAATTTATGTATGAAATGATCTGTCTGGAAGGCATGCAAACAAAAACTTTTCACTATATCTCATTACACATAATAATAATGAGCCAATACCAATACCGATTACTGTAAATGCGTGATTGGAGATTGGTGAGGACTTGGTGAGTCTGTTTCTATGCTCTATGTCGTTGTGACTCTGTGAATCTTCTCGAGAGGCTCAGTCAAGCTTTGTTTGATAGTTATGCCTCGGAAGCATCTTGGGACATTTTGCTGCCCTAGAGTGCCTATATGAATGGAAGTTTTTGTAGTTTTGGTTTCCTTTCACACGCTTACGCACTTGAAAAAGATTCTGGTTCCCCAGCCATTCCACAAATGTGTCAAAATAAATGAGCAATGAAAAGGTTCCAAAGGAAAGAAGCATCAAGATGCCTTCAGAGAATAGCTTCTGTTGGTGGCTATTGAAGTGAATGAACCGTACTCAGAACTCAGGCTGCTGAAGCAGCAGGGGTAACGTTTATAGAGGCATTCTCCCTGTCGTTTGCCATTTCACTGAATATATAGCAGTAAATCAAGAAAACTGCAATGGCAGGTTTATTTAAAGATCTCGTAACCTAATGTTCAAACCCAGGAATGAAAGTTGCTTTGGTCTGCTCTCGTTGCCCTCACAGTGAGGTTCTCGATACGTAAAGTAGATGTAAATAGATGGATCCAATTAGCTTACTCAATCTAATCATCGGTGGCTTAATCAGTATTCACTACGGGGTCAGAGAGACATCCTGCAGAACTTTCCCTTAATGGATAAGTAAGTGTAATTGACTCTATAAAAAGTGGATTGTGCACAGTGTTTGGAAAGAGTGAGCTGTGCCTTTTAACCTTTGCTTTCTTTTAGCTTTCATTTCGAAAAGAAAAGGAACACAGATGTTTGAACTCTGGGACATTGGCGAAGCTCGGCATCCATGAGGAAGGCAGGAGCTAACAATACAGGTGTTGCTGCTCTGTATAAGAGATCAGGGATGAATAGCTCCTGAGGAGGAGAGAGTGTAATTTGATGAGATGCATTTATAATATATTTAAGATGCATGATTGTGATAATTTGACAATGATGAGCTGAATTAGCTTGTTAAAGTGTGATTTGAAATTGGCGCTCTGAATTTACAATAAATCAGTCAGAGCAAAAAAAAGGCTTGCATTTCCATGGATCCTTTCCTTTCAAGATATTCCAATGCAGTTTGCTGTCATTGAAATACTTTTGAAATGGAATCAGTGTTGTAATATTGGAAAAATGACAGACACTCTATACACAGCAAACTTTTGTCGGATCTGGTTATTTTCGAATGCGCAGGTTCTTTCAGGAGTCCAAGGATGAGTTGAAAGCAACTTGGTGCTTCACAAAGTTTTATTGAAAAAGTTTAAAACAAAGAAACACTTACAGAGCACATGGCACTAGCTTTACTACTAGGAGATGAGCCGAGACAAAAGGAACTAAAGATAAGCTAGGGCTGGGGGGAAGCGAGCAAGAGAGAGATTAACAAAAAACGACACCTTTTATACCTGAGATAAGAGGTGCTCCTTAGCTAAAAATAGTCTAATCAGGAAACCTATTAGATACCTGTAGCCAAACCAACCAATGAAAAAACACGTATTCACCTGATGGACAAACCAATAAACTAGGAAGCGGCCATTCCTTGTGAAGCCACTTTAGGTGTATTAAACACTAGACATGTTAAAAAAAACTGCTTAAAACAGTTGAATCCAACACTTTCACCAATAAGATGATAACGGGAAACTAATCTATTACTAGAAAAGTTGATCAAGAGATAAAATATTGGCCAGAATCATGGGAAAAACTTCCCTCTTCTCTTCAAAGTGTCTTCTTTGTACATCATCCTTAGTGCCTTGAACAACTTTGCTGTAAGAGGCAAGTCAGAAGAGCAGAATTAGTTGCTCTTCTGCAACACGCACTAAACGCTGGAGGAACTCAGCAGGTCAGGCAGCACCTATGGAGGGAAATAAACAGTCAAAGTTTCGGGTCGAGACCCTTCATCAGGACCGGAAAGGAAGAGGGCAGAAGCCAGAATAAGATGGTCGGGGGAGGGGGAGGAGCACAGGCTGGCAGGGGATAGGTGAGTCCAGGTGAGAGGGGGAAGGTAGGTGGGTGGGTGAGGTGGGGGGGGGGATGAAAGGGGAGTAACATAAGAAGCTGACAGGTGATAGGTACAAGAGGTAAAGGGCTAAAGAAGGAATCCAGCCCAATGGCCAGCCACTTCAAGTAGATCGAGTGGATAGTCCAGAGACTTTTTCCCAGGGCGACAATGGCTAACATAATTTTAAGGTGATTGAGGAAGGTATAAGGGGGATGTCAGGGGTAAGTTTTTTTTATGCAGAGAGTGGTGGGTGTGTGGAACACACTGCCGGCAGAGGTTGTGGGACAGATACATTAGAGATATTTAAGAGACTCTTAGATTGACACATGAATGACAGAAAAATAGGGGGCTATGTGGGAGGGAAGGGTTAGATAGATCTTAGAGCAGGATAAAAAGTCGGCACAACATCGTGGGCCAAAGGGTCTGTACTGTGCTGTAGTGTTCTATGTTTCTATGTTCTATGTACTTCAATTCCACATCCCACTCCCATACTGACATGTCTATCCACGGCCTCCTCTACTGCCACGTTGAGGCCAGATGCAAGTTGGAGGAACACCTTATATTCCACCTCGGTAGTCTCCAACCTGACAGCCTCAGCATCGATTTCTCTAACTTCTGGTAACCCCTCCCCTCTTTCCCCTCCTTCCCCCCCCCCTTTGTTTTTCCTCATTCCAGTGGTCCCCTCACTCCTTCTCTTTCCCCTCCCTCACCCTCATGACCTGCCCATCTATTCCCCACCTTATTCCATGGTCTACTGTCCTCTCCTACCGGATTCCTTCTTCTTCAGCCTTCTACATCTCACCTCAACTTCTTACATCACTCCCTTTCATCCCCCCTCCCCGACCCACCTGCCTTCCCCCTCTCACCTGGACTCACCTACTTACCTGCCAGCCTCTGCTCCTCCCCCTCCCCCTGACCTTCTTATTCTGGCTTCTGCCCTCTTCCTTTCCAGTACTGATGAAGGATCTCGACCCAAAACATCACCTGTTCATTTCCCTCCATAGATGCTGCCTGACCTGCTGAGTTCCTCCAGTATTTTGTGTGTGTTGCTCCAGGTTTCAGCATCTGCAGAATCTCTTGTGTCTCTGTTTGGTGCTCTTCTGTGTTGTTTGAGTCGTTGTTAGCTGGACTCAGTTGATAACATCTTGCGGGAGATCTTGGAACTAGGCATCACTATTTAAAAATAGAGGGCTTCCATTTAGGGCAGAGATGAGGCAAAAATAATTCTCTTAGACATTTGTGAGTCTTTGGAACTCACTTCAGAGGACGGTAAGGGCAGAGTCTTTGAATATTGTCTTTGAGTTTTAGATAGATTATTGATAAACAAGGGAGCAAGTGGATTTGAGGTTGCAGTCAGAACAGCCATGATCATATTAAAGGTGGAACTCATTTATGGGTTCAAGATGAGATGGACTATGACCTCGTGATCTACCTTGTTGTGACCTTGCACCTTATTGCACTGCACTTTCTCTGTAGCTGTGACACTTTACTTTGTACTGTTACTGTTTTTACCTGTACTACATCAATGCACTCTGTACTGACTCAATGTAACTGCACTGTGTAATGAATTGAACTGTACAATTGGTTTGTAAGACAAGTTTTTCACTGTACCTCGGTACAAGTGACAATAATAAACCAATATCAATACCGATGCCAAGAGCTTCTCTTAATCTATATGTTTGCATCCAACCTAGACGCATTCAGAGGTGTCTGAAGAAAAGCAAACAGTTGCCCTGGTTTCTGGGTGCTCCAGTGTAGTGGTTACAAGTCCAGCATCCAAGAGTCTGCACAATTGGACTGGAGACAGGAATTCAGATGGCAGCTGTGGAATATGACTCCAAACAAATAAATCTAGAGTTATATGTAAGAAGTTGCAGAAAACCCTTTGGTTCATTAAAGCAGGCGTCACGGTAGTGTCGCGGTTAGCGTGACGCTATTACAGCGCCAGCGACCCGGATTCAATTCCGGCCGCTGTCTGTAAGGAGTTTGTACGGTCTCCCCGTGTCTGCATGGGTTTCCTCCGGGTGCTCTGGTTTCCTCCCACATTCCAAAGACGTACGTGTTAGGAGCTATGGGGATGCTATGTTGGCGCTGGAAGTGTGGCGACACTTGCGGGCTGCCCCCAGCACATTCTCAGTAACGCAAAAAGACGCATCTCACTGTGTGTTTCGATGTACATGTGACTAAGAAATAAATATATTATCTTATCTTATCTTTACAGAGAAGGAGCACTGAACATAGTGTTATGTACCAGCAACAATAGAAATACAACGAGCCATGTACAAGTGTTAGAAACTATTTTATTAATAACTACTTGTGATAATAAGAAAAGTAAAAATGAAAATGTTAGATATTAAGCATTAACCCCAAAACTAAACTTGAAGTGTGTTCCCAAACCCCAAGTCCAGGAATAGTTCTTCAGCAAGTCATAAGGTAGAACGTGAACAAAGGCTTTTGCAAAACCACCGTTGACTGAAGAGAAAATGTAGAGAGAATGTAGAGAGAATTTACGAAATCCACATGTTCCACGATGGAACCCATACGACACCTCAATCTCTGATGATCTCCACGGCTTTGTTCCGAAGTATCTGCCACCCTGAAGGCGTTCGATACGTGGCCACCCACAGAAATACCTGCTTTTCAGTACAGGTTAACAACAAAGTGGACTCCACTTGATTGCTCCAAAAATCCATACATGGATTGTAGTGACAGACACCGTGATTGTTCTTCATCCATTGGTGCAGAGACCAGCAGTCAGTGTCAATAGAACATATAAAACATCGAACAGTACAGCGCAGGAACAGGCCCTTCGGCCCAAAATGTCTGTGCCGACTATGATGCCGATTTAAACCGCACGTCTGCCTGCACACAGTCCTGTTCAGATGCCTGTCTAAATGCCTCTTAAACGTTGCTGTCGTATCTGCTTCCACCATCTCCCCGGCAGCCTGTTCCAGGCAACTACCATTCGCTGTGTAAAAAAACACGTCTTGCACATCTTCTTTAGACTTTCCCTCTTTCACCTAAAGCTACGCCCTCTAGTATTTGACATTTCCACCCTGGAAAAAAAACTCTGACTGTCCACCCGATCTGAGCCTCTCATAATTTTCTCTACTATCAGGTCTCCCCCCAGTCTCTGGCCCTCCAGAGAAAACAATCCAACTTTGCTCAACCTCTCCTTATAGCTAATACTCTATAATCCAGTCAACATTGTGGTGAATCTCCTTTGCACTCTCTCCAAAGCCCTTACATCCTTCCTGCAATGCAGTGACCAGAACTACACACAATACTCCAAATGTGGTCTAACCGAAGTTTTATTCAGCTGCAACATGGCTTCCCAATTTCCCAAAGCGCACCAACCGATCAAGGCAAGCATGCCGTATGCCTTCTTCGCCACTCTATCCACTTGTGTTGCCACTCTTACAGAGCTGTGGACTTGTTGTCAATCCTCTTTGTGACTCCAGACCCACCAACACAGTTGTTCTGAATGACCCACTGGAATAGCCTAGCAAGCCACTCAGTTCAGAAAGGTCATAAAGTTATACAGACAGGCCATTCAGCCCATCATGTCCATGCTGACCAGTGGTCACCCATCCATATTAATCCCTGCTTCCAGCATTTGGCCCACAGCCACCAATTCAGGTGCTCATCCAGACACCTCTTAAGGTGTCAGTTCTCAATGGACAGTAAGTGCTGGTTTTGTCAGTAACACACACTCCTGTTAAAAACCTCTTCTCTCATAAAAACCACCTCGATCAACTTCCACCAACACCAATAATGATTAATCACCATTTTACGGGATGTTGATAGCCATGTTTCTCAAAGTTACAATTGTGTCTGACAATCTCAAAAGTAATTACTTTGGGTGGTCTGTCAAAGATATGCTTACCTGCTCTGTAAAACTATCTCTTTATTTGATTGTATTATGTGATCTTGAATGAATACTGAGCAGAGTGGGCTGTTGTCAGTGTAAATTCTTCCACAAGTTAAACCATTCCTGTTTATTTAACTTGCAATGCACATGTCAACTTGTACATGACACACAGACCTACTTGAGTGGGTTCTGATTACTGCACTACTCCCTGAATCTGTTTATAACAGAGTCATAGAGTCATACAGCACAGAACCAGGCCCTTCAGCCTAACTGGCCCATGCCGAATAAGATGTCCATCCAAGCTGGTCCCATTTGCCAGTGTTGGGCCCATAACCTTCTAAACCTTTCCTATCCATGTACCTGTCCAAATGTCTCTTAAATGTTGTTATTGTACCTGCCTCAACCACTTCCTCTGGCAGCTAATTCCATACATGCACCACCCTCCGTTAAAGAGGTTTCCGATCAAGTTCCCATTAAATCTCTCCCCTCTCACCTTAAAAATATGCCCTCTAGTTCTTGATTCCCCAACCCTGGGAAAATGACTGAGTCCATGCACCCTCATGATTTTATACACCTCTATAAGGTCACCTCTCAGTCTCCTACATTTTTTAGGAAAATGTCCCAGCTAGTCAAAGCTCTCCCAATAACTCACCTATCCAATTCCCTATTGTAAGTCATTATTGACTCAGTTTCTGAGTTCCAGATCATAGTGTAAAAAGTGGGAAGGAATGGAGACAGATTTATGTTCCAAGTAAAAGAAGTCCTACTGGTCCAACCTCTCCCTATAATTCAGTCCCTCGAGTCCTGGCAATATCCTTGTAAATCTTTTCTGAATTCTTTCCAGTTTAATAATATCTTTCCAACAACAAGGTGACCAAAACTGAACACAATACTCCAAAGTGCAGCCTCACGAGCGTCACATAACGTCCCAGGCTCTATACTCAGTGCTCTAATTGATGAAGGCCAGCATACCAAAAGCTTTCTTCACCACCCTTTCTACCTGTGACTCCACTTTCAGGTGAACCTTGTACCTGATCTCCAAGGTCTCTCTGTTCTACAAACTTCAACTGTGGACTGAGACAACAAACGTGATGGGTGAATTAACCCTGTATGTTAGAATCAGAATCAGAAACATATTTATTACCACTGACTTATATGATGTGAAATTTGTTGCTTTGCAGCAATAATACAGTGCAAGATATAAAAATTACCATAGATTACAAAAATAAATAAATAGTCTAAAAGAAAGGAATAACAAAGTAGTGTTCATGGGTTCATGGACCATTCAGAAATCTGATGGCGGAGGGGAAGAACATAGATCATAGGACACAGAACATAGAACAGCACAGTACTGGCCCTTCGGCCCACAATGTTGTGCCAATTTATATAAACCTTATCCCCATCCAATCTATCCCCATCTCTACTTCACCTCCCATAGCCCTCCATTTTCCTCTATTTTTCTTTCGTCCATGTGCTGTCTAATGGTCTCTTTAATGACCCTATCGTATCGGCCCCTACCACCACCCCCGGCGGTGCATTCCAGGCACCCACCGCTCTCTGTGTAAAAAACCTACCTCTGACATCTCCCCTGAACTTTCCTCCACACATCTTAAACAAATGTCCTCTAGTACTGGCTATTGCCACTCTGGGGAAAAGATGCTGGCTGTCCACTCTGTCTATTCCTCTCATAATCTTACACACCTCTATCAAGTCACCTCTCATCTTCTGTTGCTCCAAAGAGCAAAGCCCTAACTCGCTCAACCTCTCCTCATAAGACATGCTCTCCAACCCAGGTAGCATCCTGTAAATCTCCTCTGCACCTTCTCCAAAGCTTCCATGTCCTTCTTATAATGTGGTGACCAGAAATGAACACAATATTCCAAGTGTGATCGAACCAGAGACTTATAGACCTGCAACATTACCTCTCGGCTCTTGAACTCAATCCCCTGACTAATGAAGGCCAGCACACCATACACCTTCTTAACTGCCCTACCTACTTGTGCGGCAACTTTGAGGGACGTGGACCCCAAGATCTCTCTGTTCCTCCACACAGTTAAGAATCCTGTCATTAACCTTGTACTCTGCCTTCAAGTTCGTTCTTCCAAAGTGTATCACTTCACACTTCTCCGGATTGAACTCCAATTGCCACTTCTCTGCCTAGCTCTGCATCCTGTCTAAATCCCATTGCAACCGACGACAACCTTCTTCACTATCTACTACACCATCAACCTCCGTGTCATCTGTAAATTTACCAAACCATCCGTCCGCTTCCTCATCCAAATCATTTATAAAAATCACAAAGAGCAGGTGTCCCAGAACAGATCCCTGCGGAACACCACCAGTCTCTGACCTCCAGGTCTAATACTCCCCTTCTACAACCACCCTCTGCCTTCTGTGGGCAAGCCAATTTCAAATTCACCCAGCCAATTTTCCATGGATCCCATACCTCATGACTTTCTGAATGAGCCTACCATGGGGAACCTTGTCAAACGCCTTGCTAAAATCCACATACACTGCTCTACCTTCATCAATTTGTCTTGTCACTTCCTCAAAAGACTCTGTTAGGCTCATGAGGCATGACCTGCCCTTCACAAAGCCATGTTGTCTATCCCTAATAAAACTATGCTTCTGCAAATGCTCATAGATCTTGATCCTAAGAATCCTCTCTAATAGTTTGCCCACCATTGATGTAAAATTCACTGGTCCATAATTCCTGGGATTATCCCTTTTACCTTCCTTGAACATTGGAACAACATTTGTCATCTTCTAATACTCAGGTACCACTCCTGTGACCAGGGAGGACTCAAAGACCATCGTTAACTCTCTGGCAATCTCTTCCCTTGCTTCCCATAGTAACCTGGGGTATATCCTGTCCGACCCCAGGGACTTATCTATCCTAATGCTTTCCAGTAGCTCCAACACTTCCTTTCTTAACCTCGACATGCTCCAACACATTTGCCGGTTCTACGCTAACCTCACATTCGTCTAAGTCCTTCTCCCTGGTGAACATTGAAACAGAAGCTGTTCCTTCGTCATTGAGTGTGGGTCTTCAGGCTCCTGTACCTCCTCCCCAATGGTAGTAATGAGAAGAGGGCATATCCCGGGTGGTGAGGGTCCTTAGTGATGGATGCCACCTTCTTGAGGCACCACTTCTTGAAGATGTCCTCGATGGTGGGGAAGGTTGTGCCCGTGATGGAGCTGGCTGAGACTACAACTCTCTGCAGCTTCTCGCAATCATGTGCATTGGAGCCTCCATATCTCCATATCTTAAATATTCCCACTTAGATGTTGCTGCAAGAGTCTGCATTTATTGCCCGTTGCCCCAGAGAAGGTGATCTACTTGCTTCCCTTGAATAAGATTCCCTTGTAATCTATTCTCTTTCACATGCTTATTAACACTCTTCTTATACCCAATTTACAGTGGCTAATTAACCTACCAATCTACCAACCAGCATATTTTTGGGATATGGGATGAATCCAGAGCATTCCGGGGAAAACCCACTGGTCAAAGGAAGAACGTGCAAACTCCACACAGACAGCACACGAGCTCAGGATTGAACCCAAGTTGCTGGATCTGTGAAGCAACAGCATTATTTGTTGCATTACAGTTCCACCCTGTCCGTAGGTCCATGAAGCCGCAAAGTTAAGCTAGGTTGGTCCATGGCTTGTCTTGTATTCATTTCTGGTTACTGTACTTTGGAAAGGTTGTCAGGACATTAGAAAGATGCAAACAAAAAGAATTGCTGGATTGGAACAAAGAGTGTGTGGATCACTTTGTGGAAAGATTGCAGGAGCTGAGGCTGTTCTCCTTTGGAGTAAAAAAGGTTTATGAGAGTGTTAATAGAACTTTAAAAATAATGGGATGTATTTATTGAGGTAGATGTTTACATTTAGTTCATAGTTAGTCCCTGCTTAAAGTAAAGGATGTTAGGGATCATTACACATAAAATTCGAGCAATGAAGTGAATTTGAGGTACGTTATACTTTTAATGCCTTGGCAGAAATGCAAGAGTTTATATATCAGGGAAAAAGAAAGCAACTGGGTCTTATTGCTCAGGAGTTGGGTCATTATGTTGCAGTTGTATAAATCGTTGGTGAGGCCGCACTTGGAGTACTGTGTACAGTTTTGGCCACTCTGTTATAGGAAAGATGGGGTTAAACTGGAAAGAGTGCAGAAAAGATTTACGAGGATGTTGCCAGGACTAGAAGGCCTGACTTACAGGGAGGTTGGCCAGGCTAGGACTTTATTCCTTGGAACATAAGAGAATGAGGGGAAATCTTATAGAAGTGTTTAAGATTACAAGAGGCATAGATAAGGTGGATGGTAACATTTTTTTCCCCAGGGTAGGGGAGTCCAAAATGAGGAGGCATTGATTTAGGGTGAGAAGGGAGTGATTTTAAAGGGACCCGAGGGGTAACTTTTTCATGAAGAGGGTGGTGAGTATATGGAACGAGCTGCCAGAGGAAGTGGGTGAGGCAGGTACAACAGTATCATTTAAGAAGCACTGGACAGGTACATGGAGGGGCGGGGCTCAGAGGGATATGGGCCGAACACAGGAAATTGGAACTAGCTGGATGGGTACTGTGGTCAGCATGGACTGGTTGGGCCGAAGGACCTGTATCCGTGCTTTCTGCTCTATGACTCCATGACTGAGGAGTGGCATAATAGAAGCACTTAAAAGTTTTTGAAGGTTTTGATTGAGGGGAGACATAGAGGATGTTTCCATTCATGGAGAAGAGCGTGACCAATTTAGGATGATCACCAAGAAATCCAGCAGGGAATTCAGGAGAATCTCCTTTCTGTAAAGTGTGGAGAGGATGTGGAGCATGCATGTGCAAGGAGTAGTTGAGGTGAATAGTATAGATTCACTTAAAAGGAGGTTGGACAAGCAGAAGATAAACACGTTGGCTTGGCTTTCACAGATCATGATGGTCTTTCATCAGCCTTGAATCAGTGTCCTAGAATTCCCTCCCCAACAACAACCAGTTGATGGACTACAAGGGTTAATGGAAAGGGTGCAGCGTCAATATCATCTTCTCAGGCTAGTGAAGGCTGAGCAATTGATGGTGCATTCCAGGAACAAAGAAGATTGCAACCACTTAACTGGGTACGTGATCAGCTCATAGTTAGTTAACCCATGGATCTGTTAGTCATTATAAACACTGCAGTGCATTTGTCTTTATTGAATGCTGTTTATTGAAGTAGGGGAAATATTGTGCCTCCTAGTTTATGTATGAAAAGAAAACTTTTAGTTATTTCACTCCCCCTAGAGTTTTCTGGTTAATTATAGCCCTGAGTTCTGATTGCTGAGATAACAATTAAGAACTTCCTGAGTGTAATTGTTTGTGACATAGGGTCGGTCGACTGATGTACTTGTGGCTAAATATTATAAATGTCTTTACCTTCAATTACAGAAAGCCTAATGTGGTTAATCAAGCTGTGCACCAGCTCTTGGCAAAAGAGTAACAGTTTCTGGGAAACCTTCAGGTCAGCATTATGTTGGATCTAGGCTAGCAGCTCTACAATAAAGGAAGTCGGGTAACTCTCTGGTATATAACTGCCTCCGTCTCAGTGAACTGAACCTGCTATTTTAAGTCAAAACATTAATCTATTCACCAAAAAAAAAGAAAAACCCATTTCACTGGTCAAAAAAAAAATCCAATGACTAGACTGAGAGTCAAAATAAACATTTGCTTCCAACTAGCTGAGAGGAACTAGATTCCCAGGTGATTATCATTATCGTTATTAGGTACACATTACTTTAAGTACAGTGTGGTCCATCTGATTATGTTGAAGAACCTGACGTGTTTTTGAAGGTAAAAGTAAACACAAAAAGACTTTCAAAAGCTCAAAGGCTTTAGATGAATTTGGATCAATACCAGTCTTACCACAGGTAAAAGTTCACAGTGTGCATTATTGAACTGTGAGCTCAGAATGTCAATGCCTCCTATATAAGTTACCTCTATCTTCAGTTTGTTAACCTTCTTATTCCTTCACATCAATGCGGATAATCTTTGTAATGATTTCTGTGAATAATAGCTTGCTATCTGGCGAAGTTTTCTGTAATTATTTTGAAGCATTTTAAATCTGTCATTTTGTTTCGGGCAAGTCTATTCTCATTTCTTCTCCCGTTTAGAAGAGATTGGTAATTTTATCATTTGACAGGTATCTAATCAAGCAAACTCAAGTCTTGCCCTTATTGTCTGACTAAGTCGCTGAAGATGGATGCAAACATTGCCAAAGACTGCCCTCTCCAATCACTTCCAGGGCACTTGCTAACTTTCATGTGGCCATAACAGATCCCATTACCTGACTCCAAAATGGAGACATTGATAAATAAGCCTTTGCAATGACCACATAAATAGAAGAGGAAAAAAAAATGCCTGAAGGAGGCTGCCAGGCAATCACTGAAGCATTTTAAGTGGAGGTACAGCTCGGTGTACAGCAGTTGACATGGGGAATAAAGGGTTTTCGACTAACGTTAATCCTCTTCAATGGGCCGTTCTTTCCAGACAGAAGTGAGGGGAGTTCTGTTTTCTCTCAGAAGGCCGTGAGTCTTTGGATCACAAAGGATGGTGGAAGCAATTTGATGGCAGAGGCAGATGGATTCTTGATTGACAGATATAACAGGCAACACAGTGGTGCAGTTAGTAGAGCTACTACCTCACAGCTCCAGAGTCCCGGGTTCAATCCTGGCCTCCGGTGCTTTCCATGTGGAGTTTGCCCGTTCCCCCATGTGTCATGGTTTACCCCCAAATCCTAAAGAAAAGCAAGTTGATAGGTTAATTATAAATTGTCCCATGTGTGTGGATGGGCAATAGTATCTGGGGGGAGTCTCTTGAGGACACGTATCACCAGGCTCAAGGACAGCTTCTGCTCTGCTGTTATAAGACTCTAGAACAGACCTCTTACATGATAAAGATGAACTCTTGGTCTCTCAATCTACCTCGTCATGGCCCTTGCACTTGCTCTGCACTTTGTAATTGTAACACTGTATTCTACATCTTGTATTGTTTTCCTTTTGTACCACCTTGATGTAACGATGTATGAAATGATCTGTTTGGATGACACACAAACAAAGCTTTTCACTGTATCTTGGTACATGTGACAACAATAAACCAACTACCAATTTGTGGAGAATGAAATGGATTAAGGAAGAATCAGTGTTAAAATGGATGATGGATCGGCAGTTTAGATTCACTGTACCAAAAGGACCTGTTTTTGTGGTGCATTATTTGAACTCCAATGGAGTCAAGGCCAATAGAGAGAGAGCAATACAGAAGTGCTGAGGCCAAGATTGGATCAGCCATGATCTTATTAAATGGTGGAACAGGCTCAAGGTCCAATTGGCCTACTCTGCTTCTTTTTCTTGTGGTTTCTGTTGATAAGTAAAGGATGTAGGGTTACTGTAGGAAAACTGGAATTGAATTACAATCAAGATAAGATATTGTTATTAGTCACACGTACATTGAAAGATGCAGTGAAATGCATCTTTTTGCTCAGAACGTTCTGGGGGCAGCCCGCAAGTGTCGCCACGCTTCCGGCGCCAACATAGTACGCCCACAGCTCCTAACCCGTATCTCTTTTTGGAATATGGGAGGAAACCGGAGCACCCGGAGGAAACCCACACAGACACGGGGAGAACGTACAAACTCCTTACGGACAGCGGCTGGAATTGAGCCGGGGTCACTGGCACTGTAATAGCGTTATGCTAACCGTGACACAGAATTGGCCATGCTCTTATTAAGTGGCAGAGCAGGCTGAAAAATCTCCAAAATTTAGATATTTTGTATGTTTATAAAGAAGGATACCTGAACCAGGGAACTGGTTGCATAGTTCTGACTACCTGGCTGGGACCATGCAGATCCAGTTAGATGACCAGATCTCAGTACCATTGATTGGAGCAAATAATATCATAGTACCATTCTAAGTCCATATCCAGAAAAGATATGTCAACTGAAGAATTATGAGAGGATCCAGCGGATTGAAAAACATGTCCGTTCTTTGGATCTCACTTTCCATAACCTTGAACCCACTTTCTTCCCATCAGTTTATCATCTGCCTTATCAGGTGACTGTGGTCCCAATTTACCTCTCTCTTGAAGGAGAACAACATCAAACACCCAACAATGGAATATTCTGTTCAGTTTTTGTCTCCCTGCAGCAGGAAAGATGTCACTAAGCTAGAAAGAGTGCAGAGGAGATTTATGAGGATGTTGCTGGGACTCGAGGGACTGAGTTATGGAGAGAGGTTGAGCAGGTTGGGACTTTTTTTATTAGAGCGTAGGAGAATGAGGGATGATCTTACAGAGGTGTATAAAATCATGAGGGGCATAGATAGGGTGAATGTGCACAGTCTTTTTCCCAGGATTGGAGAATCAAGAACTAGAGGGTAGAGGTTTATGGTGAAAGGGGAGAGATTTAATAGGAATCTGAGGCCAACTTTTTCACCCAGAGAATGTTCAGTATATGGAAGGAGCTGTCAGAGAAAGTGGTTGAGGCAGGTACATTAACAACATTTAAAAGGTACTTGGACAGGAACATGGATAGGAAAAATTTAGAGGGATGTGGTCTAAATGCGGGCAAATGGGACTAGCTCGGATGGGAATCTTGGTCAGCATGGACCAGTTGGGCCGAAGGGCCTGTTTCCGCACTGTATGGTTTTATGACACTATAGTCCCAACCACCACCACCTTCTCCGGCCCCCCTCAACAGGATAGGACTCAGACTCCCAATAATTAGCGGCCATAACCAGATCTTGAAAGCTTTTCAAAGGTACCTTATCAAAGATAAAAACACAAGAAATAGGAGCAGAAGACGGCTCCCAGGCCTCTCAGCCCGCCTGATTGATGCTGCCTCAACTCCCCTTCTGTGCCAGTTCCCCATAACCCTCAATTCTTCAATATTTCAAATATTTATCTATGTCCACCTTAAATATGTCTCATGATCCGGCCTCCATCACCCTCGGGAGCAGAGAGTTCCAGAGATTCACTACCCACCGAGAGAAGAAATTTCTATGCAGTTAGTTTTAACAGACCAGTTCCTTATTTTGTAACAATGTCCCCTTGTTCGTGTCTGTCCCACCAATGGAAACATTTCAACATCCACCCTGTCAAGCTCCCTTAGGATCCTTAAATAATCCCCACCTCCCTTCTCCACAACCCCCCCCCAACCATGTTTCTTCTCTTCTTCCCTTTCCTATCCCCTGTCTCTTTTTTCTACCCCTTTATTTCCTTTCCCTCCTTACCTTTGACCCATCCCCCGGTGGATCTGCTCTCCCCTCCTCCCCCGCAGCTGCCTATCACTATCTCTTACCTGCATCTACCTATCACCACCCCGTGCCCACCCCGTCTCCCCTCTTTTGTCCACCTATCACTGCTCTGCTTTTCCCTCCTATATATTGGGCTTCCCCTTTTCCTATCTTCAGTTCTGAAGAAGGGTCCTGACCCCAAATGTTGACCGCCTGCTTTTCTCCACAGATGCTGCCTGGCCTGCTGAGTTCCTCCAGCATCATAGTGCTTTTCATCTAGATTCCAGCATCTGCAGTCCTTTGGTTTCTCCCTTAGGATCTTATATGTTTAAATAAGATCACCTCTCATTCTTCTAAACTCCAAGGAATACAGACTTGAACACAATGTGTCTTTTTTCTGTGATGGCTGTTGTTTCGATTCCCATAGGATGTAATAACTCCAAATGATCTGAACAGATGAAACCTTACACTTCAGCATTGACAACAGAAAGAAAGTGTTGTGCCTGAGTGGTAACACTTTCACCATTGAGTGAAGTTGTGGGTCAAATCCATCCAGGCTTCTTCAGGATAAAGTTCAGACTGACATTCCAGTGCTGTACAGAGAGAGTATTCATATTGTATTTTCTTCTTGAGATTGTCAAGTCAAGTCGAGTTTATTGTCACGTGCACAAGTATCATGAGGTAGAGTACAATGAAAAACTTGCAGCAACATCACAAGCATGTAGATTCAGACAACGTACAGAACATAAGTTGTACATCAATTATACATGCTAGTGCGGAAAAAGATGTGCAAAATAAGACACTAGTGCAAACAAAAACACAATCAGAGACAGGTCCTCGGCAGTGCAAGAGGTGGTCTGTAGTGTTCCGTTGCTGAGGTAGGGTTAGGGTTGTGCAGGTCAATTCAAGAACCTGATGGTTGAAGGAAAGTAGCTGTTCCTGAACCTGGTGCTGTGGGACTTCAGGTTTCTGTGCCCCTACTCTGACCATAGCAGCAAGAAGAGGTCATAGCCTGGATGGCAGGGATCCTGGATGGTAGATGCCACCTTCTTGAGGAAAGCGGTTTGGATCACTGGGTCTATGCCAGTTCTCAGAGCAATACCCTCAATCCCACCCCCCCCCCACTTATTTCCTTATTACTTCCTCTCTTTTACATTGCAGGTGTGGTCTTCTAAAATGGCAGCATCTCTACCCTTTCAAGTGGATGGCAAATGTCTCACTGTGATACTTTGAAGGGAGTAAGATGGTGTTCCCTAGTGACCTGTGCAATACTTATCCCTCTTTTCTGTTTACTTGGCCATTATTGTACTTCTGTTTGTGGGATCATTGTGAACAAAGTTTCCTACACTGCAACTGTGCCTACACTTCCAAGAGCTTCACTGGTTTTAACGACTTTATTGGACTCAGCCCAATACGTTACGGGCACATCCCTCCCCACCATCGGTTGTGTCTACAGGAGGCACTGTCTCAAGAAGGCACATCCATCTTTAAAGATCCTCACCATCCGGGCCATGCCATCTTCTCACAGCTACCATCGGGCAGGAGGTACAGAAGCCTGAAGTCCTGCATTACCAGATTCAAGGATATCTGGATTGGAGAGCATGTCTTATGAGGATAGGTTGAGCGAGCTAGGGCTTTTCTCCTTGGAGAGGAGGATGAGAGGTGACTTGATGAGAGGTGTACAAGATGACAAGAGGCATAGATCGAGTGGACAGTCAGAGACTTTTTCCCAGGGTGACAATGGCTAACACGAGGGGACATAATTTTAAAGTGTTTGGAGGAAGGTGTAATGGGGATGTCAGGGGTAAGTTTTTACACAGAGAGTGGTGGATGTGTGGAGTGTTCTGCCGGCAGAGGTTGTGAGGGCAGATACATTAAGGACATTTAAGAGCCTCTTAGATAGACACATGAATGACAGAAAAATAGGGGCTATGTGGGAGGGAAGGGTTAGGTAGATCTTAGAGCAGGATAAAATGTCGACACAACATCATGGGCCGATGGGCCTGTACTGTGCTGTAGTGTTCTATGTTTTATGTTCTAATAGCTACTTCCCTTCAACCATTCGGTTCTTGAACCAACTGGTACAACCCTAATCACTACAGTTTAGCAACACTATGACCACTTTGATCACTTTGCACCAAAATGGACTTAGACTTTTTTGTTCTAATTATGTTCTCTCTTGTAAAAATTATGTTTAATTATTGCTTTCTTTGCGAACGCTGCTTGTCTGATGCTATGTGCCTGTGATGCTGCTGCAAGTTAGTTTTTCATTGCACCTGTGCACACATGTACTTGTGCATATGACAATAAACTCAACTTTGTCTATGATTTTTTCGGACACTCTGAGCTTGTGAAATGAGTGACTTAATTTCATAGCCTCCTCGTCAAGCACCTTCCGGACAGACGGTTCTTATTTTGATTGGCTTTGAATTCATTACCTTTCATTTCCATATTGTCCTGTGTGTTTTCACAACAATCAAAAAGGAACGCTTGATTTACTTTTAATCTTATTTAATTTAATATAAAATATGTATTCACTGAGTTTTAATAATTTTGTTTTCAAAAAACAATTAAAAGTGAACACATTAGACAAAGTCCTACGGAAAAGTGACTGATTTCGGTTTCGAGAAAAGAAGGCTGCATGATAACCAATGAAGCTTGCACTTGGCAGAGATTTTAAAGGATGTTTTTTTTTCTTTGTCCAGAGGGGCATTTGATGCAGGAAGGGGATAGCATCTATATAGATCCGTCCACATCCTCAGGACTATGTCAAAGGGAGGGATTGGGATCATGTGCTGGCAGACAGGATTAGTTTAATTTGGCATCATGGTTGGCAGAGACATCGTGGGCCAAAGGGCTTTTTCCTGTACAGCGCTGTTCAACGACTTCACAAAGAAATACCTTTACAGTTCAGTCATTGTAGCACTGCAGACAATAATGATAATAGAGTCTTCAAGAAGAGTGAAGAAGGTTCCTATTACCTCACTATTCATTGCCAACTGACGTCACTAAATTGATGATCCACTGGTAATTGCCTTAGGTGCTGCTTGAGAGCTTGCTCTTTGCAAATTGGTCGCTGTGATACTTTTATTCATTAAAGGGATGTGGGCTTCGCAGGCTGAGCCAGCATTTGATTGCCCACTCCTAATTGCCCTTGAGAATGTGGTGGTGAACTGCCTTCTTGAACCGCTACAGTCCTTCAGGTGTGTTAAATTGGTAAATTGGTTTATTATTGTCACCTGTACCGAGGTACAGTGAAAAACTTGTCTTGCATACCGTTTGTACAGATCAATTAATTACAACAATGCACTGAGGTAGTGCAATGTAAAACAATAACAGAATACAGAATGAAGTGTTACAGTTACAGAGAAAGTGCAGTGCAGGCAGACAATAAGGTACAAGGTCATAACAAGGTAGATTGTGAGATCAAGAGTCTATCTTAATGTACTAGCCAACCATTCAATAGTCTTATAATGGGGGATAGAAGCTGTCCTTAAGCCTGGTGGTACGTGCTTTCAGGAACATGGGAATACATGCTTTCAGGGAGGGAGCTCCAGTACTCCAGTATTTTGACCGAGTGACTGCGAAGGAATGGATCTTTCTTATATAAGATATCTTTATTAGTCACATGTACATCGAAACACACAGTGAAATGCATCTTTTGTGTGGAATGTTCTGGGGGCAGCCCGCAAGTATTGCCACGCTTCCGGTGCCAACATAGCATGCCCACAAGTTCCTAACCCGTACGTCTTTGGAATGTGGGAGGAAACCGGAGCACCCAGAGGAAACCCACGCAGACACGGGGAGAACATACAAGCTCCTTACAGACAGTGGCCGGAATTGAACCCAGGTCACTGGCACTGTAAAGCATTACACTAACTGTGCTGCAGGTCAGGCTGGAGTGTGGCTTGGAGGACAACTTCCAGGTAGTGGTGGTGTTCCTATGGTTTTGCTGCCATCGCCCTTCGAGCTGGAAAAAGTTGTGGGTTTGGAAGGTGACTGTCCAAGGAATCTTGGTGTGTCAGAAGAGTACAGCACAGGAACAGGCCCTTCAGCCCGCGAGTTGCTGCAGAACATCCTGTACATGATAACAACTGCTGCTCCTGTGCGTCGGTGGTGGAGTGCGTGAATGCTTGTGGGTGGGGTCCCTGTCATGTGGGCTGCTCTGTTCTGTATGTTGTCGAGCTCCTTGAGTGTTGTTGAAGCTTCACTCATCCAGGCAAGTGGAGAGTGTTCCATCACACTCCAGACGTGAGCCTTGTAGTTCGTAGACAGTCTTTGAGGAATTAGGAGGGGAGTTAATTGCCATAGAATTCCCAACATCTGACCTCTCTTGTGTGTATGAGTACTCCAGATCAGTTTCTGGTCAATGGTAAGCTGCATTATTGCAATGCCCACACTTCAGAAAATATTTTGTTTCTGTAAAACAAACTGAAATATCTGAAATGAAAGTCAAAGGTATTATATAGACACTCATTGATTTTTCTTTTCAAGTGATAGATAAAGAAATGAACACCTTTGAGTTTTTTTATTCATTGAAATCACGATATTTAGTCCCAATTGGTGTGTGATGAAAACAACCACATGGTTGTAGTTTTATCTCCTGGTGGGTGTTGGGAGGGAAAGTCTAACAGGGTGACTGATGTTTTATCCTGACATTCCTGATGCAGTGCTGGGAGTCTCACACTATTAAGGCTGCCACCTTTTAACTGAAGCACCCACTGCCTTTATAAATCAACCTGAAAGATAACAGGACCACTAATTTTTAACAGCTGGGAGACAATTTATCCATCAATCAATACAACAGAAGCTCCAGTCATTACCAGCGCCTCTTTCCCAGGGCACCAATGCTCAATACAAGAGGGCATGACTTTAAAGTAATGAGTGGGAAGTTCAAGGGAAATATCAGAGGGAGGTTTTTTACCCAGAGAGTGGTTGGGGCATGGAATGCGCTGCCTGAGGTGGTGGTGGAGGTAGGTACATTGGTCAAATTCAAGAGATTGCTAAATAAGCAATGGAGGAATTTAAAATGGAGGGATATGTGGGAGGAAGGGGTTAGATAGTCTTAGGCGAGGCTTAAAGATCAGCACAACATTGTGGGCTGAAGAGCCTGTATTGTGCTGTACTGTTCTATGATTCTATGATTCACGTCACAACTATATAAAACTTTGGTTAGAATGCACTTGGAATACTGTATGCAGTTCTGGTCATCCCATTACAAGGAAGGATATGGAGGCTTTGGAGAGGGAGCAGAAGAGGTTCACCAGGATGCTGCCTGGATTGGAGAGTATGAGCTATAAGGAGAAGTTGGACAAACTTGTATTGTTTTCTCTGAAGTGTCAGAGGCTGCTGGAAGTTTAAAAGATTATGAGGGGCATAGATATGGTAGATATTCAGAATCTTTTTCCCAGGGTAGAAATGTCAAATACTAGAAGGCATGTATTTAAGGTGACAGGGGGAAAGTTTAAGGGAGATGTGTGA
This sequence comes from Pristis pectinata, assembly GCF_009764475.1. Lineage (NCBI taxonomy): Eukaryota > Metazoa > Chordata > Chondrichthyes > Rhinopristiformes > Pristidae > Pristis > Pristis pectinata. The sequence goes on along the minus strand of NC_067407.1, from coordinate 7,160,308 downwards.
GGCATGTTTTTTTTTACACAGAGAGTGATTGGTGCCTGGAATGGGCTGGCAGGGAGAGCGGTGGAAGCAGATACAATAGTGGTGTTTGAGGGCCTGTTAGATGGACACGTGAATATACAGAGAATGGAGGGATATGGATCACGTGCAGGCAGAAGAGATTTAGTTTCATTCGGCATCATGTTCAGCACAGACATGGTGGGCTGAAGGGACTGTTCTTGTGTTGTACTATTCTGTAGTCTATGTTGTGTAGTCTACTGTTGTGAGAAGAGATTGCTGGGCAAAACACAGCAGCTGAATTTTCTGGAGTGAAAACCAAGCCGCAGGAGGAACTCAGTGGGTCAGTCAGCATCCGTAGTGGGAAATGGACAGTCGACGTTTGGGGTGGAGACCCTTCATCGGGATTCCAAGGAATACAGACTCGAGCATAATATGCATTTTCCGCCTTAGATGTTGTCTGGCTTCCTTCAGGAGGTAATAATTCCAAATGATCTGAACAGAGAAAATCACACACTCCAATCCAGATGAAGCGTCTCAACCGCAAACGTCAATTGAAATGTCCATTTCCCTCCACAGATGCTGCTCGACCTGCTGAGTTCCTCTGATTCCAGCTCCTGTGGTCTCTTGTATCTCCAGCTGAATTGTCTGTACTTCAACAATAACTACACCGGTTGTAGAATGCTTTGCAACATTTCAACAGGCACTGTGTTAAATGTAAGCAAATTCCTTCCCATCTGGAAGTATTAATTTACAAGTCTGCCAGAAGTTGCACATCACTTCAGGATTCACATTTCTGCAACTTTCAACAGACTTGGTGTGAATCCTTGCTCCCTGCTTTGTCATCCCGTGGATTCCTTTCAAGAGTGAGAATGCTGCAAGCTCACAACATTCGGATCATACACTTGTCGGCACTGTGAATCTAAAATGCATCATTAGTTTGTCAGACCTGGAGCTTTGAGTTGAACTTGCAGGGAGAATCCAGTGAAGTGGTATTTCTGGAGCAGAGCCAGAGGAGGACAGAAAGCCTACAACACTGTGTACCTGGTCTCTGAACCTCACTCCTTCTGTTCGGAACCTGATTCACAGTCTTGCTGAATGTTCTTTCAAGAGCAAATGCCAAAATGAAGAACAGTACCTCATATTCCACCTGGCCAGTCAACAACTCAATGGCCTCCGTCCCTTTCTCCTTTTGATCCATCCTGTTCCTATCACACACCCGCTTCTTTCAAACTCCCCCACCCCCAGCTCCTGTGACTCAGATCCTTCCTTCTCCTCCCCCTGCACCATCTGTCCATCACCCACTCTCTCCTCCCACTGGGTTTCCTAGCCCTCTGCCCCCCCCATTCCCATTTGCCTACCATCCCTCTCTTATCTTCACCTTCCTATCCCATCAGATTCCACCATCTGCAGCCCTGTGTTGCATCCACCTGTCACCCCCCAGCCTCTGTCACTGTCTCCACCCTTCCCTCCCGCACCTGACTCCTGCCCATCGACCCTCCTCACCTGGATCCACCTATCGCCTGCCAGCTCTTGCTCCGCCCCTCCCCCTCACCTCTTTATGCTGGCCATCTCCCCTCTACTCTTTCAGTCTGGATGAAAGGTCTTGACCCGAAACGTCGACAGTCCATTTCCCTCCACAGATGCTGCCTGACCTGCTGAGTTCCTCCAGCAACAAATCTGTTTACTCCGGGTGCCAAAACGTACCATGTTAAAAGGAGAGTGTTTTCAAAAGAATCCATGCACTTGTTCCAAATAATGACATGAATTTTCTAAAAGCCATCATTTCAGAGCTTCATCCTCACTATAATAGGATAAGATGACACAAGCAGTTAGTGCTGCTAAATTGCTAAATTGGTTTATTATTGTCACATGCACCAAGGTACAGTGAAAATTTTTGATTTGCATGCCATCCATACAGATCATTTCATCATATCAGTGCATTGAGATAGTACAAGAGAAAAGCAATAACAGAATGCGTACATTTATTAATCGGGGTATTGAGTATAGGAGTCAAGAATTTATGATGCATCTCTGTAGAACTCTGGTTAGGCTGCATTTAGAGTATTGCGTGCAATTCTGGTCACCTCACTATAGGAAGGATGTCGAGGCTTTAGAGAGGGTGCAGAGGAGGTTTACCAGGATGCTGTCTGGATTAGAGGACATGTGCTATCAGGAGAGGCTGGACAAACTTGGGTTCTTTTCTCTGGAGCCGCAGAGGCCGAGGGGTGATCTGTTGGAAGTGTATAAAATTATGAGGGGCATAGATAGGGTGGACAAGCAATATCTTTTGCCTTCTAGTTCTTGATTCCCCAGCCCTGGGGAAAAGACTGTGTGCATTCACCTGATCTATGCCCCTCATGATCTTATACACCTCTGTGAGATCACCCCTCAGTCTTCTGTGCTCCAGGTTATTTAGCCTTACATCACTTATCCACTGTTAGTTAAGATCATGGCTGATCTTTTACCTCAACACCACTTTCCTGCAATCACTCCCTTTTCCCTGATTCCTTTAATATCCAAAAATCAATCCCTCTGCCTCGAACATGCTCAGGAACTGAGCCTCCACAACCCTCTTGGATAGACAACCCAGAGATTCACCACCCTCTGAGTGAAGAAATATCTCCTCATCACAGTCCTAAATGTTGGAATGTCCACACAGACCCAGCGTGACGTTGCAATCCTCATGTAACATTGCAATCCCAAACCTGCCAAATATCTTCTAACCCTCCTCCAGCTTCTATGCCATTTGGGAGCTCCAGAAACAAGAGAAATCTCTTAAAAATGCTATAAATTATCCTGAAAATCTTGTGTCATATTGCAGGAGGTCCAACTGAACATCATTAAGGTATACTGAACCATAATTACTGCTTTGCAAACTTCTCAAATTTTATATATGTGCATTTTAATTCCTTACCATAAATATTTCATATCAGGCATCGTACTTTTAAATGCATTTTTAAAAAATGTTTATTTATGATATTTCAACTTCTACCTTAATCATACGCCAATGTTCCAATCTTCATTGAATACTCTGTAAAATGTAAAAAAAGTTCAGTTAATGTTGTTGGAGAGGACACAGAAAGAACGTCTGCACTTGTGGGGAAGAGTATAACTAGAGGTTGTCAATGTAAAATGGTCACCAAGGAACTTGCAAAGTTCTTAAAAGACTTGACAGGTAAATCTTTGGAATTTTCTACTGCAGAGAACTGTGCTGTATTAGTTGTTATTCAAAACAGAAATCAACAGATTCCAAGCCACTAATGGGTGTTAATGTATCCTTTTTCCATCCTTGTTTGCTGTCTGTGAGAATCCTTTAACATGATTGATTACTGAGCCAAGTGGATGACAAGAAGCCTTCCCCCGCCAATCTTTGTCCTTGTGCAGTATCCCCTTAAATGCATCTACACGGCCTACCCCTCCCACTCCAGATATTCTCGCTTGCCCCCCCCCCCACTCCCCAACTATCGTGCAGAAGATAATGAAAGTCTGAAAGTATGTACCACCAGGCTCAAGGACAGCTTCTATCCTGCTGCTATAAGACTATTGAGTGGACCTCTTGAACAATAAGATGGACTCTTGACCTCACAATCTACCTCGTCATGACCCTTGCATGTTATTGTCTGCCTGTACTGCACTTTCTCTGTAACTGTAACACTTTAATGTGCATTCTGTTATTGTTTTCCCTTGTACTCCCTCAATGCACTGATGTGATGAAATGATCTGTATGGATGGCATGCAAAACAAAGTTTTTCACTGTACCTTGGTACACGTGACAATAATAAACCAATTACACCAGAAAGATATGGTCCTAATGCAAGCAAATAGGATTAGTGTGGATGGACTAAAAGTTCAGCATGGATGTGGTGAGCTGGAGGACCCATTTCAGTCCTGTATGACTTGATGACTTGATGATCATTAGCATCAATCACTCCCTATGGGAGTGTGTTCCACATTTTCACCACTCTTTTATGGAAAGATATTTCCTGTGAATTCCCCATTGGACTTTAGATAGAAATCAGAGCAGGAGTAGAATAGCAAGCAACAAAATCATGGAGGATCTTCTAACCCATTGTCATTGTATAATAATCCTTGATCCCATTCATGCCTCGAATCTGTTGATATCTACTTTTGAATAACAACTGATACAGCATAGTTCTCTGGGGTAGCAAATTCCAAAGATTCATCCTTCAAACCTTTTAGGAACTTCGCAAGTTCCTTAGTGACCATCTTACATTGACAACCTCCAGTTATACTCCTCCCCACAAGTGGAAGCTTTCTCTCTACATTCTCTCTAACAAAACCCTTCAATATTTTAAACACCTCTATCAGCCTTCTTAGGAGAAAGGGGACCCAGTATGTTCATCTTTGCCTGATACATACTCCATCGCATTTCTGGGATCATCCTTATACATCTTAGAGTCATAGAGTTGTAGAGCTATCCAGCACCAAAACAAAGTCCTTCTGCCTCACTTGTCCGTGTTGACCATCTAAGCTAGCCCCACTTCCCTGCAGATGGTCCATATCCTTCTAAACCTTTCCTATCCATGTAACCGTCCTTTGAATGTCACGGTAGTGTAGCGGTTAGTGCAACGTTATTACAGTACCAGTGAGCCAGGTTCAATTCCCACCGCTGTCTGTAAGGAGTTTGTACGTTCTCCCCGTGACTGTGTGGGTTTCCTCCGGGTGCTCCGGTTTCCTCCTACATTCTAAAGACGTACGGGTTAGGAAGTTGCGGGCGTGCTACGTTGGCGTCGGAAGCGTGGCGACACTTGCGGGCTGCCCCCAGAACACTCTACGCAAAAGATGTATTTCACTGTGTGTTTCGATGTACATGTGACTAATAAAGAAATTTTACCTTATCTTATATTATCTCTTAACTAATTGCGCCCCACTTCCTCTGGCACCATCTCCACTGCCTCTATATCCTTTTTTATAGAATGGCAACCAGAACTGTCTGCAATACTCTGTCTAGTTAAATCAATGTTCAGAACAGGTTGAGTTTAATTTCTCTATGTTTCAGTTCAATCCCTTGAGAAATAAACCCAAGTGTTTGGTTTCTTTTAGTTATGACCTTGCTAACTTGCGGTGCACCTTTTAGTGATTGGTGTATTTGCACTTTGAGATGTTGCTGTTCCTTCACTGCACCTGGTCTCACAGTTTCCAAGTAAAGTGTGACATTGCTGGTTTTCCCACCAGATTGTACTTCTTTGCACTTTCCAGTGGTGGACTTCATTCATCAATTATTAGCAAAGATTCGGCATGTTTGTCAATGTCCTCTTGTAATTGGTTGCAGTTCTCAATCCTGATGCCCACCAGAAGGGACTGTAATGGTTCCAGAAGGCTGCACACTATCTTTTCAAGGGCAGTTAGATTCATAGAGTCATAGAATCATAGATGCCCTATCCATGCTAGTCCCATTTGCCGATGTTTGGCCCATATCCCTCCATACCTTTCCTATCCATGTACCTGTCCAAAAGTCCTTTAGATGTTGTATTATACCTGCCTCAACCACTTTGTCTGAGGAGCCTGAGGGCACGTATCACCAGGCTCAAGGACAGCTTCTATCTCACTGTGATAAGACTATTGAACAGTTCCCTTATACGATGAGATGGACTCTGACCTCATGATCAACCTTGTTGTGACCTTGCACCTTATTGCACTGCACTTTCTCTGTAGCTGTGACACTTTACTCTGTACTGCTACTGTTTTTACCTGTACTACCTCAATGCACTCTGTACTAACTCAATGTAACTGCATTGTGTAATGAATTGACCTGTACGATCGGTATGCAAGACAAGTTTTTCACTGTACCTCGGTACAAGTGACAATAATAAACCAAAACCAATACAGCACGGAAACAAGCCCTTCAGCCCAACTCATCCATGCCGACCAAGATGCCCCATCCAAGCTAGTCCCATTTGCCCGTGTTTGGCCCATATTCCTCTATACCTTTCCTATCCATGTACCTGTCCAAAAGTCTTTTAAATGTTGTTATTATACCTGCCTCAATCACTTCCTCTGACAGCTCATTCTATATATGTACCACCTCTGTGTGAAAAGGTTGCCCCTCAGGTTGCTATTAAATCTCTCCTCTCTCACAAACCTATGCCATCTAGTTCTTCCCCAACCCTGTGAAAAAGACTGAGTGCATTCACCTTATCTATACCCCTCATGATTTTATACACCTCTATGAGATCATTCCTCAGTCTCCTAAGCTCCAAGGAATAAAGTCCTAGCCTGCTCTACCTTTCCCTTTAAGTCAATCCCTCAGGACCTGTAAATGTCCTCATAGATCTTTTCTGCACTCTTTCAAGCTTAATTACATCTTTCCGATTGCAGGGTGACCTGTAATGGATTGGCAAGAAATGCCTGTGACACCTAGATTCCAAAAAAAGAATAACTTAAAAAGGATCTTCTGAATATACACCATTTCCAAAGCCATTTGTAGTTCAGCTTCCAGAGTTTGGTAAAACCATAGATGCTTCTTACTTTTGCCTTTTCCCTCAAGGATGGGTTCTTCAGTCTCCAGTCAGCCACTTCCAACCCCTCACCTTCCCAAGCAATTGACTTTCAGGTTCCACAGCAACTCAAGTCACGGACACTGAATGGAGTATTGTTGCCAGAATAGCGGTGATTGAACTCAGAACTTCTCCACAGTTTTACAAGGGTTAGGGCTGTGATAGAGAGATGTAGGTGTGGGAGTGGACGTGGGGGCTGCACATTGGCTTTTGGGTTAAAAACCTGCCTTCAAAAATCACGTCTTATGACTATCCAATTAATTCTGCCAAACTAGCTTGTTCACCGCTTTACTGGAGCACCATTATTAATTGAGATGTTTTACAACAGAGTAAAGTAACAGAAGAGACATAATGACACCTCTGTGTTAAGGCTAACTTTTGGAAAATTGGACTGTTTTAATTTAGCCTGACATCTATGTACACTTCCATTTCATTGTAGTTCACTTTTCAATGATTGTCATTAGCTTCCCTATAAACGCATTCCTATGGGGAGATCAAATAAGGATAGTTATCAGTGTTGCTTACATATCTAACTTGTATTTTAATCTATTATCTATAATTTATAAACCCACTGTCATGTAATATTTATTTAAGTCCATTACTCAACTCTTAAAAGCTGCTTACAGGAGATATCAATAAAGGAATTCACTCCCTACTGAGAAAAGAAAGAGATGCATTTATATTATGCTCTTCATGATGTCTTAAAACACCTTACAACCAATCGGCTGATGTTTTTCCTGCACTACACTTCAATGGCTGTGGGTTAATTTGTGTTGTCCTAAAAGGTGCTACATAAATTCATCTTAGTAGGTGCAAGTAATCACAGGAAACAGATCGACTGGAAGTTGAACTAACCGCCCACAAGGTGGGTGTTGGTTTATTAGAGTCATAGAAACAGGCCCTTCTGCCCAACTCATCCATGCCGACCAAGATGCCCATCTGAGCCGATCATATTGGCCCACATTTGACTCAGATCCCTCTCCTGATGCAGGGTTTCGACCCCAAGCGTTGACAATTTCTTTCCCTCGCGCAGGTGCTGTTCGACCCGCTGAGTTCCTCCAGCAGATAGTTTGTTGCAACAAATTCCAGCATCTGCAGTCTCCTCTGTCCATTTCAAACATGATGATCATTGGCCAATGGGGAGAGAGTTGGGAAGCTGGAGTAACCTAAGTCCATTTTTGGCAGGTCTGGATATGATTGGGTTGAACTTCCTCCAACCGTGATGTAAATCTCTATGATCCCTTGAATGCTGTGCAAGGATGTTGGAAAATCAGCCAATCTTTCTGTTCCTGATCACTCCAGAGTGAGTGAGTGAGTGTGTGTGTGTGTGTGTGTGTGTGTGTGTGTGTGTGTGTGTAAAATCAGTGCCAGCTGGACATCAGTGGGACCCAGCTGTGCAATGGCTCCTGAAATGAGTGCTTTGCTCACACACTCTCTGCAGCCCCTCACGTGTGAAATGGTTCCGTCAGCTGAGAAGCCCAAGAGTTGGTTTAATTACGTACTCTCAGAGTGTTGAGCGTGCTGCTGGTAAGATCTGTGTATTTATTGTTCACGACACTCTAATGGGAGGGCTCCCACTTTGGGCGCAGGTCACAGGCCAGAATCAGGCACTGTATGTGTAAGATTGTCCAACAAATCTCAGAGAATTCAGGCAAAACTTCTTTATCCAGAGAAGTCATTAAAACAAAGGCTTGACTCCCTTTGCAAGGCTTGCTGTTGGTTTATTATCTTCACATGTACCGAGATACACTGAAAAGATTTTGTTTGTGTGCTATCGAGACAGATCATGCCATACATAAGTACATCGAGGTAGTGTTAAAAATCAACAGAATGAAGAACATAGTGTTACAGTTATAGGGAAAGTGTAGTGCAGGTAGACAATGAGGTCATGATGAGGTAGATTAGGAGATCAAGTGTTCACCTCTTAGTGCATGAGAGGTCCATTCAAGAGTCTGACAACAGCAAGATAGAAGCTGTCCTTGAGCCAGGTGGTAGGTGCTCTCAAGCTCTTGTATCTTCTGTCCATTGGGAGGGGGGAGAAGAGATAATGACCAGGGTGGGAGGGGTCCTTGATTATGTTGGCTGCTTTCCTGAGGCAGAGGGAAGTGTAGACGGAGTCAATGGAGGGGAGGCTGGTTTGCGTGATGGACTGGGCTGTGTTCACAACTCTGCAATTTCTTGCAGTGTTGGGCAGAGCAGTTGTCATACCAAGCTCTTGATGCATCCGGATAGGATGCTTTCTATGATACGTCTGTAAAATTAGGGTCATGATGAATTTTCTAAGCCTTCTGAAGTAGTAGAGGCACTGGTGAGCTTTCTTGGCTGTACCATCCCCATGGATGGACCAGGACAAATTGTTGGTGATATTTCTATCAAGGAACTTGTAGGCTTGGAGACAAGTGTCAGCCAGATAGGTTAATGGTGGTAGATTTCCTTCTCTGAATGATTTCCTTCTCACTATGAGTGATTAGCTGGGTTTTTAAGACATTCTAACTATTATTCTCTATAGCTGCTGCCACAAATTATTTTTCCTCATTGTTTTTTTCATTCTCATTGTTTTTTTTTTCTTTGTCTGCTTCCACCTATCATCCACTCATAGTTTTATAAACTTCTATAAACCTTTATCAGGTCTCATCTCAACCTCTGACGCTCTTTCGAAAACAGCCCAAGTTTGATCAACCTCTCATAACTCACACCCTCTAATCCAGGCAGCATCCTGATAAACGTCTTCTACACCCTCTCCGAAGCTTCCTGTAACGGGGTGAGCAGAATTGAATGCAATAGGATGCAATTCCTAATTATGTGACGTCCTTGTTAATATTTGAGGTTTCAGATCTTAGTTAGGTCCCCCTAGTCACTCTTCTGCCAGACATACCTTCTCTTATTCAAGACCCATTACCACCCTCTTTCATTCAGGACGCCTCTTTGTGTTCATTCGATCTCTCCTGTTATCTGCACTACCATGGACTTTCTCCTTAGTTCTTCCTGACCCCTCTCTATACTCTGCAACCAATAACTCACTTCATTCCTAGTTTTTCTTCAGTTCTAATAAAAGGTCATTGACCTGAAGCATTAACCCAGTGTCTATCCACAGATGGTACCTGACCTGTTGAGTATATCACTGTTGGTTTTACTGTTGTTTATGTAGGGAGGTTGTTGTAGCCCTCAGCCATAGTAATCTCAGCAAAAGTCAACCAAGGACAAGAAATGGCCTGTGAATAATAACACAGAACATAGAACACAGAACAGTACAGAACAGGAACAGGCCCTTCAGCCCACAATATTGTGCCAAACTAATTAAGCTAATGACACCTAATCCCTTCTGCCTGCATGCGGTCCATACCCCTCCATTTTCTGCACATTCATGTGCCTATCTAAGAGCCTCTTAAACGCCTCCATCGTATCTGCCTCCATCACCACCCCTGGCAGTGCATTCCAGGCACCCACCACTCTGTGTAAAAAAAAAACTTGCCCTGCACATCTCCTTTGAACTTAACCCCTCTCACCTTAAATGCATGCCCTCTAGTACAAAATATTTTGACTCTGGGGGGAAAAAGATTTGACTCTCTGTCCAATCTATGCCTGTCATAATTTTATAAACTTCTGTCAGGTCTCCCCTCAGCCTCTGTTGCTTCAGAGAAAACAACCCAAGTTTGTCCAGCCTCTCCTTATAGCACATGCCCTCTAATCCAGGCACCATCCTGGTAAACCTCTTCTGCACCCTCTCTAAAGCCTCCACATCTTTCCTAGAATGGGGTGACCAGATTTGAATGCAATACTCCAGATGAAGCCTACCCAGAGTTTTATAAAGCTGTAACATAACTTCCTGGCTCTTTGGTATTGATATTGGTTTATTATTGTCACTTGTACTGAGGTACAGTGAAAAGCTTGTCTTACAAACTGATCATACAGGTCAATTCATTACACAGTGCAATTACATTAAGTTAGTACAGAGTGCATTGATGTAGTACAGGTAAGAACTATAACAGTACAGAGTCAAGCGTCACAGCTACAGAGAAAGTGCAGTGCAATAAGTGCAAGGTCACAACAAGGTAGATCGTGAGGTCAGAGTCCATCTCATTGTATAAGGGAACTGTTCAATAGCCTTATCACAGTGGGGTAGAAGCTGTCCTTAAGTCTGGTGGTATGTGCCCTCAGGCTCCTGTATCTTCTACCCGATTGAAGAGGAGAGAAGAGAGAATGTCCCGGGTGGGTGGGGTCTTGAACTCAATACCTCAACTAATAAAGGCAAGCTTGAAAGAGACTGTACAACACTCCCAGTTCTAGATGACCAATGGTGTGAATGCATATCTTTCTGTGCAAATTCTTATATAAATCCATCAGTATATGAGACCTTATATATTGAGTATAATATGTTATCCAGCCACAGACTTTAACAATATGAGAACCAGTTTTACAAGATCAAAAGTAGGTTTTTTTTCACAGTGAGTGGTGGGTGCCTGGAACGCACTGCTGGGGGTGGTGGTAGAGGCTGACACAATAGGAACATTTAAAAGACTCTTGGATAGGCACATGGATGTAAGAATAACGGAGGGTTATGGGCTGTGTAGGAGGGAAGGGTTAGATTGATAGTGGGGTAGGTTTATATAGGTCTGCACGACATTGTGGGCTGAAGGGCCTGCACTGTGCTGTACTGTTCGCTGTTCAAATGCCCAATGGTCTCAGTGATGCAGGATTTAATGCTGCCGCTGCCTCATAGCTCCAGAGGCACAGGTTCGATCCTGACCTTGGACGTTGTCCGTGTGGAGGTTGTATGTTCTCCCTGTGATCCTCTAGGTTTCTCCCGGGTGCTCCAGTTCCCTGGTAATTACTCCTTTGTGTGGGTCAGTGAAAATAAGGTGGGGGGTGCAGGTTATAAAAATGAGCCCAAGGTAGGTGAGGCTAGTACACTGAGATCTTTCAGGTTGCTGGAGACACAAGAGATTGCAGATGCTGGAATCTGGAGCAAAAAAACAATCTGCTGGAGGAACTCAGGAGGTCGAGCAACGTCTGTGGATGGAAAGGGGTAGTCAGGGTTTCGGGTCAAGATCCTGCATCAGGATAGACATTGCAGGGTCTTGATCAACCTGAGACACCGAGCATCCTAGATGTTGCTTGACCTGCTGCGTTGTTCCAGCAGTTTGCTTTTTGCTCATTTAGGTCGCTGTTAGGGGTGAAGTCTCAGGAATGGGTGTAAATAAATGGCTGAAGGAGTCTTCATCACCTGAATCACCCTCTGAAATCCAAAGCCAAGTTTGGTAGCACAGTGGTAGTGATCAGATTAGCAGCCTGAGTTTGAGTCCCAAATTTAAATGGTTTATTTTATAGTGTCATAATCGTGGTCATGAACTACAAGAGTGTTATAGAGGCACAAAGTTATACAGCATGGAAGCGGGCTCTTCACCACAATTCGTTCATGCTGACCAAGTTGCCATCTGAGGTAGTCCCATTTGCCTGCGTTTGGCCCATATCTTTCTTAACCTTTCCCATCTATGTACCTGTCCAAATGTCTTTTAAATGCTGTAATTATATTGGCTTAACCACTTCCTCTGGCAGCTCATTCTATATACACCACCCTCTAGGTAAAGAAGTTGCCCCTCAGGTCCTTTTTCTTTCCCCTCTCACTTCAAACCTATGCCCTCCAGTTTTGGATGTCCCTTCCCTGGGGAAAAGACTTTTGCTATTACCTGTGCATTACCTGTGCATTAAACATCTGTAAGGTCACTCAGCCTCCGACGCTCCAGGGAAAAAAGTCCCAGCTTATCCAGCATCTCCTTTTAACCCAAACCCTCCAGACCTGGTAACACCCTCATAAATCTTTGGAATTGGAATTGGTTTATTATTGTCATATGTACCGACGTACAATGAAAAATGTCTTGCATCCCATTCTTACAGATCAATTCATTACACAGTGCATTGAGGTAGTACAAGGTAAAACAAGAACAGAATGCAGAATAAAGTGTTACAGTTACAGAGAAAGTGCAGGCAGACAGTAAGGTGCAAGGTCATAATGACGTAGATTGTGAGGTCAAGAGTCCATCTTATTGTACGCAGGACTGTTCCATTGTCTTATAATAATGGGATAGATGCTGTCCTTGAGCCTGGCTCAGGCTTTTGTATTTTCTGCCTGATGGTGAAAATCTTTTTTACCCTCTCTAGTTTAGTGACATCCTTCCTGTAGCAAGACAACCAGAAATGTACACAGTACTCCAAATGTGGCCTTACCAACAACTTGTACAGTTGTAACATGACGTCCTGACTCCTGCACTCAATATTCTGACCGATAAAGGCAGGCGTGCCAAACAGCTTCATCACCACCCTGTCTACCTGTGTCACCACCTATACTGCCTATTTGCACCTCCAGGTCTCTGTTCTACAACATGCCTAAGGGCCCTACCACTTATTGTATAAATGTTATAAATACCCATCTTCACAGGAAAGAGTTCTGCCAATGTTCCCCATTCTAGCTGATATGTCAAGTGCCCTCTGAAATGACCAACCAGGTCCGTCAGTTCACGGGGAATTCAGGGTATGGTTGTTAATGCTAGCCTTGCCACTGATATCTGCTTCCTGTGAAAGACTCAGTGCGGTGGGAGGGGCTTGCTTCAATTGGTCGAGCTACCCCTTGGGAAACCGAACCAATCAGGTTGAGTGACCTGTGATTGGCACCAGTGACGTCAAATCCATGGGGGAAGTATGTGGATTGGACTGTCTATCACCTTCACTTGAAATAGCCCCAAACCTTCTGATTCTGGCCTTCATTCCTAACCTGTTCTGTGTGCTCAAGATAGTCAGTGCATTGCTCTGTGTTCAAGATCTTTGCTTCAAGCAGGCAACTATTACCTGCTCATCTTGCTGAAATCTGTAATTGGGTATCCCTGTCTACTGGGAAATTATTGTCTGCAAACAAGAATGTCCCCTCTCTGTAATTACGCAGAACTCTCGCTTGCTAAATGTAACATGTACCATGGCAGATTAGCTTGCCTGAAAGAAAAGTACTTGCCTTTACCTTTGATTCCCTGGATCTGAAAGACAACAATAATTTAATAAGTACCTACCACATCTCCAAGTCAGGATAATGCAATTCTGCAGTGTAATTTGTAGATGGTGCACTCTGCAACCAGTGTACTGCTGTTATAAGGAATCAAAGCTTGGGGTAGTGGATGGTTTTGAGGTCCTCAAAGGTATTAAATAAAAGCCACACATTTACTTCTCCTTTCTCTTTCCACATAATCAAACAAATATAGAAAGGCCGACCTTATAGAAATCTTTAAAATTACAAGAGGCATAGATAAGGTGGATGGTAACAGTCTTTTCCCCCAGGGTAGGGGAGTCCAAAACATGGGGACGTAGATCTAGGTTGAGGGGGGAAAGATTTAAAAGGGATCTGAGGGGCAACTTCTTCACGCAGAGGGTGGTGAGTGTGTGGAACGAGCTGCCAGAGGAAGTGGGTGAGGCAGGTACAACAGCATCATTTAAGAAGCATTTGGATAGGTACGTGGAAGGGCAGGGTTTGGAGGGATATGGGCCAAATGCAGGAAATTGGGACTGGTTGGGTGGGCACCATGGTCGGCATGGACTGGTTGGGCCGAAGGGCCTGTATCCATGCTGTATTGCTCTATGACGCTATGACTCTGAGGGTGACACAGTGGCGCAACTGGTAGAGCCTCTGCCTCACAGCACCAGAGACCTGGGTTCAATCCTGACCTCGGGTGCTGTCTATGAGGAGTTTGCACATTCTCTCTGTGACCACGTGAGCTTCCTCTGGGTGCTCAGGTTTCGTCCCACACAGATGTGTGAGTTAGTAGGTTAAACGACTCTGTAAATTGCCCCTAGTGTGCAGGTGAGTGGTAGAATCTGGAGGAGAGGAGGGAGTTGATGAGAATGTGAGGAAAATAAAAGGAAAATGGGATTAACATAGGATTAGTGTAAATAGTTGGTTGTCAGTGAGTCAAAGGACCTGTTTCTGTGCTGTAACTCTCTATGGAACTCTCTATGGAATCCTCCGGGTGCTCCGGTTTCCTCCCACATTCCAAAGACATACGGGTTAGGAAGTTGTGGGATGCTGCTATGTTGGCGCTGGAAGCGTGGCAACACTTGCGGGCTGCCCCCAGAACACTCTATGCAAAAGATGCATTTCACTGTGTGTTTCGATGTACATGTGACTAATGAAGATATCTTATCTATCTTATTTTACAGTGACAGAGAAAGTGCAGTGAGGGTAGACAATAAGGTGGAAGGGTCACGACAAGGTAGATTGTGAGGTCAAGAGTTCATCTTCATCGTACAAGAGGTCCGTTCAAGATCTTACAACAGCGGGATAGCTTGAGCCTGGTGGTGCACGTTTTCAAGCTTTAATATCTTCTACACGATGGGGGGGGAGAAGAGTGTCTGAGGTGGGTGGGGTCTTTGATTATGTTGGCTGCTTCTCTGAGGCAGTGAAAAGTACAGACAGAGTCCATGGACGGTGGCTGGATTTCATGATTGACATGTGTCCATAATTCTCTGCAATTTCTTGCGGTCTTGGGCAGAGCAGTTGCCATACCAAGCTGTGATGCATCTGGGTAGGATGCTTTCTATGGTGCATTGATAAAAAGTGGTGAGGGTCAGTGGGGACATGCCGAATTTCCTTAGCCTTCTGAGGAAGTAGAAGCACTAGTGTGCTTTCTTGGCCACAGCATAAGTACTGGAATGAAAGGTTACAACGTTAATGCCTCAACTGAGAGGGCTTTCCTATCATGATAAATGAAGCCTTAGGAGCTCCCTGATGGCTCCACTAGTCAAAGCAATCAATCCCAAAATCGGGCTGTGAGTTCCCTCTCTCCTGATGTCCAGTGGATCCCGAGGCAGCAGGACTTCAGACCTAGAACAATACAGCACAGGAACTGGCCCTTTGGCCCACGATGTCTATGCCAACCATGATGCCAATTTAAACTGCACATGATCCATATCCCTCTGTTCCCTACCTGTTCATGTCTCTGTCTCAATGCCTCTTAAACGCTGCTGCTGCAAGGACCGAAGGATTCTGCAAGCTGGTTAATTTCGATCACTGCCCACACGAGAAGAACGGAGAGGGAAGGTAGTCGGTATAAAGAGGAGAAGGGGGAGGGTTGAGACAGGGGCCAGTAGGAGATTGATGGAGCAAGAAGAGGAGAGGGATGATGGGGAGATAGAGCCAGGTGGGGGAGAGGAATGTTTGGAGTTGGAAGACAAGAGGCAAGTGGGTGATGGATGGAAGCATAAGAAATAAAGGGTAGGTGGGTCCAGGTGATGGGAGGGGAGGGTGAGGTTGGAGGGTCATTAGTCGGGACACAAAGAATTACCAGCGTTGGAATCTGATAAGTAAGGAAGGTGATAATGGGAAGCATGAGGGGAGAGATGTAGGGCAGGTGGAACCAGATGGGTGGAGGCTCGATGGTGGTGTATTGTGGAGGGTCACATGACAGCATTGCCCCCTACCTGGTCGGAAGACACACCACTGCCAATCAAGATTTGGCCCCGCCCCACCCATCAGCACACACCTGACCATTGGCCTTTGTAAGTTACCTGGGCTGAACCCCCCACCCTCCCCAGCCCTCCAGCACTATAAAGGGTGCCATATGTGCTCAGTTCTTTCTCTTTGCCAGCTTCGAGGGGCCACCCTGCTTCACTCCAGGCCGAGTATCGTGGGACGGCGCTGGAGAAATTGTTGGTGAGGTGTGCACTGTTAAAGGGTTGGGAGCGTTTTAGTTAGTGTCCCTAGTAGCATAGGGCCGTGCCTGCACTGAGTCAAGGGGTGGCGGGTATCGTATTGTTTTTCCTTGATTGTCTGTACCTAGTTCGTTGTGTGTGTGTGTGTGTGTGTGTGTGTATTTTACCCCTGTTGTGATTTTCCCATACTCACTATAAACCATGTGCACGTGTGTGTGTTTTCCCCGTTACCATTTTGCCACGCTCGTCTTTTGTAAATATATCATTCACTGCCAGACTGTGTTCAGAGTCCTTGATTTTGAGACCCCAAACCTGTTTCCTCACTCACAACAGGTGGGTGAAGTGTGTGCATAGTTGGTGGATGGAACCAAGAGGGGGAGAGGGGCTGGAGGAGGGGGTTGAGGTTTGGGGCAAAGCAGACAAAAGTGGGAGCACTGGAGGGAGATTAGGAGACAGGAGCAAAAACAGATGGTGAGGATTACCTGAAATAGGAAAATTCATTGTTCATCCCACTGGGTTGGAGACTACCCCAGGTGGTTATTCCTCGAGTTTGTGCAAACTAAAGGACCAAGAGTGAGTCAAGCAGCATCGATGGAGGCAAAAGGGATGTGTCAACATTTCGGATTGAGACCCTGCATCAGGACTAATTCTAGAAACATAGAAAAACTACAGCACAATTCAGGCCCTTCGGCCCACAAAGCTGTGCCGAACATGTCCCTACCCTAGAAATTACTAGGCTTACCCATAGCCCTCTATTTTACTCAGCTCCATGCACCTATCTAACAGTCTCTTGAAAGACCCTATCGTATCAGCCTCCACCACCGTTTCCGGCAGCCCATTCCACGCACTCACCGCTCTCTGAGTAAAAAACTTACCCCTGACATCTCCTCTATATCTGCTCCCAAGCACCCTTAAACCTACGTCCTCTTGTGGCCACCATTTCAGCCCTGGGGAAATGCCTCTGACTACCTGCCCGATCAATGCCTCTCATCATCTTATACACCTCTATCAGGTCTCCCCTCATCCCCCTAATTCTATATAATACATTTAAGGTAGATATGCATGTGAGAAGGAAAGGTGTAGAAGGAGATGCTAATCGAGTTGGATTAAGTAATGAAGAAGTTTAAGCAAAGCATAATCAATGTCATATAGCTGCTGTCATTCATTGCAGCCCCAGAGCGTGCTATTCAATATTAGCGAAAGCCTCCCTGCTTTAATAGCACAAATCCTTGACAGCAGTGCTTGGCAGAAGTCTTTCAAATATCATACAGCTTTGAATAAATCAAACACAACTTGAATTATTGTACAATATTTAAAGTAGGTGCTTTTAATTCCCTATTATGCTGAATCACAACTGCTAAATAATTCCTTAATTATGGCCCCCTGTAAACACATGAAGTGATTATTTCACACTAATATCATTATGATCCCTTCCAACCTCTGCTGTTTGTCTGTAATGTAATTTCACTTTTTAAAAAGAAAATTGAGTTTTACTTATATTGCAAAGAATAAATACATGATTGTGAATGAGTTGGAGGCAGCAATTTACTGCGGAAAAAATGAACATTAGGTCAATCGAATCTGTAAACAGATTATTATTTCACCAAACTATAATGCTGGAATTCAACAGTAAACAGTTTGAGCTGTATGTTCCTCGTTTTTGATTTCAATTCACTTGCATTTAATTTGGATTTTTTTTTGTGCTTTATCCTCCAACGCAGCATGTACAGTTTCATTTATTTTCTTAACACCATTCCCCTTTCCCCTTCCAGTCCCTCTGATGACTCGCACTGTGATGGGACATGAGGTCAGAAATTAAGCACTTACCACGTCCCATCACCACAAAGAGGTGCATGTAAGTTACTTCTGAAGAGCGTTAGAGGTGAGAGGAATGGTCAACCCTGACATAGCAAAACTCTGAAAATAAGAAATGGTATGGAGTACATTCTGATTGACACACAGCAGATTGCAGATGCTGGAATCTAGAGCAACAAACAAGATGCTGGAGGAACTCACCGGGTCAGGCAGCATCTGTGAAGGGAAATGGACAGTCGACGTTTTGGGTCGAGACCCTTCATCTGGACTGAGCACAGAGGGGAGGCAGCCAGTATAAAGATGTGA
Source organism: Pristis pectinata (assembly GCF_009764475.1). Taxonomy (NCBI): domain Eukaryota; kingdom Metazoa; phylum Chordata; class Chondrichthyes; order Rhinopristiformes; family Pristidae; genus Pristis; species Pristis pectinata. The sequence goes on along the minus strand of NC_067407.1, from coordinate 7,141,982 downwards.
GGGGGATAGGCGATAGGTGGATCCAGGTGAGGAGGGGTGATGGGCAGATGGAGGAGGGGAGGGTGGGAATAGCGACAGAGGCTGGGAGGTGACAGGTGGAGATGACAAGGGCTGCAGATGATGGAATTTGATGGGAGAAGAAGGTGGACCATAAATAAGGGAAGTTTTGTTAGTAGCTGCACAAGCTCGATGGGCTCCTTCCATTCTCTGATTCTGAGTTCAGGTAAGTAAGTTGGCCTGAAATTCAACCGATCACCCAGAACTGGTCAAACTCCAAGGCTTCCCTGGTATACATGTGGACCCATGCTCTCTGAAGTTGGGAAGAATGAGAGATGTTTTCACTGCAAGGTGTAACGTTCGTGTGTGGCTTAGCAATACGACTGCTGAGAGGCTGTTTCATCTGGCTGGGGAAATCCGAACCAGAGGATCTAACCACCTCAGAAAGAGTCGTCCACTTAGAAGTGAGATGGGAAAATAGTTCTGCACTCAACTGGTTGTGACGCATATGAATACTCCACCTCCGAGGACTGTGAATGTTCAATCATTCAGTACATTCAAAAATAAGATTGATGAAGTCTTAGACACGAAGAGAATCTGGGGATTGTGCAGAAAAATGTTAAGTGGAAAGTGATTCATAATATTGAATGATAGAGCAGGATTAATGGGTTGTATGGTTTATTCTACACCTATTTCTTAAATCCTCAATACATTGAAGCTCTCAAATCTATGAAATTCTTCTTATCAACTTTTCCTATTTTAAACCCCTATCACCACATTTATAATAGAAATTGCCTGCACAAGTTTGAGGGGCTGTATTTATGTCAACCCCCAATGGTGGTTCTCGAGGACCAACAATGGTGAGAGGGTGTAATTATAAGGTAAGTTATGTGTGGGCAGCTTTCATTATTAATGTGAACATAGGGCTTTATAGTGAAAATATATAAAAAAATGAAGGCAGCTGTATGTGTTTGAACTGTCAGTAAATCACGTCCATGTGCCCCAGTGTAACTGCCCTCTCCTCCTTCACCCCATCAACTAATTCGAGCTCAGCTACAGTGTGCTTGGTCATGACTCTCTCCCGTGTATTGCTGTAACAGATCTACTGGCTCACGTTCATACCCTTTTTGGCAAAAGATGCCTCAGTGTGCTCGATGGAAAACAGAAGTTGTCTCACAGACCAGTGGACCAATATGTGACTGCAATCAATGCCAGTAAATCAGATCATAGAATCATAGAGCAATACAGCACGGATACAGGCCCTTCAGCCCAACCAGTCCATGCCGACCATGGTGTCCACCCAGCTAGTCCCAGTTTCCTGCGTTCTGCCCATATCCCTCCAAGCCCCGCCCCTCCATGTACCTATCCAAGTGCCTCTTAAATGTACCTGCCTCACCCACTTCCTCAGGCAGCTCGTTCCATATACTCAGCACCCTCTGTGTGAAAACGTTGCTCCTCAGGTCCTTTTTAAATCTTTCCCCTCTCACCCTGAACCTATGCACCCTTGTTTTGGACTCCCCTACCCTGGGGAAAAGACTGTTACCGTCCACCTTACCTATGCTTCTCATAATTTTATACACCTCTATAAGATCACCCTCATTTTCCTGCGCTCCAAGGAATAAAGACCTAGCCTGGCCAACATCCCCCTATAACTCAGGCCCTCTATTCCTGGCAACATTCTTGTAAATCTTTTCTGCACTCTTTCCAGTTTAACCACGTCTTTCCTATAACAGGGTGACCAAAACATATGCCAAAAGAAGGCATATAGTGTATTGTCCTTCATCAATCAGGGAATTGAATTTAGGAGCCGAGAGGTATTGTTGGTCCCTGGTCCGACCCCACTTGGAGTATTGCGCTCAGTTCTGGTCACCTCACTACAGGAAGGATGTGGAAGCCATAGAGAGGGTGCAGAGGAGATTTACAAGGGTGCTGCCTGGAATGCAGAGCATGCCTTATGAAAGCAGGTTGAGGGAACTCGGCCTTTTCTCCTTGGAGAGACAGAGGATGAGGGGGATCCTGATAGAGGTGTATAAGATGATGAGAGGTATTGATAGGGTAGATAGTCAGAGGCTTTTCCCCAGGGCTGAATTGGTGGCCATGAGAGGACATAGGTTTAAGGTGCTGGGGAGTAGATATAGAGGAGATGTCAGGGGTAAGTTTTTCACTCAGAGAGCGGTGAGTGTGTGGAATGGGCTGCCGGAAACGGTGGTGGAGGCTGATACGATAGGGTCTTTCAAGAGACTGTTAGATAGGTACATGGAACTGAGTAAAATAGAGGGCTATGGGTAAGCCTAGTAATTTCTAGGGTAGGGACATGTTTAGCACAGCTTTGTGGGCCGAAGGGCCTGAATTGTGCTGTAGTTTTTCTATGTTTCTATGTTTCTAAAACAGTACACAGTATCCAAGTGCGTGCTCACCAAGTGGAACATAATATCCCAACTCCGTAGGTCTATCTTTTCCATTGCACTCCTTACTTCATTGTATAAGTCCTACACTGGTTTGACTTTCCAAAATGCATCACCTCACACTTATCTGTATTGAACTCCATTTGCCACTTTTCGGCCCACTTCCCTAACAGATCAAGATCCCCTGTAATCTGCGATAACTTTTTTCACTCTATCATATTGATTGTGGAAGTTTACGCATACTGGCTGTTGCATTTCATCATCTGAAAAATGAACGTCCATCGAAAGTTTTACAGAACTTTGAGACATAGAATTACAGAACAGTTACAGCATCCTAAAGTTGTAGAAGATGCTATATAAATGCAAACCTTTTTTTAAAATTCTTCCAAGATTGTTGAACTGATTGAGTCCCCACTTTAATTGGAAACCTATTCTTTCCACAGTTATATTTTTTATGGAGAGTTTAATGCAGATGAAATCTTTATCTTTTCAGTTGCTGGCCTCAAGCAGTCACGGCTCTCTCTGAATGAGCAATATAATTAAAATCTTTACAAAAATTGCAGCATCAGTCACGGCAAAGAGTGAGTGACTTATTTTGCAGTCATTTCATTGGGAAATAGTTCATCCGGAATCTTTCTCCCGGGAGAACTCTATCAGCTCAGAGTTAACCTCTCTTATTGTCATTTTCATGGAAGGCAGACGAAAACTGATATTAACAGAAACCCACTCACGGTATAATTAGTCACAGTTAGTAAATGAATTATTAAAACTGTTATGATTCAGAGTGTATGTTTCTGAATGAGGAGCCAGATTGCGCAGGTTCATGTATCTCGACAAATAACAAGTTGAATTAAGGGTATCTGTCAACCATTCAGGCAGCGAAGTGACCTTGACATGTGAACAAATCCTGTTTGGTCTTGTGCCTGCAATGGCTCAGTAAGTCAGACTCAACCCTAAAGCTGTAGTGTTCAAGTCCCACTACAATGTCCTGGCCACAATGATCTAGGCTGGTGCTTCAGTGGAACATTACATTGATGGAGCTGCTAACTTTCAAATAAGATGCTAAACCAAAGATCTCACTGCTCATAGAGTCATAGAGAGCTAGATCACAAACACAGGCCCTTCAGCCCATCGACTCTGCACTGACCATCAGCCACCATGTTTGGGAGCAGCTACTTTCCTGCAACCATCAGGTTCTTGAACCACTCTGCGCAACCCTAACCCTAACCCTACCTCAGCAAGGAAACACTATAGACTACCTCTTGCACTACCATGGACTTGTCTTCGATAGTGTCTTAGTTCAAAAAAGGTTTGTAAGTTTTTTTCTACTGAATGGTATAAATCTACGTATAATTTATATGTAAATTATATTTGGTGTGTTTTCTGTACCTATGTGTCTGTGATGATGCTGCAAACAAATTCATAATTGTACTGTACCTCACTGTACTTGTTCACAGACAATAAACTTGACTCGACTTGACTTACACTAATCCTTAACTAATTAGTCTCCCCCCAGTCTCATCAGCTCCCCCCAGATTCTACCGCTCATCTGCACTCCAGGGGCAATTTAAAGTCACCAATTAATCTGTCAACCCACCTATCTTTGGGATGTTGGAGGAAACTGTGGCAGCCAAGAGAATCCACGCAGTCAGAAGAAGATCATGCAAACTCCATGCATATAGCACCCAAACTCAGGATTGAACCTGGGTCTCTGAAGCTGTGAGGCAACGGTTCTACTAGCTGCGCCACTCTGTCATCCTTGTGTAGATTGATGTGACAGATCCTCTGGCAGTCTTCTGAAGAAGAATGGAGTTATTCTTCGTATTCCTCAATCCACTGTCACAGAATCAAATAACTTGGTCACAGTCCCATTGTTTGAAACACACATGCACAGAATGGCTACCATCTACACTACTCTAAAGGTACGCCATTCCTTTTAGGATGCAATGAAAGAACGGTCATGATAGGCCAGCATTCATTTCCATCCCTGATCGATCCTGAACTAAGGGGATGCTTGAGAGTCAACCACATTGGTGGATCTAGAGTCACATAGAAGCCACATAGGGTGTAGACAAAGAATTTCCATCTCTGTATGACATTAGCAAACCAAAGGCTTTTTAAAAAATTCACCTCTATTACTGAACAAGCTTTAGATTTCAAATTTATTTAACTACTTGAATTTTAATTCCCCAGCTGCTTTGGCAGGATTTGAACTCAGACTTCCAAATTAGTAATTCAGGCCATTGGTTGCTAATCCAGTAATTCGGGAAGCATGTTGACCATAAATAAGGAGAATTTCATCTTTCTGTTGCAGATCTGTCCCTGCTAATCATATCAATGACCCATACAAGTTGATCAATTATCAGTAGAATCCTGGAGTACTTTTGGCATGCCAGCCGTGATATCAAATTGCCCTGTCTTCCTCAAAAAGTTCCAACCTTCTTTGTCGGCGACATTGAACAGTCCATGTTCCAAGCACCCCAACTCTTTTTCTGCTATGTTGATGACTGCATTGTGGCTGCTTCCTGCACCCGTGCTGAGCTCATCAATTCCATCAACTTTGCCTTCAACTTCCACCCTGCCCTCGGATTCACTTGGTCCATCTCCAACACCTCACTCCGCTTTCTCGATCTCTCTGTCTCCATCTCCGGAGACAGATTAACTACAGACATCTTCTACAAACCCACTGACTCCCACAGTTACCTTGACTACACCTCTTCCCACCCTGTCACTGACGCCATCCCCTTCTCCCAGTTCCTCTGCCTCCGCAGCATCTGTTCCCATGTTGAGGCTTTCCACTCCAGGACATCCGAGATGTCCTCCTTTTTCAGTAACCAGGGTTTCCCTTCCACCACCATCAATGCTGCCCTCACCCGCATCTCCTCCATTTCCCGCACGTCTGCCCTCACCCCATCCCCCCGCCGACATAACAGGGACAGGGTTCCCCTTGTCCTCACCTACCACCCCATGAGCCTCCGTACTCACTTATCCCCTGCCTACGTGTGCTCCTCCCCTTCCCCCCACCTTCTTATTCTGGCTTCTGCCCTCTTCCTTTCCAGTCCTGATGAAGGGTCTCGGCCCGAAATGTAAACTGTTCATTTCCTTCCATAGATGTTGCCTGACCTGCTGAGTTCCTCCAGCATTTTTTGTGTATTGCAGCCTTCCCACTGGTGGTCTTGAATCTTGGAAATCCTGATCCCAGAATGACCTCATTCATTTTCCAGGAATATATTCTTCCCTCCAGTCTCGTGAGAAAGGACCTAATAGTTTACAGTCCACCATGTATCGTTCTGATTTTCCTGTCAGAATTGACTGGTATGAGATTGTGTAATTAGTAATTGCTGGTTGGTTTGTTATTGTCACACATACCGAGATAAAGTAAAAAACTTCTGTTTTTCTGTCCTGCAGAATAAATTATTTAACTATTTCAGGCACCCAGAGACAGATCAGGTAAACAAATTATTTTAAATATTAACCCTACAGTTAACTCAAAGCCACACCCCTCCCACAACATCGTCACTTTCCAAATTGTTCCGCCCTCTGTAGGAGGTATATTACACCTACTCACAGGCAGTTGACTAAGGGTAGCATAGTGCTGCAGACAGTCTTAGCTCTGACAAGTGCAAGTTGTTGCATTTTCAGAGGGCAATTAGGATGTACACAGTAAATGATAGGGCCCTATGAACAGAGTACATAAATTCCTCAAAGTGGCAGCCCAGGTGGATAGGGTGGTGATGAAAGCATGCTTGCCTTCGTTGGCCTTGGTATAAGCACTGGAACGTCATGTTACAACTTTATAAAACACTGGTTCAGCTACACTTGGAGGACTGCGTGCTGTTCTGGTTGCCAGGAGCTGATTGCACTGGAGAGAGTGCTGAGGAGATTCACCAGGATATTGCCTGGATTGGGGCATTTCATTTAAAAGTGGAGACTGGATTGGATGGGTTTGCTTTCCTTGGAGCGGAAGAGACTGGGGGATAACCTGACAGAGGTATATAAAATTATGAGAGGCACAGATATAGTGAGAATCTTGGTGGAGGTGTCTAAAACATGAGGGTATAGATATAAGGTGAGAGGTAGGAAGCTCAGAGGGATGTGATGGGGAATGTTTTCATAGTGATCTGAATCTGGAGTGCACTGCCTGAGAAGATGGTGGAGGCAAATACTCCCGCAACACTTGAGAAGTATCTAGACAAGCACTTGAATCATAAGGCTATTGACATAATACAGGTAAATGGGATTAGCATAGATGTGTGCAATGGTCAGCAATGTTTCCAAAGGACCTGTCCCTGTGCTGCATGATTCTATGAACCATGAAAGACCAATATAAACAGTGTACAGTGAGTCTTCAATCCATTTAACATGTTAGGAATAGACCAGCACATATTGACTGAATGCCAATTAAGTCAATTACTGAGGGTAGGTCTCATTAGAGTAGAACCAAACTGTTATTTCTCCCAGTTATTCTGTGCGTTAAATACATGTACTATAGGTCATAATTTAAGTAGGGTTTAAACTTCCCATGATGTTACATTAAAACTTTATCATAAATATTTCATGCAATATTTCTGCTAAGTTCAAATCCTCTGTGAGTGATGCAACTTAAGGGATTCATTAAGACTCTGTATGATACATCGTAAGGAGTTATACAATGACAAAGAGGTTTTGAAACTCTAGCATTGTGGTGTGATTATGTAAAACTTCACCAGAGGCACCCCTGATGGTTCAACTCATAATGACAGAGAGTGGCTGAGAACTGTAGTATGCACAGAATAAGCTGACTTGCAATAGCATTCTCACTTCTGTTCCAAACGTTAAGGATTCAAAAAAGATAGGTGGGTTCACAGACAGTGAAGGTGGTTGTCAGGAATTACAGAGGAATCTTGATCAGCTGGGTAAGTGGCTGAGGAACGCCAAATGGAGATTAATTCAGATAAGTGCACAGTTTTGCATTTTGGGAAGACAAATCAGGGTAGGGCTTTTGCAGTGAATGGTAGGGTCCTGGGGAGTATTGCTGAACAGAGGGATCTAGAAGTACAGGTACATGGTTCACAGGTAGATAGGGTGGTGAAGAAGGCTTTTGGCACACTGGCCTTCATCAGTCAGGGCATTGAGTATAAAAGTTGGGATGTTATGTTGCAGTTGTACAAGATGCTGGCGAGGACACATTTGGAATATTCTGTTCAGTTTTGGTTGACCTGCTAGAGGAAAGCTGCCGTTAAGCTGGAAAGAGTGCAGAAAAGGTTTATGAGGATGTTGCCAGGACTTGAGGGACTGAGTTATAGGGAGAGGTTGGGCAGGCTAGGACATTATACATTGGAATGCAGGAGAATAAGGGGTGATCTTATAGAGGTGTATAAAATCATGAGGGGCATTGATAGGATGAATGCAAACAGTCTTTTTCCCATGGGTAGGGAATCAAGAACTAGAAGGCATACATTTAAGGTGAGAAGGGAGAGATTTAATAGGAACCATAAGACCATAAGACGTAGCAGTAGAATTTGGCCGTTCAACCCATCAAGTCCGCTCCACCATTCGATCATGGCTGATTTATTTTTCCCTCTCAGCTCCATTCTCCTGCCTTCTCCTCATAACCTTTGATGCCCTCACTAATCAAGAACGTATCAGACTCCACTTCAAATATACCCAATGATTTGGCCTCCACAGCTGTCTGTGGCAATGAATTCCACAGATTCACCACCCTCTGGCTAAATAAATTCCTCCTCATCTCAGTTCTAAAGGGGCATCCTTTTATTCCAAGGTTGTGCCTTTGGATCCTAGACTCTCCCACTATTAGAAACATCCTCTCCACGTCCACTCTATCCAGGCCTTTCAATATTCAGTAGGTTTCAATGAGGTCCCCCCTCATCCTTCTAAACTCTAGTGAGTACAGGTCCAGAGACATCAAATGCTTCTCATACATTAACCTTTTCATTCCCCGGATCATGCTCGTAAACCTCCTCTGGACCCTCTCCAACGCCGGCACATCCTTCCTTAGAGATGGGGTCCAAAACTTGCTCACAATATTCCAAATGTGGTGTGACTAACCCCTTATAAAGCCTCAGCATTACATCCTTGGTTTTATATTCTAGTCCTCTCGAAATGAACGCTAACATTGCATTTGCCTTCCTGAGGGACCTGAAGGACAACATTTTCATGCAGAGGATGTTGTGTATATGGAATAAGCTAGCAGCGGAAGTGGTTGAGGCAAGTGCAATAGCAACATTTAAAAGATTCTTAGACAGATACATGGATAAGAAAGGTTTAGTGGGATATGGGTCAAACACAGGCAAATGGGACTTACTTAGATGGGCATCTTGGTCAGCACGGACAAGTTGGGCTGAAGGGCCTGTTTCCGTGACTCCAAGACTCTAGGCCCATTCCAGGCACAAAGGGAAGGCAGTATTGAGGAAGCCTGGCTGTTGTTTGGAAGGGAATTCAGGAATTGAGGGTGATGGGGAACTGACATAGGAAAAGTGATAAGGCATGGGGCAGATCAGCTGTGATCACATTGATTGGCAGGGCAGGCTTACGAGGCCGAGTCACCTACCTGTGCTTCTATGTTCACACGGACTTAAGATAAGATATCTTTATTAGTCACACGTACATCGAAACACACAGTGAAATGTATCTTTTGTGTAGAGTGTTCTGGGGGCAGCCCACAATTATCGCCATACTTCCGGCGCCAACATAGCCGGTTGTTGAGGGGTCGTATTCTGAGTGGAGGTCGGTGACCAGTGGTGTACCTCAGGGATCTGTACTGGGACCCTTACTCTTTGTGATTTTTATAACTGACATGGATGAGGAAGTGGAGGGGTGGGTTAGTAAGTTTGCGGATGACACGAAGTTTGGGGGTGTTGTGGATAGTTTGGAGGGCTGTCAGAGGTTACAGAGGGATATAGGTAGGATGCAGCATTGGGCTGAGAAGCGGCAGATGCAGTTCAACCCAGATAAGTGTGAAGTGGTTCATTTTGGTAGGTCAAATATGTTGGCGGAATATAGTCTTAATGGTAGGACTCTTGGCAGTGTGGAGGATCAGAGGGATCTTGGGGTCCGAGTCCATCGGACGCTCAAAGCAGCTGCCCAGGTTGACTCTGTGGTTAAGAAGGCACATGGTGTATTGTCCTTCATCAATCGGGGAATTGAATTTAGGAGCCGTGAGGTATTGTTGCAGCTATATAGGTCCCTGGTCAGACCCCACTTGGAGTACTGTGCTCAGTTCTGGTCGCCTCACTACAGGAAAGATGTGGAAGCCATAGAGAGGGTGCAGAGGAGATTTACAAGGATGCTGCCTGGGATGCGGATGAGGATGAGTGGGGACCTGATAGAGGTGTATAAGATGATGAGAGGTATTGATAGGGTAGACAGTTGGAGGCTTTTCCCCAGGGCTGAATTGGTGGCCACAAGAGGACATAGGTTTAAGGTGCTGGGGAGTAGATATAGAGGAGATTTCAGGGGTAAGTTTTTTACTCAGAGGGTGGTGAGTGCGTGGAATGAGCTGCCGGAAACGGTGGTGGAGGCTGATACGGTAGGGTCTTTCAAGAGTCTGTTAGATAGGTATATGGATCTAAGTAAAATAGAAGGCTATGGGTAAGCCTAGTAATTTCTAGGGTAGGGACATGTTCGGCACAGCTTTGTGGGCCGAAGGGCCTGAATTGTGCTGTAATTGTTCTATGTTCTATGTTCTATAGCGTGCCCACAACTTCCTAACCCGTACACCTTTGGAATGTGGGAGGAAACCGGAGCACCCGGAGGAAACCCACGCAGACACGGGCAGAAGGTACAAACTCCTTACAGACAGCGGCGGGAATTGAACCCGGGTCGCTGGTGCTGTAATAGCATTACGCTAACCGCTACACTACTGTGCCTGCCTGCTACACTACCGTGCCTGCACAGCACTATTGGGCACAGTGGCACTGAGCTGCTGCCTCGCAACGCCAGAGACCCAGGTTCAATCCTGACCTCGGGTGCCATCGGTGTAGAACTTGCACGTTCCTCCAGCCTCTGCGTACGTTTCCTCCAGGTGCTCAGGTTTCCTCCCATGCCTCAGAGACATGTGGGTTGGTAAGTTAATTGGCCTCTGTAAATTGCCCCCAAGTGTGTAGGTGTATGTTGGAATCCGGGGAAGCTTATGAGAATGTGGAATGGATTATAGGGAAAATCAGGAGGGGAATGGATTTGATCTGTGAGTCGGCAAAGACTTAGTGGGCCAAAATTACCTGTAAGGCACCGAACAGACTGTCCTCCAGATAGACATAAAAGTCCTTTCAAAAAAAGATCTGAGGAGTTATTTCTCATTTTCCAGGCCACTATTAAACCCTCGAGGAAAATAACTAAATATAGAGCACAGCGCAGTGGTGCAGCAGTTAGTGCTGCTGCTGCAAGGCTCTAATGACCCGGGGTCAATTCTGATCTCCTGTTTCTCCGCATGTTACCATGCGTGTTTCCCCCAGGTGCTCAAGAAGACCTGCTGGGAGATCAATTGGCCACTGTAAATGGCCCCCAACGTAGGTGGAGGTCAAAAGCATCAGAGGGGAGTTGATGGGCATGTCAGAGAGAATAGCTGATCGGGGAAATAAATGGGGATATGGGACTAAGAGCTGGGCTAGACTTGACAGGTGAATGGTCTACTCCTCTGTCACAAGGAAGTATGAAAAACAACATTGCACTTTGTGGGATCTGTCTGTGTGTAAATTTGCTGGGATATTTTCTACATAACAACAGTAAAAACATTTATAAGATAAGGTTTCTTTATTGGTCACACGTACATCGAAACACACAGTGAAATGCAGCTTTGCGTCAAGTATTCTGGGGGCAGCCCGCAAGTGTCGCCATGCTTCCGGCGCCAACATAGCACGCCCACAACTTGCTATCCCGCACGTCTTGGAATGTGGGAGGAAACTGGAGCACCCGGAGGAAACCCATGCAGTCACGGGGAGAACGTACAAACTCCTTACAGACAGCACTTGGAACTCAGCAGGCCTGCTGAGTTCCTCCAGCATCATCGTGTTTTTTTCATCTAGATTCCAGCATCTGTAGTTCTTTGTTTTTTCTACAAACAGCACTTCAGTGGCTGGCAGGAGATAAGGGTTTTGCAGAGGTTGCAAAAGGCATTATATAAATGCAAATACTCCTTCATTTCATCTGCACCAGAGAGTACAAGAGATTGGTAATTGATCTCATTTGACCTTCAGACAGGGAGTTAAAATAAGATCTGGTTCTAATGCCTGATTGCTATTGAAGGATTGCTTTTGCTTGGCACTACTAGATTCAGAGCAACCTTGAGTGAAGAGTGCATACACTCCGAGGAAAAACTTCTAGCCTGTCCAAACTCTCCCTATAACTCACTTATCCAATGTCCTATTGAAAGTCCTTATTGACTCATTTTCAACCACTCTGAGTTCCAGATCCTAGTTTGAAAATGTTTTTCCTTCCACGTTTGGCCCACATATTAACACGGACAATACATTGTCCTCTGTCTGAAATGGACCATCGTCACCTCTGGAATTTCAGCCATTACAGAAACCATTCAGGGAACAGCTGTTCACTCAGTTCAGTAAAAAACAGTCAATTAGCTCAATATCTGTCAAAGAGAAAATGTTAGAAGCTTTTTAAAGGCATTATGGCAAGGCACTTAGAAACATTCACAGCAATCAGGCAAAGTCAACCTGCTTCAGTGAAAGAGAAATCATGTTTGACCAATTTTTTTGTAGCTCTTTGAAGAAGTAACATGTGGATAAAGGGAAATTGGTGAATGTGTTATACTTAGACTTCCAGAAGACATTCGATAAGGTGCTGCATCAAAGGTTATTGCAAAGGATAAAAGCTTGTGTGTAGGAGGCAATATATTGCTATGGGTAGAAGATTGTCTGTAACAGGAGACAGAGGAGACTGTAGAAGTGGGTACAATTACAATGTTTAAAAGACATTTGGACAGGTACATGGATAGGAAAGGTTCAGAGGGATATGAGCCAGAGGCAAATAGGACTACCTTGGATGGAAATATTGGTCGGTATGGACAAGTTGGGATAAAGGGCCTGTTGTCATGGTTCCGAGTGCTGGTTCTCGATTCTGCCCCTTATCCCCACTGATGGTACCTTGTTGTGCAGCACATGGTTTCCATGCACTACTATTTGCCTAATGACACACACCTGAGTGCCATCAGGAGACCAGTACAAGAACCCTGGTTTCACAAACACTGGTTGCCAGATTATTGGTCTATCTCTGGGTATACTTTGTCTCCAGGCTGCTGAGAGTTGGTAACTTTAGAGCAGTCCTGATTTTGTGGTTTCTCCTAGAAAACCCTGTTTCTGTGTTGGGATTCCATCTCAGAGTCCTGAGACAAGTTTCCTTTGGTTCTGTGTTTTGTACTGAGGAGGCACCCTGACTCCAGTCTTGTTCTGGTGTTCTGCATTTGGGTTCTCTGTGATCTTGCTCTTTGGGTGATATTGTGATACCTGTCTCCATGCTGTATAACTCTGTAAGTCTATAAATAAGTTTTCTTCCAGTTAGCAAGATGTAAACAATGGGGATTAGTGCTGGAGCCTCCTTGTTCTACAATTTAGATAAATGGGTGAAGATATGATTGCCAAATTTGTTGATATCAGATAGATAATAGGGAAGTAAGTTGTAAAGAGGCTACAGAGAGATATAGAATGTTAAGCTAGTGGGCAAAGAGCTGGAAAGTGGAATAAAAAATGAGAACATGTGAAATTATGGCATGGAAAGAATTTTAAACAACTATTATTTGAATGGTGAGAGATTGTAAATGTTTGAGGTGCAGAGAGATCTGTGTGCCCTTTTGGGGAAATTCACAACAGGTTAGTATGGAGGTACAGCAAGTAATTAAGAAATCTAACTTTATTATGAGGGGAATTGAATGCAAACATATGACAATAAACTTGACTTTGACCATGAGGCACAGGTGCAATGACAACCTGAACCTCAAACAGTCACATTCATCTTTCATTACCAAATAAAAGGAGGCCATTTAACCCATCAAATCTGTGCTGGCTCTCAGTCCAATCCCATTTCCCCCAATTATTTCCCTGCCAGCTATTCACTCTCATGAACCCATCATTTTCCCTAGTTCTCCTGAAACCCGCCCACACTAGGACCAGTCTACAGTAGTCACTTAACCTACCAGCCTGCACATCTTTGGGATATGGGAGGAACCTAGAGCACCCAGGGGAAACCCATGCAGTCACAGGGAGAACGTACAAATTCTCAGTTCTGTTCTGGTTGTCTCATTATAGGAAGGATGTGGAAGCTTTAGAGAGGGTGGAGAGGAGATTTACCAGGCTGCTGCCTGGATTGGAGAGCATATCTTATGAGGATAGGTTGAGCGAGCTAGGGCTTTTTCTCTTTGGAGAGAAGGAGGATGAGAGGTAACTTAATAGAGGTGTACAAGATGATGATAGACATAGATCGAGTGGACAGTCAGAGACTTTTTCCCAGGGCGATAGTGGCTAACACGAGGAGACATAACTTTAAGGTGCTGGAGGAAGGCATAGGGGGATATCGGGGTAAGTTTTTTTACACAGAGAGTGGTGGGTGCATGGAACTGACTGCCTGCAGAGGTTGTGAGGGCAGATACATTAGGGACATTTAAGACACTCTTAGATAGACACATGAATGACAGAAAAATAGGGGGCTATGTGGGAGGGAGGGGTTAGATAGATCTTAGAGCAGGATAAAATGTAGGCACAACATAGTGGGCCGAAGGGCCTGTAATGCACTGTAGCGTTCTATGTTCACATAGATAACACCTGAGATCAGGATTGAACCTGGGTTATTGGAACTGTGAGGGAACGACACTACCTGCCGCACCACTGCATCGGCCCAATCACTTTTCATTCCTTCACGGGGTGCATATATCTCTGGCAAGGCCAATATTTATCATCCCTTTCTAATTGAGGAAGGGATGGTAAATGTTGTTTATCGTATTGGGGAGGCAATTAAGAGTGATTCATGTTGCTATGGGCCTGACCCACGTATAGATCAGATTAGGGTAAGGAAAGCAGATTTCATTTTTCTGAAGGACATCAGTGAAAAACTGTTAGTTTCATAGTTACCATGACTGATGCTATTTTTAAATTGATGATGAGGATTTAAATAACCCTGGCTACAATGGTGGAATTTGAATTGATGTTTCTAGATGGACTCTTGACCTCATGATCTGCCTCATCATGGCCTTGCACCTAATTGTCTGCCTGCACTGCACTTTCTCTGTAACTGTAACACTTCATTCTGCATTCTGTTGTTGCTTTTTCCCTTGTACTACCTCAATGCACTGTTGTAATGGAATGATCTGTATGGATGGCATGCAAAACAAAGTTTTTCATTGTACCTCAGTACTTAAACATAGACATATAGAACAGTACAGCACTGAACAGGCCATTTGGCCCTTGATGTTGTCCCAGTCTTGATGCCAAGTTATACTGAATGTCCTCTTCCTGTGTATCATCCATATCCCTCCATTCCCTTCATATTCATGTGTCTATCTAAAAGCCTCTTAAGCTCCACCAAACTTCCTACTTCCACTACTATCCCTGGTGACCCATTCCAGGCACCCACCACTCTGCATAAAAAAACTTGCCCCTCACACTGTCTTTAAACTACCACCCCCCCACCTTCAAAGCATCTCCTCTGGTGTTTGACATTTCTACCCTGGGGAAAATGCCTTATCAATGCCTCTCATAATTTTAAAAACCTCTACCAGGTCCCCCGTCAGTCTCCGACAGTCTACGGAGAACAAGCCAAGTTTGTCCAACCTCTCTTTATAGCCCATACCCTCTAATCCAGGCAGCATCCTGCTAAACCTCTTCTGTACCCTCACCCCAGTCTCCACATCCTTTCTAATAATGGTGCGACCAGGTCTGCACACAATACTCAAGAGCAGTCTGACTAAATGTGACAATAATGAACCAATTTAGATTACCAATCCAGTCCCTGGATTACATGCACACTGCAGAACCAGAATTGATTGTTAAGAAATTAAATATTTCCTTAAAAAGTGAATCGCTAACATTTTTATGAGGACTTGCAGGAAACACAAGTTTACTGATTAATATCGATGCTTACAACCACATAATAGAAATCTACTAAGCGGAGCTCACTCAATTGGGCTCGAACCAGAAGAGCAATTAGTATATTCAGCAACAACAACAAATGATCTAATTTAGGTTTTAAGCATTTCAAGCTTTGAATAGGTCATCAATGAAGAGGGTCACAGGGTCAGAAGGAAATGCAACCTTGCATTGTAGGAGTGGATTGTTTAAAGCCACCACAGCAAGCTTTGTTTTGAATCTTGCTAACAATGAAAGAACAAAGGGACATAGTTGAAAGGCAAGGAATGCAGATTTCTTCTCTTGGAGAGTAGTGAATTTCTGGAATCTCTGGCCGGATCGTTCGGTATATTTAAAGTGGAGATAGATAAATATTTGTAATTGAGGATTATGGCACAGAAGAGGAGTTGAGGCTAGCACAGATCAGCCATGATTGTATTGAATAACAAGGGCAGGCTTGAGGGACCTGGTGGCTGACTTCTGTTCCTACTTTTCTTGTGTTCTTGTGACCTGCATTTAGATAGTGCCCTTTAACAGCACACTCACCACCTTACATCCAACGAAGTCACCGGTGTGACGTTGGAAATACAACTGCCGAATTGTGTATAGCGAGCAAGGGGTGAAAGGTAACCACGGGTAGATGGGAATGTGGAGTTGGAGTTACATTCGACAACATTGTGGTAGTGACCAGATAACCTATTTTAGTAATCTTCCTTGAGGGTTAAATATTGGTTTGGAAACCAGGAAGAACTCTATGCATCCCTTTGCAATAGTGCCAGGGGATCTTTAAAGTTTATCACAGGAGAGGATCAGGACCTCGAAGCTAAGGAGATATTATCTCTAATGGGTATAATCCAAGTACTAAGGCATAGTTTCAAAATACAGTCACCCTTTAAAGATGGTGATGAGGCAGAGAATCTTCTCTTGGGAATCATAGTCATACGGCATGGAAGTAGGCCCTTCAGCCCAACTGGTCCATGCCAACCAAGATAAAATAAGATAGGATAAGATCTCTTTAATAGTCACATGTACATCAAAACACACAGTGAAATACATCTTTTGCATAGAGTATTATGGGGGGCAGCCCACAAGTGTCGACACGCTTCTGACGCCAACATAGTATGCCCACAACTTCCTAACCTGTACATCTTTAGAAAGTGGGAGGAAACCGGAGCACCCAGAGGAAACCCACGCAGACATGGAGAGAACGTACAAACTCCTTACAAACAGCGGCAGGAGTTGAACCCGGGTCGCTGGCGCTGTTGTGGCGTTTCGCTAAGCGCTACACTACTGTGCCTGCTATCTAAGCTACTCATATTTGCCTGCATTTGGCCCACATCCCTCTAAATCTTTCCTATCCATGTACCTGTCCAAGTGTCTTTTAAATGTTGTTAATGTACCTGCCTCAACCATTTCCTCTGGCAGCTCATTCCATATATGGACCACCCTCTGGGTGAAAAAGTTGCTCCCAATGTTCCGATTAAATCTCTCCCCTCTCACCTTAAACCTGTGCCCTTTTAGTTCTTGATTCCCCAACCCTGGGAAAAAGATTGTCCACATTCACCCTATCTATGCCCCTCATGATTTTATAGCCCATAATCTTTGGAATTCTTTATTCTAGAGGTTGTTCCATTGGTCATAAGCATCACTAGGTGCACCACCTCACAAACCACCTGCTCCAATGACCGTAACCTGTCCGATCCATGGAGCAGTCTGAAGTTCCCTCACTGACCTCATCAGCCACTACAAAACCCAAGTGGAAGTAAGTCATAGAGTCACAGAAAGGTACAGCAGAGAAATAGGTGCTTTGGACCACTAAGTCCATGCCAACTGTCAACCATCTATTTTTACTGATCTTATATTGTCTTACATTAATCCCATTTAAGAAAAATTCTCCCCATATTCCTATTAACTGGAATTTAACTTGGACAAGTGCGAAGTGTTTGAGTTTGGTAAGTTAAATCAGCTTACACAGCAAATGGCAGGGCCCTGGAGAGTGTAGTAGAACACAGAGACCTAGGGATACAAGTACATAGTTCCCTGAATTTGGTAACACAGGTAGACCTAGTGGTGAAGAAGGCATTTGGCATGCTTGCTTTCATCAGTCGGCGCATTGAGTACAGGATAAGAAGGTTGAGGAAAGGGGAGGAGCACAGGTTGGGAGGTGATAGGTGAGTCCAGGTGAGAGGGGGAAGGGGGATGAAAGGGAGTGATGTGAGAAGCTGAGAGGTGATAGGTAGAAGAGGCAAAGGGCTGAAGGATAAGGAATCCGGTAACGCAGGTATCTGGGATCCTTGTTGGGGCCAAACCTGTGTCTGGCCTCAACGAGGAGGCCGTGGATAGATATGTCAGTATGCGAGTGGGATGTTGTGGAAAAGAAGTGGCTGACCATTGGGCTGGATTCCTTCTTCTTCAGCCTTTTACCTCTTCTACCTATCATCTCTCAGCTTCTTACATCACTCCCTTTCATCCCCCCTCCCCCACTCACCACCCACCTACCTTCCCGCTCTGACCTGGACTTACATATCACCTGGTAGCCTATGCTCCTCCCCCTCCTCCCTTATTCTGGCTACTGCCCTCTTCCTTTCCAGTCCTGATGAAGGGTCTCGACCCGAAATTTCGACTGTTTATTTCCCTCCACAGATGCTGCCTGACCTGCTGAGTTCCTCCAGCATTTTGCGTGTGTTGATCCAGATTCCAACATCTGCAGAATCTCTTGTGTCTTGAGTACAAAAGAGTTGGGGTGTCATTTACAACTGTACAAGACATTGATGAGACCACAGCTGGAGTATTGTGTAGAGTTCTGGTTGCCTAGCTTATAGAAGGATGTCACTAAGCTGGAGAGGGTGCAGGAAAGATTCACAATGATGTTTCCAGGACTGGAGGGCTTGAGTTATAAGAGACTGGATAGGCTGGGGCTTTTTTCCCTGGAGTATAAGAAGCTGAAGGCTGACCTTATGGAGGTATATAACATCATGTTTAAAAGACATTTGGACAGGTACATGGATAAGAATGATATAGAGGGATATAGGTCAAACGCAGGCAAGTGCGACCAGCTCAGGTAGGCAACTTGGTTGGCATGGATGAGTTGGGCTAAAGGGCCTGCTTTCATGCCGTATAACTCTATGGCTCTGACTCCCGCCAGATTTTGTCATTTAACCGCACACTAGGGGCAATTTACAGTGACCAATTAACCTACCAACCAACATGTTTTTAGGATGTGGGAGAATAAATGGATCACCCCGGGGGAAACCCACGTGGTCACAGGGAGAACCTGCAAACTCCACACAGGCAACAGGCCAGGTCAGGAAGGAACCTGGTCCCTGGAGTTATGAGGCTGCAGCTCTACTGGATAAACCACTCTGCTGCCCACTCCTCAATCCCAAGGTAAATTAGTAAGTGAGTTTAATATTGTCACATGTACCAAGGTACAGTGAAAAACTTGGTGAATGGAAAAAGAGATTAGATTTTGTGATTGGAAGCTTGTAAAGAGCAGACTACCCTTGTGGCCGTTCCCATCAACAGTAAGCATACCATTTTGGATACTGCTGTTGGGGATGACCCACCAGGAACAAGTTGTAGTGGTCACATCTCTGGCACTGAGACGGGACCCTCAGCTCAGAAAGGAAGGAGGGAAAAAAGGAGATCAGTAGTGAGAGGGGATTCGATAGTTAGGGGGACAGATAGGAGGTTCTGTGGGAGAGATTGAGAATCCCGGCTGGTTTGTTGTCTCCCTGGTGCCAGGGTCCGTGATATCTTGGATTGAGTTCTCGATATTCTTAGGAGGGAGGGTGAACAGCCAGATGTCGTGGTCCATGTAGGGACCAATGACGTGGATAGGAAGGAGGAGGAGGTCCTGCAGAGACAGTTTAGAGAATTAGGTACAAAGTTGAAGGACAGGACCTCCAGGGTTGCAATCTCAGGATTGCTACCCATGCCACGTGCTAGTGAGGCTAGAAATAGGAGGATCATGCAGCTAAATACGTGGCTAAGGAGATGGTGCAGGAGGGAGAGCTTCATGTTCCTAGACAATTGGGCCTTGTTCCAGGGAAGGCGGGACCTGTTCCGATGGGATGGTTTGCACCTGAACTGGAGGGGGACTAACATACTTGCGGGTAGGTTTGCTAGTGCTGCTCTGGGGAGTTTAAACTAGACTTGCAGGGAGAGGGGAACCGAAGTGTTAAAGCAGATAGTGAGGTGGAGGAAGATAATGGTCATGCGAGGACTGCAGGTATAGACAGAAGTCAAAGGTTTGTACGTGATATAAATGTTCTAAGGTGCATCTATTTCAATGCAAGGAGTATTGTAGGTAAGGCAGATGAGCTTAGAACGTGGATTGGCACGTGGAATTACGACATTATTGCTATTAGTGAGACCTGGTTGCAGGAGGGGTAGGACTGGCAGCTTAATGTTCCAGGATTCCGTTGTTTCAGACGTGATAGAGGGGGAGGGATGAAAGGGGGAGGAGTGGCATTACTGGTCAGGGAAAATATCACAGCTGTGCGTAGACAGGATGGTCCGGAGGGCTCGTCTACAGAGACCATATGGGTGGAGCTGAGGAACAGGAAAGGTGTGGCCACACTAATAGGGTTGTATTATAAACCACCCAATAGTCAGAGAGAATTGGAGGAACAAATCTGTAGTGAGATAACAGACTAATGTAAGAAACAGAAAGTTGTAATAGTTGGGGATTTTAACTTTCCACATATTGACTGGGACTCCCACACTGTGAAAGGGCTGGATGGCTTGGAACTTGTCAAGTGTGTTCAGGAAAGTTTTCTAAATCAATATATTGAGGTACCAATGAGAGAGAATGCAATACTTGATCTCCTATTAGGGAACCAGACAGGTCAGGTGACAGAAGTATGTGCAGGTGAGCATTTTGGGTCCAGTGACCATAATGTCATTAGTTTCAAGTTAATTATGGATAAGGACAGGTCTGGTCCTCGGGCTGAGGTTCTAAATTGGAGAAAGGCCAATTTTGCGGAAATGAGAAAGGATCTAGGAAAAGTGGATTGGGATAAGTTGTTTTCTGACAAGGATGTGTTCAGTAAGTGGAAGGCCTTCAAAGGCGAAATTTTGAGAGTGCAGAGTTTGCATGTTCCTGCCAGGATTAAAGGCAAAGTTAACAAGCATAGGGAACCTTGGCTTTCAAAAGATATTGGTGCTCTGGTTAAGAAAAGGGGAGAGGTGTATAGCAGGTATAGGCAACTAGGAACAAATGAGGTACTTGAAGAGTATAGAAAATGTAAGAAAATACTAAAAAAGGAAATCAGGAAGGCAAAAAGATAATGTGAAGGTAAACCCGAAGGGTTTCTACAAGTATATGAAGCGTAAAAGGATAGTAAGGGACAAAATTGGTCCCCTAGAAGATCAGAGTGGACGTCTATGTGTGCAGCCTCAGGAAATGGGTGAGATCTTAAACAGTTTTTTTGCATTAGTATTTACTCAAGAAATGGGCATAGAGGATATGGAAGGAAGGGAAACAGGCAATAGGGTCATGGAACATATAGAGATTAAAGAGGAGGAGGGGCTTGCTGCTTTACAGGGAATAAAGGTAGATAAATCCCCTGGGCCTGACAAGATATTTCCTCGGACCTTGAGAGAGACTAGTGTAGAAATTTCAGGGGCCCTGGCAGATACATTTAAAATGTCTTTAGCCATGGGTGTGGTGCCGGAGGACTGGAGGGTAGCTCATTCTGTTCCATTGTTTAAAAAAGGCTCTAAAAGTAAACCAGGTAATTACAGGCCGTGAGCCTGACATCAGTAGTAGGTAAATTATTGGAAGGTGTTCTGAGAGATCGGATATTCAAGTATTTGGACAGCCAAGGACTGATTAAGGATAGTCAGCGTGGCTTTGTGCGTGGTAGATCGTGTTTAATGAATCTTGTAGAGTTTTTTGAGGAGGTTACCGAGAAAGTAGATGAAGGAAAGGCTGTGGATGTTGTCTACATGGACTTTAGTAAGGCCTTTGACAAGGTCCCACATTGGAGGTTAGTTCAGAAGGTTCAGTCACTAGGTATCGTAAGGACAGGAAGGTGGGCAGAGGGGATGGGGTGGCCCTGTTGGTGAGGAATGAGATTCAGTCCCTTGCAAGGGGGGACATTGAATCAGGAGAAGTAGAGTCAGTGTGGATAGAACTGAGGAACTGTAAGGGCAAAAAGACCCTAATGGGTGTTATCTACAGGCCTCCGAATGGTGGCATGGATATTGGGTGCAAGCTGAATAGTGAGTTAATGTTGGCATGTGGCAAGGGTAATGTCACAGTAGTTATGGGGGATTTCAATATGCAAGTGGACTGGGGAAAATCAGGCTGGTACTGGACCCCCGGAAAGGGAGTTTATAGAGTGCCTCCGGGATGCATTCTTGGAGCAGCTGGTACGAGAGCCGACCAGGGAGAGGGCTATTCTGGATTTAGTGCTGTGTAATGAGCAGGATTTGATAAGAGAACTCGAAGTAAAGGAGCCATTGGGAGGTAGTGACCATAACATGATAAGTTTTTATCTGCAATTGGAGAGGGAAAAGGGCAAATCAGAAGGGTCAATTTTGCAGTTGAACAAAGGAGCCTATGGGGCCATGAGGGAGGAGCTGGCTAAAGTTGACTGGGCGGGCATCCTAGCAGAATTGTCAGTGGAACAGCAATGGCAGGTATTCTTGGGAATAATGCACAAGGTGCAGGATCAGTTTATTCCCCAGAGAAGGAAAGACTCAAAGAGGGGAAAGGGGCCACCGTGGCTGACAAAGGAAGTCAGAGATAGCATTGTGTTAAAAAGGAAGAAGTATGGCAGAGCCAAGCTGAGTGGGAAGATAGAAGATTGGGAAATTTTTAAGGTGCAGCAGAATTTAACTAAAAAGGTAATTCGGGAAGAAAAAATGAGGCACGAAGGCAAGCTAGCCAGGAATATTAAGGAGGATAGCAAAAGCTTTTTTAGGTATGTGAAGGGAAAGAAGTTAGTTAGGAACAATGTTGGGCCCTTGAAGACCGAATTGGGTGAAATTATTACAGGAAACAGGGAGATGGCAGTCGAATTTAATAAGTACTTTGGATCTGTCTTCACGGGGGAAGATGTAAGAACTCTCCCAAAGGTAAGGATGGACAGAAGGCAAAGGGTGACAGAGGAACTGAAGTGGATTGACATTAGGAAAGAAATGGTGATGGGTAGACTAATGGGGCTGAAGACTGGCAAATCCCCAGGTCCAGATGGTCTGCATCCCAGAATACTAAAGGAGGTGGCTCTAGAAATTGTGGATGCATTGGTGATCATTTTCCGATGTTCCTTAGATTCGGGGTCAGTTCCTGAGGATTGGAGAATGGCTAATGTTATCCCACTTTTTAAGAAAGGAGGGAGGGAGAAAACGGGGAACTATCGTCCAGTTAGCCTAATATCTGTGGTGGAGAAGATGCTAGAGTCCATTATTAAGGATGAAATAACAGCATATTTGGATAGCAATGATAGGATTGGGTCGAGTCAACATGGATTTACTAAGGGCAAATCATGCTTGACTAATCTACTGGAGTTTTTTTGAGGGTGTAACCAGGAAAATAGACGAGGGCGATTCAGTGGATGTTGTATACCTCGACTTTCAGAAGGCATTTGATAAAGTGCCGCACAGGAGATTGGTGGGTAAAATTAGGGCTCATGGAATTGGGGGGCGGGTATTAACATGGATAGAAAACTGGTTGGCGGATAGGAAACAAAGGGTAGGGGTGAATGGATGTTTCTCAGAATGGCAGGCCGTGACTAGTGGGGTGCCACAGGGCTCGGTGCTGGGACCACAGCTGTTTACAATCTATGTTGATGATTTAGATGAAGGCATTTGTGAATAACATCAGCAAGTTTGCTGATGATACAAAGTTGGGTGGCTGTGTGACATGTGAAGAGGAAGTTAAGAGAATTCAAGGTGATTTGGATAGGTTGGGTAAGTGGGCAGATACTTGGCAGATGAAGTTTAATGTGGATAAGTGTGAGGTTATCCACTTTGGGAGCAGGAACGGGAAGGCGGATTATTATCTGAATGGTGTGGAGTTAGGTAAGGGGGAAATACAAAGGGATCTAGGAGTCCTTGTTCATCAGTTACTGAAAGTAAATGAGCAAGTGCAGCAGGCAGTGATGAAGGCTGATGGAATGTTGGTCTGTATTACAAGGGGAATTGAGTACAAAAGCAAAGAGATTCTTTTGCATTTGTACAGGGCCCTGGTGAGACCACTCCTGGAGTATTGTGTACAGTTTTGGTCTCCAGGGTTAAGGAAGGATATCCTGGCTATAGAGGGTGTGCAGCGTAGGTTTACGAGGTTAATTCCGGGGATGTCGGGACTGTCTTATGCTGAGAGGTTGGAGAGACTGGGATTGTACACGCTGGAATTGAGAAGATTGAGAGGGGATCTGATTGAAACATACAGGATTATTAAGGGATTGGACAAGATAGAGACAGGAAATATGTTCCAGATGTTGGGGAAGTCCAGGACCAGGGGGCATGATTTAAGAATAAGGGCTAGGCCATTTAGGACAGAGGGGAGGAAAAACTTCTTCTCCCAGAGGGTTGTGAATTTGTGGAATGCACTGCCTCGGAGGGCAGCGGAGGCCAATTCTCTGGGCACTTTCAAGAAGGATCTAGATAGGTTTCTTATAGATAGGGGAATCAAGGGATATGGGGACAAGGCAGGAACAGGATATTGATTGTTGAGGATCAGCCATGATCTCAAAATGGCGGTGCAGACTCGAAGGGCCGAATGGTCTACTTCTGCTCCTATTGTCTATTGTATCCATAGAAAGGTTGTAAACTGGATTTGAAATTGGCTGTGTGGGAGAAGACAGAGTGTGGTAGTGGATGATTGTTTCTCAGACTGGAGGCCTCTGACTAGTGGTGTGCCTCAGGGATCTGTGCTGGGGCCATTGTTGTTTGTTGTCTATATCAATGATCTAGATGATAATGTGGTAAATTGGATCAGCAAGTTTGCTGATGACACTAAGATTGGAGGTGCTGTGGACAGCGAGGAAGGCTTTCAAAGCTTGCAGAGGGATCTGGACCAACTGGAAGAATGGGCCAGAAAATGGCGGATGGAATTTAATGCAGACAAGTGTGAGGTGTTGCATTTTGGAAGGACAAATCAAGGTAGGACATACACAGTAAATGGTAGGGCACTGAGGAGTGCGGAGGAACAAAGGGATCTGGGAGTTCAGATACATAATTCCCTGAAAGTGGCGTCACAGGTAGACAGGGTTGTAAGAAAGGCTTTTGGCATCCTGGCATTTATAAATCAAAGTATTGAGTACAGGAGTTGGGATGTTATGGTGAGGTTGTATAAGTCACTGGTGAGGCCAGATTTGGAGTATTGTGTGCAGTTCTGGTCACCTAACTATAGGAAGGATATCAGTAAGATTGAAAGAGTGCGGAGGAAATTTACTAGAATGTTGCCGGGTTTTCAGGAGTTGAGTTACAGGGAAAGACTGAACAGGTTAGGACTTTATTCCTTGGAGTGCAGAAGAATGAGGGGAGATTTGATAGAGGTTTACAAAATTATGAGGGGTATAGACAGTGTTAATGCAAGTAGGCTCTTTCCACCTAGATTAGGAGAGATGAGTACGAGAGGACATGGCTTTAGGGTGAAAGGGGAAAGGTTTAGGGGGAACATTAGGGGGAACTTCTTCACTCAGAGAGTGGTGGGAGTGTGGAATGGGCTGCCATCTGATGTAGTAAACGCGGGCTCACTCTTAAGCTTTAAGAATAAATTGGATAGATACATGGGCGGGAGAGGTCTGGAGGGTT